>NC_136429.1:128598991-129098991 GCF_052849685.1 Lactuca virosa | reverse complement strand
GTCGTCATCTATACTCTTATTGATAACTGGTTCATCAAAGGTCAAGCCCTCTCATCATCATCTCATCATTTTCATCACCCATCACTACCTAATATATTTTATACAAATATACGAAAATACATACATGATTAAATCAAGTAACATCAGATAATTCAGTAAACACATATATCAAGTAATAAAGATAATAGGCACACATAACATTTAATCATCTAGATACTTTATATCTATGTGTAAGTTGAAACTAACTATGATAAAGTGGACGACGCGAAAGTTGGGCAACGCTTCACTTCATCACTTGGTTTTTCCTTTGATGTGACCTAGGTTCAGTTATCATTAAGTCTTAGTTCATTTCTTATGAATAACGATAGTCTAGATTCCTCAACAATCCCAATCTCTACATCAAGATCTATCAAGTAAGGAACAACCAGATAAGATCATATCGGAGGTAGGGTCCGTTTGGTATACAGAGTATACTGTTTCGAAATCCCACTTTAAACAGCTCACTAAATCTTGCCTAGACATTACCCCTGTAAGTAGATCAATCAGTATAATGACTTGGAATCACTGACAAATCTTATTTATAAATTCATAACAATGAATATGAATATAAATATAAAATACAATTAAAATAATATAGAGTGTAATTTAACTTACAGAGATTCTCTAGACAAAAGTTCGGAAATTGGACTATAGAGCTCCTACTCGAGGGCTACTACTTTTCGGACACTCAAGGATTGTAGGGCTTCGTCTGAATACTAATACTAAGGGAATTTTGGGCCAATACGTAGAGAATTTCGAGAGAGAAACAAGTAAAAGGTGTGGAAATGTGTTGAACTTCGAAAGCTATTTATACCCAAAAAAGGGATAATGTCACTGTAGCACATGAAACTTTCTTCAATTGGCTAATTTGGTCCTTAGAGTTTTTTTTTGGTACATAAGGTTAGTAAACTCGTGAGTGACCTTTTAATTACACTATTTTATCAAGTTTTAGAAGGTTTCCCGGTTGACCTTTAATATATGTGAATTAATATATATTTTTTGTCTAATCCAATGCCACATGAGATATGCCACGTCAATTAATGATATAAGAAGCTTAAATCCTATCATCTTCAACTATCAAACTTCAGTCGTCTTCATTAATCAGTTGTAAAAGAAACCGAGTTAGGGTTTGTGAAGCATTCTTGTGATCGAGCTGAAGAAACAAAGTATTCGCAGCAATGGCACAATCGGAACCTAATGGATTGTTTGCGATGGTGGAACTGAACTACCAAGGGGTATTTAATCGAAATCCTTTCTCTTACACTGGTGGTGTGAAAACCATTTTCACTGATGTTGACTTTTCTTCTATGACTTATTATGAGTTTGTGAACTTCTTCGAACGTTTCATGCATGAAGAATGTAAAAAATTTTACTACTGTGAACCAGGCAATTCCCTGATGGAAGGGTTTAATCCCATTTCAGATGATGTGGAATATGCTGCTTTTATTTTTGATGCTTATGGAACAGATGGTGTAATTTCGGTTGACCTTTAATATATGTGAATTAATATATATTTTTTGTCTAATCCAATGCCACGTGAGATATGCCACGTCAATTAATGATATAAGAAGCTTAAATCCTATCGTCTTCAACTATCGAACTTCAGTCGTCTTCATTAGTCAGCTGTAAAAGAAATCGAGTTAGGGTTTGTGAAGCATTCCTGTGATCGAGCTTAAGAAGCAAAGTAGTCGCAGCAATGGCACAATTGGAACCTAATGGATTGTTTGCGATGGTGGAACTGAACTACCAAGGGGTATTTAATCGAAATCCTTTCTCTTACACTGGTGGTGTGAAAACCATGTTCACTGATGTTGACTTTTCTTCTATGACTTATTATGAGTTTGTGAACTTCTTCAAACGTTTCATGCATGAAGAGTGTAAAAAGTTTTACTACTGTGAACCAGGCAATTCCCTGATGGAAGGGTTTAATCCAATTTCAGATGATGTGGAATATGCTGCTTTTATTTTTGATGCTTATGGAACAGATGGTGTAATTTCGGTTTATGTGGATCATACTGGGGTTGGTGTTGATGGGTGGCTTGATGATGAAGATAATGATGATGATGAACATGAGTCTTGTATTGATGGTGAAAATGAAGATACCATATATGAACTTAGGAATGTTGCCTTTGAATTTAATGAGGATGTAGTGCATATGAATAGGACATCAAATGATCCTTTCTTGAGTAAGTTATGTGTTGATGATGAGGATGAAAACAACATTGTAGATGATGACAATGGGAGAGAAGTTGAAGTTAACATAAAAACTCATTCCATATTTAATGAGCTATTACACTAGAAAAAACAAAAACCAAAACATGGATGAGATTTAAGGGTCCAGGGCAAGTAAAATCAATGTTGTGTAACTATGCTGTAGCTAATGGATATCAATTATGTTTTGAAAAAAAATGATAGGACAAGACTTTTAGTGAGGTGTAGAAAAGGTGCTTGTACATTTAGATTATGGGCTTCCTGGATGAGTGATGAAGAGAGTTTCCAAATCAAGTCACTAAAAGCTGATCATAATTGTGCTAGGAACTTCAAGTTTGGATCATTGGTGACATATGCATGGATTGGGAGTCACTATACGAAAGAGATTGTACAAAGTCAGAAAATAAGTGTAAAGAAGCTTAGGTTGAAGGTAATGGCCAAGTTTGGTATCCAAGTTAGTATGGGGAAATGTAGAAGAGCAAAGAAGTATGCACTGAAACTTGTTGAAGGTAGCCTTGTTGAACATTATGGTAAGCTATGGTCATATGGTCATGAGATTTAAGGACAAATCCTGGGTCAACTGTGAAACTAGATATGGAGGATGGTCCAGATGGAAATAAATATTTTAGCAAGTTCTATTGTTGTTTTCAAGGAGTTAAACAAGGTTGGATTGAAGGGTGTAGAAGGATAATTGGTCTTGGTGGATGTTTTCTTAAAGGTGTTTGTAAGGGGGAATTTCTTTGTACTATTGGGAGGGATGCAAATGACAAGATATATCCTATTGCTTGGGTAGTGGTTAATGTGGAGAACAAGGAGAATTGGAGGTGGTTTTTAGAGCTTCTCATTGATGATCTAAACTGGAATTTAGGCAATGGTTTTAGTTTAATGTCAGACCAACATAAGGTTAGTATTTTACATAGTAATGCATTTATATTTATTTTACACTATCTGAATTAAACCTTTGTACTACTACAGGGTTTGATAGAGGCTGTTAAAGAGTTGCTGCCATATGTAGAGCACAGGCAGTGTGCTAGACATATTTGCCAGAATTTGCAGAAGAGATTCACTGGTGCCATATATCATACCTTGTTTTGAAGAGCATCTAAATCCACAACTGAGCATGCTTTTAAAGTTGTGATGAAAGAAATTGAGACATTGAACCCAGATGCCCATCAATATCTCATGGAGAAAGAACCTAAAACATGGTCAAGAGCTTTCTTTCAAACTGGAAGGTGTTGTGATGTAGTTGAAAATGGGTTCTCATAAAGTTTTAATGCTGTAATAGTAGATGCCAGGAAGAAGCCCATAATAACCATGTTAGAGGAGTTAAGATTATACATGATGGACAGAATCTACAACATGAAATTAAAGGAACAATGGGGAAATCATATTTGTCCAGAGATAAGGGATAAGGTGAATTTGCTTAAAAAAGCTCAAAGGCATTATCAGGTACTACCAAGTGGATTAAACCAGTTTGAGGTAAGGGGAGCAATAGATGCATATGAGGTGGACTTAGAAAGGAAAACATGTTCATGTAGGTTGTGGCAATTGAATGGATATGGATGCGCTCATTCTGTAGCTAGCATATCATTTCTTAATAGGGATGTAGAAGCCTATGTAGACAACATGTTTAGCACAACCACATTTGGGAAGGCATAAAATTACAGAATTGCTCCCATGAATAGCAGTGACATGTGTCCAGAGACAAACTATACTCCACCATTGCCTCCTATTAATAGAAGGATGCCTGGTAGGCCAGCTACTAAGAGGAAGAAATCCACTACAGAGAATACAGGAACACACATGGTTTCTAAGGCTGGAAAGAAAATCAGATGTAGTATTTTCAAGGAGATAGGTAACAACAAGGCCACTTGTCCACAAAGACGGCCCCAAAAGTTAAATGTGAAGAAACAGAAGAAATAAAAAGTTTGTGTGAAGCAAAATGCAGGACAGGTAAAACCATTTAAAATTTAAATTTATTTACATATGATTTGTTACTAACATAATTATAACATGCCATATGGGGTAGTACAAGTGAACCACAACAACATCAAGAGGTTGAAATGACTCCAATTGAGATGGATACTACTCAAAATGATATGCAAGTTACTCCTACTGATGTTGAATCCAGTACTGCAGGAGATTTTATTCATTATATGCAATTTACTCCACCTAGATGTTATGAAGGTGATGAGGGTGTTGTGGGTGAGGAAGCTGATATGGTTGAGGAAGTTGTTGTGGTTGAGGAAGCTGTTCAAGATGAGGAGGCTGAGGAGGTTGATCATGTTATCCAAGTTGATAATGTTAATGTTCAGGAGGTTGATGAGGTTGATCCTATTATCCAAGTTGATAATGTTAATGTTCAGGAGGTTGCTCCTGTTATCCAGGTTCAGCAGGTAAGTGTTAGGCCAATTTCAGAGATTTTGAAGAGGATAAGGAGAAGAAATTCAGAAGCTGAAATTAGGCAAAACAATTGGTGGTGTTGATGATCCAGGAAATTCGAATGGAAAAGCTCTTGTAATTGATTTGCGTTTATTGTAATTTGGATTTAAATTTTATGTAATAGGATGATGGTAATTTGGATTTAAAGTTTATGTAATAGGATGATGGTAATTTATATTTAAAGTTTATGTAATAGGATGATGGTAATTTATATTTAAGTATGTATGAAAGAAAAGGGTATTTTGGTCATTTAAGTATGTATGACAGAAAAGGGTATTTTGGTCATTTATTTATGTATGACAGAAAAGGATATGTTGGTCATTTATTTATGTATGACAGAAAAGGGTATGTTGGTCATTTATTTATGTATGACATGAAGTATGAAAGTATGTTGCCTTTTTAAGTAAAATCATGACATTTGGCTTTGAATATTTATGCATGGAAAAAATTGGAATAATGTGCATGCATGGGAATGTTTTATATGGTCCCAGATATGGTTCTATAATGGCTTCACAGGTCCCATTTTCTCATTATTAAAACACCCACTGACTACAAATGGTCCCCATACACATAGTGTACTTCCACATGGACCACTTCCTCATTTGTTCCCAAATTTAAAACATGCACAACAACGAATCTAATTAAATATATCTGTTGGGAATACAGGCCATGCATATGTTTGATTAACATCAACATCTGATTATACAAAATGCCCTACAATTGGGCCTTTAAATATTTTTTACATTACTTATCATATGCCCTTTCATTAGGGACTTACCACCTTACAACATCAACACATCAAGGTTGATAACCCAAACTTATAACTAAAAGCAGCTTCAAAACAGACAAAATGCCCATCATTACTGACTTTCTAGTCTGCCTTTACAAAAAATACAAGGGATCCCAAAAAACAAAAGCTTACACTAACCAACCTAACTAACTACAATCACCCCCCTAACTTCAAAACACATAGGGACAAGCAAGCAAACAACATGGAAACTATCATCCTGTACCTGCCTATTGCATTCCTTGCATCATGAACTTCTTTCTCACTCTTTGCCAACTTATACTGCTCCTGTGACAACAGAAACTCCACTTCAGCAATCCTTCTCCTCAAATTGTTCATCTCAGACAGTTCCTCTTTGGCATCCAGTTTCTGCTTCAGAGAATATAGCAGGATTTTGTAGTACCCGTCTACCTGTTCTTCATCTTTCCATTCAAAGAAGCTACATTTCCTCAACCTAGTCTATAAAAAGCCAATAAAATTAGGGTTTGATTGACAATCACAAATCAGCTACCTTTAATGTACCAATGAAATGGGTTTTATTCACAGTGATCGTCAAGAAGCAAATAAAATTAGGGTTTTTAACAGATGAAACAAAATACAAATACACCATTATCGTCTTTACAGAAAGAAACAACACATCAAACCATAAAATACTAACTTATCAAAATCAGGAGAATCGGGACCTACCATACTGTTTTGACATTTCCAGAATCGCCTCCCAGGGTTTGTTATCTTCCAACAGGTTCGTTCTTTAGCTGGAACGACACAATCACAAACCTTTACCCCTTCTTGCGACTGAACGTGAGTGACTTGTAGCTGATTCCTTGACGTCGATGAGCTCGAAGACATTCTTCTTCAGGACGGAAATAGTCGGGGAGGGGGAAGTCTTTGACTTTTTAGAGAAGGGTAAGTAAAGATTTAATGGAGGTCCGAATGAGGGTTTGAATTAATAAGCCTATATCGATAACTGGACTTCTTCGACACATAAGTTTCCCATGTAAGCTTATTGGACACATCAGCATGCCACATAAGCATTGTAACCGGGAAACCTTCTAAAACTTGATAAAATGGTGTAATTAAAAGGTCACATATGAGTTTACTGGCCTTATGTACCAAAAAAAACTTTAAGGACCAAATTAGCCAATTGAAGAAAGTTCCATGTGCTACAGTGACATTATCCCCCCGAAAAAGCTAGCGCTCGTCACGCACGATGTCAGAGGGTGACATGGCAGTTTTCTAGTGGTGACAGGTGTTGAAATTTTTTGGAGGGTCAGAGGCGCATTGTGCCCACTATCTGTGCGCACGGCTGCGCGCGAATATTTATGCTTTCTTAAAAATTTCCATTTCTTCTCCATACGAGCTCCGTTTTCGATGTGTTTTTATATCTACGTGTAGCTATCGATGATATCTACAACTTTCATTTACATTCTGTCGGCTAATTTTGACTTTATTTGTATTGGTGTATTTTAAACAGACATAGTCTGTTAAACTCTATTTAAAACTCATAACTCTCTCATCCGACGTCCGTTCCCGATTGTCTTATTATCATTGGACTCATATCATTGAGATCTTCAATTATCGTTTATATTGTTTCGGCTAAAATTCAACCGAACTAAAATTCGATTTATGTGCTAACATAGTTACGCTGAAATATTAGAAAAATCATAACTTCCTCTCATTAAGTCAGATTTAGGTGTTCTCTATATGCACGCTCTCGGTTTTACTATTACTACGACTTTCATTATATTGCTTAGGCAAATAAGCAACCTATCTAAAATCCACTTTTTATGACGCACTGTGCTGCATCGGGTTGACACAAAACTTTAAACGATCATAACTTCTCCATACGAAGTCAGATTTTAGCGTTCTTTATATCCCCGTAATCCTCGTTACAACCACTTCCTCTTTCATTAACGCTATTCAGTGTGATTATTATTCTTTTTAAGATGCATATTTTATTGTTATTTTATTATATTGTTTTAAACATGTATACTACATATATCTACACATAAATCATATAATACTCAAATAATTATCTTTATTTATTTCATACAAGGTTATAACAATTGACCATTATAATTATATCATATTATTAATGCCTAGTGAGAAATGTGCGCGTTACAATCATTATGGGATAATCATATCATTAGTTGATATGAAGTTTAGACAGTTAAAAGTGGAAATGACAACACTTCAAAGTCCAAGGGCCAAAAAGTGTCAAGTTGGCAAATTGATTTGACCAAAGGGTTGACTCAATTAATGGAAGGGACTACAAACGTTAGATAATGGATGGAGAAGGACTTTCTATGTCAAAACTTAAGCTAAAATCAAAAAATATGATTTTGTAGTGGAAATTAGAAAAATTGGCAAACTAGAGGGACTAAATGTGAAAAATGAAGGAAATAAGATGCGCTCTTTCTTCCCTCCCTCATATCAGCCGTGTTTTACTTGAAATAGGAAGTGAAATGGTGATTAGAGCTCAAGATAAATCATATGCGTCGATCTCAATCCTTCTTGGTTCATTTGGTGCGAGTTGCGAAGAAATCAAGTGGCTCAAGGTATACTTTCTTCCTCGCTTGTTGTAGAATTTGAGTCTCATCTATGGAGTTGGAGTTATATTCTATTTTCAACTCATTTGATGATTAGGGTATTGGTTTCTAACCTCCTTTAGGTAGTTTTCATCCCAACCTCAATCCAATCATCCTACTACATAGATTTAAGGATTTAGGTGAAAACCCTATTAAACCCTAGAAATCTAATTTGGGGATATTACAATTGATGATGAAATGGGATTGAATTCTATGAACTAGATCATATTTGATAGAAAAAAACCCAATTACAATGCTCAAATTCACCGATGATGGTAGAATACTGTATAAACATGGATTTTAAATGGTTTTGGGTGAATTGTGATGACAACGATGGAATCCTTTTATGTGAGCATGTGATGATTATATGATACTCAAAAACACAAGTTGATACTAATAACATGATTTAAATGCAAAAACATGAAAACTTGAATGATATTTAGTTGATATTATGGGATTTTTGGTCATAGGGGTATTTTAGGAAATCTATGGATAATTACATGACGATTGACATATTAGAAGTGAATGACATTCATAAATAGAAACTGGCACTCTAGAGATGGAATTGGTATATAAACATGAAGGAATTCTAGTGAATTTATATCATTAGTGATTGTTTTGACCCAATGGCAATTTGGGGAACAAGGAATGGAATTGAGTATTCCATACTTAAATTTTGTACTTATAATGAGATTGTGTAACATCCCGAATTCCCGATATCAGTGTAAAGCTCTAAGAGTCATGTTTCAAAGGCAAATCGACGAGTGGATAGGCCAACTCGTCGAGCAGTGACCAAATCAGCCGCGTGGATTTTAGACCCTACTCGACGAGTTGGAGGACCCGAATCGATGAATAGGTGCTGGAAAGTGAAAACCCTAATTTTAGGGTTTGCACCTTATTAAAAGGTCCTTAACTTTCCTCCTCATCCTCCCTTATCACCTTCACGTCCAGAGAAACCCTAAAAGCTAGCTAGTCTCTATTCTTGAGTGTGTGAGACCAAAAGAGAGTGTATTGGAGCATTTCTTGAGGACTTAAGAGCTTGGGACAAAGAAGAGCTTGTAGATCCAGCCTTTCTAGTGTTGTGACAACAAGTGTGAGGTATAAAGCTACCACCTTTTCATTTCATTTAGATCTCCCTTTTTGGTATAAGAATTGTCAGTTCTAGGGCATGATGGGGTCACACTCGGATTTGAGCTTGTCACAAGGGCATAGTTTCAGATCTTGACTTCCCAAGTCCTTATGGACATAAAGCCTTAAGCTTTATGAATCCCTATCCCTCCTTTATGTCCAAAACCTTCTCTCCTAATGCTATTTATGAGTGTTTTAGCTTCATAGAACCTTGCATGCACGTAAAGTTAGCAAATTTACGTAATAACAACACCCTAGGAGCATAGATCTATTGCTTGGAGCTTTGGAGCAGCTTAAAATCGTCTGAATGAGTGATGGACTGATTGGGACTCGACGAGTTGCATGGTTGACTCGACGAGTCGGTTGAAGATTGCTCATATTGGTTTTGAATGGAATCGGGGAGTTAGTAAGAAGACTCGACGAGTCAGTTAGGGTTCTTCCCGACCTTTAGACAAGCGTAGACTCGACGAGTTGGTGGGAAAAGTCGGAGAGTTGACTCAGGGATTTCACGGTTTTCTGTGTTTTGGAGGAACTCGACGAGTCAGTAGTTGGACTCGACGAGTTGGGTCAACATGGACTGTTGACCTTGACTCTTGACTTGGACTTTGACCAGGGTTAACCATGTTTGACCTTTGAGGGTATTTGGTAAATGGGTTATTATGGAAATGGATCATGGGTGGATATAGGTATTGGAGTTTGGGGCAGTATTTCGGGAGTGTGAGTTCGTGGTTCAGTTCGACATTTCAAGGTAAGTTATCCTCACTATATCAACAGGGTCTAAGGCACCAAGGTCGGCCCTTCATTTGATTTGTATCCGAGTATTTGCTTGATATGTTTATTGATCTGCTAGATCTGCATCTTGGTAGTTAGGATGGTATTTTGTTTAGTGACCTGGTTTAGGTCGGTATCCTGGTATATGGGATGATGTTATGTTAGTGATCGGTTGGGTCGGTATCCTGGTTATATGATGGTTGTTGTGTTAGTAATCTGTTAATTCGGTATGATTATTTGTTATATACATGCTAGCGTATGATATTTATATACACATGATTGTTTGATTGGTATGGGGGTTGGGTTGAGGCGGGTCCTGCTTCGTGTTGTAGGCAAATATACCCAGGGTGGAACGGATAGACTGCAGGCCCAGGAGAGCATATAGTCAGGCTGAAGACCCAGCGAGCGGTCCGGATAGGCTAAAGGCCCCGAGAGGGCGGTCTAGACGTGCCGAGGCTCGGAGAGTGGGCCAGATAGACTGAAGGCCTGGTGCGGGCGGTCTAGTCATACTGTAGACTCAGAGAGTGGACCAGGTGGACTGAAGGCCAGGTACAGGCGGACCTGTCACACTGTGGACTCGAGATGCATGGCTATTCAGTGTTTGGTATATATGATATGATTATGGATTGTATGAGATTGGTATTTTGGGGGTAACTCACTAAGCCTTCGAGCTTACGCTTATCGATTATTGTTTCAGGTACAGCAGATGACCGCGGGAAGGAGAATGTGTGACCGTACACTTCCTCATAATTTGTTTTGGATTTTCTGGGATACTCTGATGTAAAACTATTTTGGAAACCTATTTGTAATAACTATTGGCATTTGAAATGTTTTTAAAAGATTAAATTTGGCTTGAATTTTATGGGTGTTACAGATTGATGGTAGTTTTATATACTTGGCAACATCCAATGATGATCTGAATGACTTTTTCATATGTCACAACGGTTGGAATGCACACTTGTACAAAACTGGGCTTTATCCACATAAAAAAACTCGTCATTAAAGACATTTTATGCTGGGCTTTTTTTTAATAACATGATAGGAAAGGTCGCGTCATTGAAGAAAAGTTATAATGTCTTTCAATTGTAGTGAGTATTACTCATGAAAACCCGTTATTATAGGTCAAACCCGTCATTATATGCTAGGGTGTTTTTGGAGATATGTCTATCTTATATTGATAACCGTCATTAATAATAAACTTGTAGTGATGTGTTTTTTCCTAGAGTCATAAATGTTCACTTACGATCACCATTTATAAATATTATCGTAACCATTGTAGACTTTTGGAGACACAAATGCAATTAAGCTGTAAGGATAAGCTATCTTTACTAACATGTTTAATGGTTTATAATTACTATTGTTTACATATACCGACAAATCAAAAATTCAGTCGTCACCAAAAATGATCTATACTAACATGTTTAATATTATATCGTGAATATTGTGAACGTTTACTCACTCACAAGCAATTAAACAGTGAACATAAAATACTTATAATGATGTGTTTTTTCGTATAGAGTAATAAATGTTTACTTACGGTGACCGTTTATAAATATTATCGCGGCCATTGTTGACTTTTGGAGACATAAATGTAATTAAGACGTAAGGATAAGTTGTGTTTCCTAACATGTGTAATCGTTTATCATTACTATTGCTTACATAAACTGACAAATAAAGAAATTAAGACATCACAAAAAATGAGCTATACTAACATTCTATTTCTTTTATTATGATTATTGATCACTTTTAGTGACATGTGTTATATTATATCGTGAATAATGTGAAGGTTTACTCACTCGCAAGAAATTAAACGGTGAGCATCAAATATTTATAGTGATGTGTTTTTTCATACAGAGTGATAGATGTTTACTTACGGTGACCGTTTATAAATATTATCGCGACCATTGTTGATTTTTGGAGACACAAATGTAATTAGGATGTAAGGATAAGTTATGTTTCCTAACATGTGTAACCGTTTATCATTACTATTGCTTACATACACCGAAAAATAAAGAAATTAAGACCTCACCAAAAATGATCTATACTAACATGCTATTTCCTTTATTATGATTATTGATCACTTTTAGTGACATGTTTAATATTATATCGTGAATATTGTGAACGTTTAGTCACTCACAAGCAATTAAAGGGTGAACATAAAATACTTATAATTATGTGTTTTTTCATATACAATGATAAATGTTTACTTACCGTGACCGTTTATATATATTATCGCGGTCATTGTTGATTTTTGGAGACACAAATGTAATTAAGACGTAAGGATAAGTTATGTTTCCTAACATGTGTAATCGTTTATCATTACTATTGCTTACATAAACCGACAAATAAAGAAATTAAGACGTCACAAAAAATGATATATACGAACATATTTTTTCTTTTATTATGATTATTGATCACTTTTAGTGATATGTGTAATATTATATCGTGAATATTGTGAACGTTTACTCACTCACAAACAATTAAATGATGAGCATAAAATACCTATAATGATGTGTTTTTTCATATAGAGTGATAAATGCATACTTACGGTGACCATTTATAAATATTATTGTGGCCATCATTGATTTTTGGAGACACAAATGTAATTAAGCTGTAAGGATAAGTTATCTTTCCTAACATGTTTAATCGTTTATAATTACTATTGTTTACATACACCGACATATTTAACCCGTCACAATATGTTTTTTTATTAATTATATTGTAGAATGTTTTTTCTTTTTAATTTAATTGCACATATATTGGCCACATTTCATTACTATGAAGCGCAAAAACGGAAATATAAAATATAATGTAATTAAAAATTATTTTTTAATAATAATAATTAAAAAGTCATTACATCAAAAACATACATACAAATATATAAGACAAAATTGCAAGTTTGGTCCTAGTGGTATGTCAAAAATTGGATGATTGGTCCAAAAAGTTTTGGGGTTGCACCGGTGGTTCAAAAGGTTTGATTTGTTGTGGAATTGGTCCAAAGGCTTAACAGCCGTTTGCGCCATCCGTTTGTGTGAGGGTATTTCTGTCAATTCACATCCCTTCTTTTAATATCTTATTAAATTGGGACATGCTTTGAAAAGATTTATGCCAAGTGGCTAATTTTAATTTAAAGTTACAACTAGAGGAACTGGTTTTGCCAATCTGATACAAAATTTGGGTAAAGGTACCAACACGGTCATCATCTTAACAAATCGGGGGAAAGACTTTGTCTTCATCAGATTAAGAAGAGAAGGAACGAACGGAAGCAATCAAAAATCGATGATTGTTTTGGTCCTGTAACACAAACGATGGAGGAGGGGTTCTTCACCTTCGTGTCTGATCGGAGAAGAAAAGGAAATGAAAGCAGCAGCAGTTGCCGATCCCATGGAGGGCACCACCTGTGCTTGGCTTGTTTGGACAAGGAAAAAGAAAACGAAAGTAGAAGAATGGTTCTGTGGTGGCGGTTGTCAACAGCAGTGATGGCGAGGGGGTTGCTCTGGCGGCCTCCATGACTGATTTCTTATCCTGCGAGGGCTGATCTAATAGGCTCGGTTGTCTCTCTTATGTCTGACGGTGAAACTCGAATAGAAGGGAGGTAGATCGGAGGTAGCTCAACAGATCAGCCAGTCGCTACTACCCTGCCCTTCGTTTTTCCCCATCGCACCTCACTGGAGTAGAAGAAGAATGAGTCGTCGACTACCACCTCCTAACACCCCTCGCTGCCTCCTCTTTTCCCTTCTTCTTCTTCGGCCTATGTCGAATCCCGGAGGCCATCACCGATTGCAAATCAATCGACGAAAAATCAGAAGCCATTGGACCCCCTTCCTTCAGCCAGAAGAACGATCTAACCTTCGCTGACTTCGTGTGCCTTCTTCTTGACTGCCTTCAGTTCATTCTCGTTCGAATCTCCTATTCCTCCCGATCGATTATGCCTTCGTTCTTCCCTTCGTGTTTCGTATTCATTTCCTTTGCGTTCCCCTTGACGATCGATCAAATGACGAACAAAAAGAAAATCCATTGACCACTTTCTAATCGGGTTCCTATTTTGACCAGTCAAAAGTCAAAGTGGAATCAAACTTTAATTTAATTTATTCAAAAGTTACCCTTATTTGACAATAATTTACAAGATCAATCCTTTTGGACAGAAATACCCTCACACAAACGGAGGGCACAAACTGCTGTTAAGCCTTTGGACCAATTCTACAACAAATCAAACCTTTTGGACCACCGGTGCAATCCCAAAACTTTTTGGATCAAACATCCAATTTTTGACATACCACAGGGACCAAACTTGCAATTTTGTCAAATATATAATGATAAACTAAACTCTACTTAAATTAAAATAGGTGTTGCACTCCTTAGTCTGGTTGCTAGAGAATAGTTAATGGGCTACTTTTAAATGAGCTGTCTTTTCTTGGGCTTTTGTATTTTATTATTTGTTTCAACAATATGTATATCCGAATCCTGTAACGACATAAATTAAAATAGATGTTAAACATTTGTTGAAGCAAACATGCACAATTAGTGTATGTAATTAACTAATTAGTGTATGTAATTAACTAATAGAATCGTTTAAAAAATATTATAATGGTTAATTAATGAATGTAAATATTAATATAACTTATGCAAATAAAGTACCTTAGGATCCAGGATTACAATATATTTTTCCCAAGCCACAAAAGAACATATTGCATTCTTAACTGTTAACGGGCGTTTGTTATCTCCGTTTGGTACACATGTAGATGGCTTTATTGCTTCATCCACATAAACTCTATAGTAATCAGCCGTCATTGGCTTTCCATGTATTTTATGGTTTTCATGGGTAGAATACATGACAAAATCCTTCGCAACAATGTTGCTACGTTGACCTACTGACAGTGAACATTTTATCGTCTACATATACATGTACATATTAGTAATAAATGTATAAGTATAAAGTTTAATTAACTGACATGTATATCTATGTAAACATGTGGATACACATACTTTGTACAGTTGTTGTAGTGTCTTGGGTTGAGGTGTTGCTATTCTTTTTACAGTTGAATTCCCAGCTTGTGGCTCCTCACACTTAGCTGTAACAGTTTCTTCACCCTCATTCAAACTTTCCTGAAAATAGTTTAGCATGTTTAGTCTACGAAATATTGTTAAAAATGTTGGAAAAGAACTGTACAAAATATATTATTGTATTAATTAACTTACATGGTGTTCGACCTGTTTGGGGGTATTTGAGATGCCGATTTACCCACAAAATTGTTTTTCCTTTTTGGGAAGACAATATGCGATGAACGCATTAATTAGCAACCCACTGTATTAAAACTAACATAAAAAATTCACTTAATTACTTTTTCTTTAGGAGCCTTTGTTGGTGGTGGAGTATTAGTTATTGGAGAGTCTGCGTGATTAACGATAGGAGGAACTGTCAAACTCATCAGATACAGAACTTGGCACCTCAGATCTTGATTTGCATTTATTTGCTCATGTAGCCTTTGTTGAAGGACATAAATTGTTTCTTTTGATGGGGATCCGGCTCGAGGCATATCCCAATATCTGGTCAGAATGACTCCCGTGACAACCCCTCTTCCAAATCCACCATGATCTTTGCCAAAGACTAGTGAAAGGGCATCGGTGCCTGGTTCAAGAATGGTTTTTCCTTCTTCAATTGTAGTTTCATGTCTAACCTAGAAAAAATGTATGTCAAATAAATATACTATTAACTGTGTTTTTTATCGGTTAGAAATAACAAACACCAAAACCATATATATATATATATATATATATATATATATATATATATAATAGAAGCTGCTAGTTTGACACTATATATATACCAACTCTTCTGGAACAAGCTTCACTTCTTCCTAAACAAATTTTCCCTCTTTATTTTCCCGTCCTTTCCTCCACATTAAAGACCGCGGGGGAAGTTCACCCGTGCCAATTACTTTATCTTTCATTCATCAAAATTAAGAATGATAAACTGATGAAGCGGAAATCAAGCAATTAAGTTGCAAGTATATATATATATATATATATATATATATATATATATATATATATATATATATATATATATATATTGTAATTAATAAAAAACATGTTCTTAACAGTTGAAATATATCGAGCAATGAACTTACTAATTTTTATTTTAGTTTAGCATATCCCCCACGTCCCATGTTATGTGGGTAATGAGACTTTGCTCGAGTGGCTTTTCCCTTATCAGACTTGAGCTTCAACACACGGTCGTAAATAAAAGAATGTCATCAAATGATTTTTAAATTACTTCAAAATATAATGAAATTGCTTATCAAAAACAAAATTAACATTAATTTAGACTAATTTTGTAACCTTGAATTGTTTTGATTATACAGTTTCAAGGAATGTGCGCCAATGCCTTTCTTTTATAAACGAACGATACTGAGGTGGTATATGTTTTAGTTTCCCTGGTGTACCCAAGTTGGGCTTTATGAAGTTAGTATTAACATGATTTCTGAAAGTGCGCCAACATCGAGCAGGATGGGTCAAAACTTTCTTCCTTGCACGTTCATCGAATGCAAAAAATTGTTGCATGAATAGTATTACATGTTAGTAAATTAAAGGGTGATTGGGACACTCTTCCACTTTGTGTACAATTAATGAAAAAGACATCAGGATTGATGAGGTAATTACATTCATGCATCATGTATGCATGTTGTATACCCGTGTTTGTGCCCATAAACTGTCTTTCACTTTATTTGGGACACGCTTCCACTCTGTGTACCTCTGTCCAACATGTTTCCAAACAAAGTCACCCCAAAAGCTTGAAAATAGGGGTGCATCATCACCAAATAATTTACCCATTTTATCAAAATCGATGATCTTATATCTTTTGCCTCCAGATCTATCCCACTCTAAGTGAAGTTTTGGTAATCTAGTGATACCTCTACCCCTTGTTCCCTCATTTTGTTATAAAAACAAATCAAACAATATGCAAGTAAAGTAATACATATAGTAGAAATATGAGCCATCGTTTTTATATAGCAATACTCTGTCCCCGACAACTACGCCAATTTGTTAAAACGTTGTCGCGGACGTCTTAAAAAAAATAAAGTTTCACTGCTTGGTTGCGCTAAAAGAATAGCATAGAGAAGTAGGATCGAATCCTCAAGGACACACCTAAAAGTCAATGCCTCTTTGTGTAAGGCACATACTAGTCATAAAACAGAAAATATAAAAAGGCGTTTTTTATGAATTAATAACTAGAAATTGTAGTGAAATAAATAAATAAAATCCAGTAATAAAAAACGAATTAAGTTCTGTTGCAACTTTCCTAATTATGCTATCAACACAAACTTGGTTATTCAAAATATATTCTATGTAAGCTGGTACTGAGAACAACTAACAACTATAGTATATACTCTTTTACCTAGTTAATTAACCAATACAATCTCTTTAGTTAATCCTAACTTTTTACTAACCTAATTAAACAAGCTCTTAATGAAGTTAGAAAAGTTGCTTAATGATCTATGTAAAATTCCCAACAATATTTAATACTTCTCACAAGCTCAGAAGCGTAAAAATATGAAATTTCATTTTATAACAAAGTCAAATCCAAACATAGGACCGATATGTTACTTGTTACTTACTAGTTTATCAAAACAATTACAGATTTCAACAACTGAGTAACTAGATTGATTTAATCCTAAATTAGGTGATCAAACTAAAAATAACTAAAATCTAACATTCATTAATCACAAAACCGAAAAAACTAAATAGAATCACAAACTAAAAACTTGATCTAATGATTGATTACATAAAAAGTACTAATCTTGCATAACTGAAATCTAGGGTTTAGCCAGACATGACTAAAATATGATCTAGAACAATGAAAAGAGAAACGAAACAACTAATCTTACTAAACTTGTTGAATGAAATGATCCACAACTTTCATATCTTCAGAAAGTGATGAAAAAGTGCATAAATCGACTTCAAAAGTCGCTTTTGGTCACCTGGGAACGTCTAGGGTTTAAACTGATCAGATAGGGAGCCTTTATACGCAAGCCAACAACATCAGATGTGAATTTCAAGAAAACACGATCATGGTTTAGGAAAAAACATGATCATGCTTTTGTTTCGAAGAACCGTTTTTCACATTTAATGAAGTACGTTGTTATTTTAGACATTTTTCTCAAAATCACGATTGTGTTTATGGAAAAGTACGATCGTGTTTTTCCCTCGAGGCCCGAAACTTGATTTTTTGCTTGGAAAAGTTGTGATGGTGACACACGATCAAAAGCACGATCACATGGTGAAAAACACGATCATGTTTTTTAATAAAACGCACGTTTCGGAAGCAAACTTTTCAATTTTAGCTAATCTAACCCAGGTTCCAGCTTCCTTGGGTATTTTAGCTCCATTTAGCTCCAAATATGCATCGAAGTTTCTTCCAAATCACTGCTCCACTCGAAATATCTGAAAACGACATAAAAACATGAGTAATACGAGAATTAAGACGAAATACATGAGTTGAACATTATTTAAGCTAATTCACATATAAATACATAAAATATGATGCAAAATGCTAATAAAAACTACCATAAAATATTCATAAAATGGCATTTATCTGGATGCATCAGCCAACAAATAACTCAAAGTTCAAAGTTCAATTGGACTTTTAATGGGGTTAAACGATTCATACAAAATCATCCGAGAACAAATTTTCATGTTGAGCCCCTTACCAAACATCACTACTGCATATTCCTTAATTCTTCAAGAATAAAGGCAACATGATATCAATGTCTCCAATGCTCAATAATGATATAATTGCGACGAATGTTTCTAGTGGAACTTTGATATGTTTTTTAGGTGCACTAGTTTTTTATTTATAAAGCTCTATCAAATCTCAACTAGTCTTAAACATACGGAACATAATTGGTTTAAGGTAATATAGTTTAAGGTAAGAAAGTGTGCCAAACATACGAAACAGAATTGGTTTAGATCAAATAATTCAAATGTTAATTAAATTAAGAACAACAAAGTAAAAGGAGGGTTTTTGTTGTTTAAAATAATTAACTTGTTTTAACTCTCAATTAATCAAACGAAACTAAAGAACTAAATGAAAACAATAGATAAGAAGTACTTCCATTATAATAGAATACATCTAGTGAAAGTAAATGTTTTTACACCATAATCAGTCAACTAAAACCGAAAAACATCACCAAAAGATTGCGAGACACGATGATCAAGCAAACCAGAAGTGAAATTCCGATGCAAATATCACTTGAATCTTCAAATCCTTGCTCCAATTGAATCTCTAGCTTCAAAATTAACCCCTAAAGGGTTTCTGGACGTCAAATCGAAGTAGGTTACTAAAGGTTGTATCACGATTAGAGTTGGAAATCTTGTGTTTTTATAGATCCAACGACTCAACGACATGGTAGAGGTCTCGCCGTGTTGTGGTGGTCAGTTTTTTTTGTCGCACGCGATCGCGTAGACCGAGACGAACATTTTTTGGGATTTTTCGATCCTCCATGGTGTGGAAATGCCTTTTCCACGACATGGGATCTGGAATCATTATTTCGCATGAACACGAAAGTCGTCTAAAATTTTGTCTAGTTTTCAAAACATCTTGAATCGTGTTTATTGGTGTTATGAGTCATTAGACATGACCAAAACACTGAAGAGATGTCTATCTGTCCAACAACATCATTTTTTGCGTCTTTTTAACTCGGTTCTCCTCCTTTTGCATCCCAGCTCCAATTTTAACTGTAATTAAACATTTCAAGGCATATTAAGTATCATATCTTAAAATATAATATTTTAATAAAATATGTTAAGATAATGACCTAAAATATATAGTTAAATAATGTCATATCAAAACATCTTGAATCGTGTTTATTGGTGTTATGAGTCATTAGATATGACCAAAACACTGAAGAGATGTCTATCTGTCCAACAACATCATTTTTGCGTCTTTTTCAGCTCAGTTCTCCTCCTTTTGCATCCCAGCTCCCATTTTAACAGCAATTGAACATTTCAAGACATTTTAAGTATCATATCTTAAAATATAATATTTTAATAAAATATATTAAGATAATGACCTAAAATATATAGTTAAATAATGCCATATCAAAATACCTCACACTTATATTTTGTTTGTCCTCAAGCAAACTAGATTGTTATTATGACATATAAAACTTGACTCACCAAGATCATATAAAATAACCCAATTTGGATTCGCAAATTATGTTTTGCCACAATGCATATATTTGTGTCTAAAATCCTAAATACTCACAATCATTATAAACATTTCTCTATTATTTTGAATAACACTCATTTCTACATCCCTCTGAATAAATTCTCATAAATTTTTCTTAACCTCAAGGTATTTTTGTTAAGTTTCCAAACCTACATATGATAAAATAACTTAGAAAGAAAATTTACAACTTTGACAACTAAGCCCTTGGTTTTTGACAATTTTGCCTTATTTCTTCACGTCATCAAGATCTTCATACTTTGATAGTTTTTATTATTTTTGACAACTTTTTTTTAGCACCTTTCTTTTTTCACTTTTTTTTTCCAATAACTCACTTTTTTCTCTCAAACTAAAAACTTAAAAAAAACATATGCTTAAGTAAAATTGAACTTAACATAAATCTTTATTGGTTAAAGGAATTAGTCTAAAGTGCAATGACTACATAAACTTTCCTGTGTATATTTTAGTACACGATGCAAAAATACTATGTCCTTCAAACTACACAAATTTGTGTTTTTGTCTATATATATATATATATATATATATATATATATATATATATATATATATATATATATATATATATATATATATATATATATATATATATATATATATATATATATAACTGGAAAGCCACAAATCTTATGTCCCTTAAATTTGCATGACATTATTCCATACAACACTAGCAAAACTTAGTTTTAACACATCAAAAAATTTAAATTTCTTAGATTTTTCTAATTTAGACCTTTTTCATGTTTTCATATTTCCATTTTTTTTAAATCTAGTATATTTTTATTTTTTATATTTCAATCAAACATGCTATTTTTCTTTTTCAATCCCCAGACCCCACATTTATACAATCCCCTTTAAAAATGATAATTGTACCTTTAAATTATTTAAAGTGCGTAATTAATTATTCTTTAAAACTCGTTTAGATTCTGTGAACGTGCTCACATGTATCAAAAGCCTGGATCAAATCAACAACCAACTATGAGAGGTCCCATGCATGTTCTTGTGGTCATCGCATAACCCTGTCGTTTCCATAACTCGACAACTCCAGCTAGATTTTCATAAGATGACTAGCCACCACAACTCAGTGTCTCTCTAGCACTTGCTTCCAGTTCTTTATCCCTTCTCCTCATCTTCCCAGCACCACCGTCTCTCTTCCTTGAGTCCTTCCTCCACCACCGGTATTTTCACTGCCACCCCTATCTCATTCATCAAAGCAAAGGTTAGATGAACACAGATTCTCAATTACTATATCATGATCACCGCGGTAGATCTTGCTGTTCGACCTCCATTATCGAATACAACAACCTTGTCATATCAAACGTGACTACTGTGCTACCCCCTTCACCTCCGACCACAGTCCCTCAAGACAAGAAAAAAGCTCATAATCAAATTACTCATAGGCATCTTTATCAAGCAGTCGGATCGATTAACAATGTGCTTCATTTGCTTATTGATTACGAATTACTGAATCTTTATGGATGATAGGTGGGTTTGTCGATTGTATCCATGGTGTTCTAAGAGTTCAAGGTCACTAGCGCTTTCAAGAGGGATTGCAGATCAAAGCCTGAAGCAATGGATAACTGTTGAACCCAAATAAAAAAATTAGAATTTGTGCCTGGACTTGAGTTCTTGCTCATGGATTCTGATAGCTTATGGAAGCAGTGGATTTAGCTCAGCCTTCTTGTATAAACATACTAAAACAAGCAATTATAGTTTATGAAAATCTTGGTTAGCTTTTCTTATCAACAAACAATTTGCCATAAAAAAATCTTGGAAAATACTAAGAATTCCAATAAATAGATTTAAATTTTGCGGATTCAACGATATAGGATTGAAAGCTCTGAAACCGCTAGTGAAGCTTTGAGCAGTTGTGAGAGGTTAGCTAGTGAGGAAAGAAGCAACCGAGACTTGCACGACATGGAGGCGTTGTTCAGAGCACAATCCACTGCTTAAGTTTGTATCAATCAAGAAGATCAATTGTAAGTCAACGTTGACTAAACCCTACCCGCCCAACCTCGTCGTTGATGAATAACCTACACATCTTTATGTATCATCAATTACCTTCCCATCAAAGACCACATCGCCCCTCCTGTTTCCCTTCTCCATCATTGTCGTCAATCTCTAGTTCAGAAATACCAGAAGACCCAGTGCTAAATAGAGCGTGACGGTGACGGTGACGATGACTATGGAGATTGTTTCAGTCCGACTTCCCATAATTGACTGTCGTTCACCAAATTCATCCGATTTGCCTCCCAATACTCGACCTTTTAGCTTTCACCAATCACCACTTGAACATTCTGTATCATCTTTAATTTAATTTGTTTACAGTCAGATGGGAACGGGTAGCATGTAAGTAAAGAGAATTAATATATAGAGGACTGTAGGAGAATGGGGGAATCGGGAAACCGGGGAAGGGTTGGGGTTGGTGTTGGGGGTATAGTTTAATAATATTATTATTATTTACAAATTTGATCAAAGGATAAATTAGCATTTAGTGTCTAACGGATATAACGACCCAAGGACCACTGATGGTAGAAGATCGAACTTTAAGGACGATTCATGCAAAGAAAAAAACTTGTACTCATTTTTCAACGAACCATAGGGGACCATATATATAATTCAGTCTTCAAGATATTTAAGGTTTTCTTGACAGCACCATAGAATCAAATACTTGAGATTTGATAACAGAAAATATCACTGTACACACGCTATGCACAAGCAGCTGTTTCCTTTTTAGATGATAATAACTATCGATACAAAAACAAGATATTTATTCATATTCTTTTAGCATATGAGTATATATATTTTACTAGATCACCTCATATACTTTAAGAAATATTGCTTTATGCAATAAGAAAATAACGATATGATCATTCTAAATGAAGACCAAGATATACTAGATGGGGCTTTGGCAAAAAGAAAAAAAACACATTTTTTATATTATTGTTGACGATGATTGGAAAACCGTTCCTTAATTCAACAAATCTCAGTCCCCAAACTTTTAATCTCCACCGTCATAAGTCTCTATTTACAGTTTTTGACGGTTCTCTTCCTCAATTCACAGCTCCACATTCTTCTCTATGTGTCTTCTGCATGATCGATTCTCTGCTATAGTTAATCGAAGGTTATTTCATCAGCCGTTCACTTCTCAACTGTAAGCTCTAATCCTTCAACTTCCTAAAGTCTTTGAGGTTGGATTTAAATTTTTGGGTTTGTATTTGTGTAAATTAAATTTCTTAGCAACCTGTCTGCTTATCACCTTCCAAGGTAGAATTGTTCATTTGTTTCGTTGTTCGTTTATAGCCCCTTTTTGGTGCATCTAGAGCTCATTTTAAATTGGGAGGATGAGCATTCTAGGTAAATTTCTAGGGTTTCCAGATTGGAGGGGTCAAACTAAATACCTTAAAATAATAAAAAATTTGGGTTTCTTGGATTGCGCGTCGGGCATGTAGGTGCGCCGCGCGCAAAGGGGGCCAAGTATAAAGTTTACGCACTGGTCCCCCCTTTTTTGACGAGCACTTCCGATTATGTTCCACTTTTTGCGATTTACGGGCCCCACATGAGGTTTGCACGCCACTATTTTCGGGTTTTGTCGTTGTCTCCCATTTGAATCCCCTTCCTTCCAGCTAGACGTGTCCTAACTTTTAACATCTTTCCATTTATAATGGGTTCCAATTTCTCGTTTTTAGGTTTTGGAGGAATTTGGGATTTTTTTTTTCTGATTTTTGTATGATTATGCGAAATTGTTAGGTTAAACAACTAGTATATGGACCGATTTTAGTAGTTATATGGTCGATTATTATTAATATTCATTAATTTTGCCCTAATTTGGTGTTTTTCGACTTTTTGGGAAAAACTTAGGTTTTAGTTCGAATCTGTAATTCTATTGTGTTTTGAGCGAAATTGGTGTTGTATTAAGCTTGTAGGAGTACCGATTATCAAACCCTCGTTCTTCCTAGACCAAAATTTGGATGAAATCGCGCCCAAATCGAATCTGTTGTTCATCATGTTCTTGAGGCCCGCGGCGCATATGAAGCTGCCCGGGGCGCATCTTCATATGCACGCCGTGCATGAAGAAATGCGTCCAAGGTGTAATTTTTCCAGATTTTGTCATTTTATCATTTTTATTCTAATTCCCTAACTTTCTTAGTTGATTATTCAGGTTTCACAATGTACAGACGACATCAGGTCGGTCCTTTTCATCACGATTAGCTGACACGCTTATTCTTGTCTTTCCATGCTACCCTTCCTGACTGAGAGTATTATATATAGAGGGGTTCGGAGCTACTGACTAAGCAGATCAATATCCCACAGTCTCTTGACTGGCGTGTTGCTGGCGATTTGGGTTTGATGTCGCTACTGGAGCCATTTCTCACGCGATCTCTTCGCGATGAGACAGGTCTCGTGACTTTCGTTAGTCACGTCTAGTGTCTCGTTTTGGGATTCCGGGAGAATATCTTCAGGGAGCTCGTTATAGAGTTCCTTTCTACTGTCTGGTTCAACTGGGATGTCAGGGTTTGGTCGGACGACCCAACCTTGTCTTTCAGGGTGGGTTTAGTTGCCCGATTTTGTAGTTTATTAGAGCTGGGGCATCGATTGGAGATATACCTTGTCGCGGATATTGATCAACCTTTCTTGGAGGCCTTCTTAGACAGTTTTATTTTCTTGGAGCCGAGGTCGGCAAAGGAGAGCAGATTCAAGTCTCCCTTGCACTAATTCATGCACCGCCTTATCGTATCCACTATTCATCATCATGAGCAGCACGATAAGGTCCCTTCAAGCGACCTTTTCCTGATATAGTGCTTCCCTCATACTAACGTTCACTTCCATACCCCTTACACCATTTCTTCCATCCTTTCCTCCAGTCTAGCTCTAGGCTCTTAGCTACTAAGCAAGATATGTGTCAGCCATTTCATTTTTAGCTTGGCTCGGTCTTATTGGGTTGATACTCATGGTATAACTCATTATCCCCTTCGAGATTTGGATGGGGAGGCTCTGACGCATCTTCAAGCGGTTGTTCGTGGTGTAGATCGGGTTTTGAGGATTCATCCTGACGATGTTGATGTGCCTATCCGTCAGGTGGATCCAAAGCACGGAGAGGAGAAAGAGTTTTAGACGGGTTATCGTAAGCAGCGTGTTCGACGTGCTCCCCCTGGTGCTCCGCGAGGTCCGCAGCCCGAGATGGATATAGCTCATCTCTCTAGGTGTATGGACGAGCTGACTAGGGAGGTCCATGATGCCCGCCACTACCAGGAATGGATATCGGGAGCCATGAGTGATTGGTTTTCCTTTCAGGGATTTTCCGATCCCTCTTATCATCGACCGAGCGATGGGGCGGGTACATCTAGGACGCGTCATGACGACGATGATGACGCTAATGATGATGACGATGGTTGTGATGGTGGTGATGAGGATGATGAGGAATATATTGGCTAGCTATGTTTATTTGTTGTTACTTTTTAGGTATGTAGATTTCTTTTATTTTTGTATGTTTTAGCGGTGATGTATGGGCGTATACGCTTCATTTTTGGTAGACAACTCCATGATGTATCTATGTAGATTTTTGGTATTGTATGTATATTTTACGTTATTATCGGTTCATCGTTGTATTTGTTTTACGCCTTTTTGGATTGCTCAAAATTTTACTTTGCTATTTACCATATTTAGGTTGAGTAGTGCATTAGACTTATCCAAAATAAAACATAGCTGATCTGTTCTATGTCTAGTCTTGGCTTGGCCAATGTACCATTAAACTTATTTAGGGCACTTAACCTAAAATTTTGATTTCCCTTGTATTTAAGTTTTGGTTTTGTACTTCAAGACTATTAAGTAAGGATCAGCCAAATGAGAAGTACCGGAGGTAAGGACCATTTTAGCATATAGTTGTTCTGAAATCCAACAACCCAAGAGATACTCCAAACTAGTCACCTCTCCCATAAGTAGTCAATCGGTAGTGTATTTTAATAATACTCTTAGTTGAAGATCTGAGTACAGATCTTTATAGAGTATATGTCCCTTGCTTATAGTCGTATTTCCTAAAGAATTACTAATTTGCTATAAACCTAAGCTCTGATACTAGTCTGTCACACCCTCGGCCTGGTGGCAAAAAATACTGAGCCGTGCGACTTTCAGAACTGTTGGCTTTTTGGAAGAGGTCTTCATGTCAAGTCTCCATTCCATTTGATAGTCTAACAGTCGTCTGTACTATGTGGTTTAATATTTAATCTCTGTAGGTTGACCTAGGAATACATGTGATTTTTAGAGGGTCAACATTATGTTGGTGAGTTCACAGGTTTGGTAAGTGTGAAAAATACTTTGTTGATGTACTTAAGTTAGTTCTCGTTGTAACCTCAACTTAGGTTAGCATGTTAGCGTATCTTCAAGCGTTTTGGTAGTAAGAACCAAACAGTTTAATGACTAAATATGAATCCTAATTTTGGGTAGAAGTTGTATATTTTACTTGTTACCTTATATCAAGGTTAGTGTTTTGGATTATATCCTCATAATATTCCTTTTTATCATATTGTAGGCGCTACTTCTTAAGGTGTTCCTCAAGAAAAGTGTTTGAACTCGTTTCCTCGAGTTTATGTGGAATATAATTGCATATAGTAGTGATAGATAGTCTATTTTTAGTTGAACCTAAACTCGTTTCCCCGAATTTGTGTGGACTATCACTACTTCCATAGGTAGGTTCCTAGTGGGAGTGTAAGACAGTTAGAAGTTGGTTGACCTAAATTCGCTTCCTCGAGTTTTTTTGTAGTATCACTACTTAAGTAATTCTTATTAGTAGTTTATCATAGCTAGTTTTAGTTTGACAAAGTTACGGTGAGTTCCTATAATTGAGCTATGACTGGTTATCCCGAAAATATCGTGACGCTTCATCGGATGTCATTGTGTTTCAAAAGTTATGCCTGCTTCGACTTGTCGTCGGGTTGTAGCTAGCAACCACAGGTGGGAATGGCAATCCCATATAGATCTATACATCTCTCTCTCTCTCTCTCTCTCTCTCTCTCTCTCTCTCTCTCTCTCTCTCTTTCACACTTAAGAATTAAGTATTATAGGCCGAGTGCTAGCTGAATATCTATCAACGTGTTAATGAATTGTGTCTCATCTAACTCTTGTGGTGGGGGCCTCCCCTTGTCGTTCGTGTTGATATTTGTGTTATATTTTATACTGTATACTTATTATATATATTATTTATCCCATATATATAGTGTGTGTGTGTGTTTAGCGTAGCCGAGAATTTGGGAAAAGTAACACTAATTAGTAATCTTATTCAAAGGTGGCTATAATAGCGAGTTTCAGCGTTTCCTGGCAACTGTCCAGCATGACAACTAGGTATGATCTTATCTATCATAGTGGGTCAACATAACAACTAGGTAGGCATATAATTAGCTAAAGAGTTTGGGCAAAGTAACTACCTAATATCCTAATGATATGGGCATAAATATCTAACTCTAATTAGTGATAACTACGTAAAGTTGTATTTTAGACATGCACCCCCCCTCCGAAAAGAGTTGAAAATGGGGTCGTGCACTCACTTGAGAGTTATGAAAACGTTGTTGTAGGGTAGGAATCCACAAGCTAGTACTTCGAGAGATATTCGGGATAGTGGCACGAGAATTAATATATAGAGAAAGAATGAATGAGAGGGGTGAGGAAAATGGTCTTTCGAAGCTTGTTATTTATATAAGGTTTTAGTGTGTGCGTCGTGCAATTGCACGCGAATCATACGATGATGCCACGTGTTGTCTCCTCACTGTGTCACAACATCCCGTATCTCGATGAAATCGTGTGTCAGTGCGCATGACGCAACGTATCTTAATAATTAAACTTCATAAATTCGTAACTCTCGCATACAAACTCCGCTGTTGAAGACTCTTATATATTCGTGTTGATCTCTTCACACTCTACAACTTTCCTTTTGGTCGTTTTGGCTAGTTTTGACTTATGTTTTTCGACTAGTTTTTATTATCGTTATAAATCTTATCGCACTCATTTGACTTCCTTCTTAGGGGTTATTTGCTCCATAACTCCTAGTTTAAGTAGTACTACGTTTTTCTAGTTGGCGATTTTTCCCAAAAGTCGACCAATCTCCTCGTAGTTTTCGACGTTGTAACTTTTTAAGTACGACAGACATTTATTTACTATAAATGTCGTATCTCGCTAATACTGTGTTAGATTCTTGTGAAATTTATTTTTCTGGAATTGCGGAAACGTGTAGAATCCAAATATGTTAACCTGCTCACAAAGTGACGCGACTTTTTGCACACTTATTTTTGAGCCTATGGTTTGACGTTAATAAGAGTGATGATTGAAATTTTTGGCATTTATAGGATTGTATTATCGTCTTTTGACGTTCACTATCGCTGTCGGTTGGGGGCATATTTCTTGGGTTGTCACAGACATAGGTGACCAAAGACCGTAGGATCATTAAAGGAAGAAAGAAAGGATCGAAGATTCATAGCAAGACCGATGTTGAAACTCGAAATTTTTGCAAGAAATGCCAGAAAACATAGGTACATCAATAGTTCGTGAACAAGGTAGTGTCACACTTTAGTGTCCTAAACTGACAAAAAAAACTACACCTCATGGTCAATCTTGGTTGAAAGTGTGTTGAGAGCACACGGCCTTTAGAAGACGGCACTTGGAGAAGATGAGCAAGAGAAAAGGAACTATACTACAAAAGCTATAATTTATCCCACTCTCCCAGAAGATATTCTTTTGCAAGTTGCTAAATACAAGGATGCACAAGATGTTTGGGACTCCATTAAGATTTGGTACTTAGGTACCGAACGGGTGAAAATGGCAAGGTTGCAAACATTAAGGGGTGAGTTGGAGAGGATAAAGATAAAGGATGGGGAAACAATCAATGAATTTTCAGGAAAGATAAATGGATAGTTGAGAAGTTTAAAAGTCTTGGTTCATGTCTCGATGAAGAAGTGATTGTTAGAAAGTTCCTTAATTATGTTCCATAGAAGTATTTGCCAATCGTATCTTCTATTGAGCAATACTCCGACCTTGAAAGTATGTCATTGGAAGAAGCGGTAAGAAGGTTGAAAGCCTAGGAAGATAGGCACAAAACTTGTGATGAAAAGGAAGAAGAGGGAGATCAACTCTTGATGGCAAGTGAACAAAGGTATGGTGAAAGTAATGGATGTGAAAGAGAGCATGGAAGGAATTATGAAAGAGGTGGAAAAGGCCGATGAAGAGTAAAAGGTCGAGGTGACAAAAGTGGAATTCGGTGCTATGATTATGGAGATTTTGGGCACTTTAGCTATGAGTGCACAAAGTGTAAAGACAAAGACAATAAAAAAGAAGCAAAATTGATCTAAGAGGAAGAGCCAACTTTGTTGTGATGAAAAAAATGGGTCAAGATCATCAAGATTATGGGGGTGAATGTTGGGTAATCATGATAGGTTAAGTCCATTTTGTTCATGGGTCATGTAGTTTATTATGCATGTTTTAGTTTGAATAAAATAGATTGATAAAAGTTATGACCGAGTCTTAGGGAGTGGTAGAAAAAGTCATTTTCATTTACCAGATTTTTAGGATAGAATAGTTTACTTTAATTGTTATTTTTTGGGGTTTCCTTTGTGATGTATGGAAGGCTATATATATATATATATATATATATATATATATATATATATATATATATATATATATATATATATATATATAGCCTTTATTTTCATATGAATAAAACAAAAGATTAGTCCCATTTATGCCTTTTATTATCTTTTACCCACTGTGTATCCTTCATGACCTAAAAGTGAGAGTTCTAGCCATATTTAATCAAATTCACGTAAGTACAAGGATGTGATTGGTTCCTACTAATAAAGCTGTGAGGTCCTGATTTCAAACATCATCGTGGATACCGTTTCCTTGATTTATCATCCAGCAAAATCATAATATCCCGTCATGTGGTTTTGACAAAACCACGTTTCTTTTTGGTTCTATCACCGATAATGATCCACCCTCTAACATTTTTCTTGATGAAACATCTGATCCCTCACCTCTTCTTTGGTCATTCCTCAACTCTAACCTCACACCACCGTATACCTCCTCTCCTAACTTTGGCCTCACAGCAAAAAATTATTCCTTGGTTTTTACTGGTTTGCCAATATTCTACTCGCATTGGCTTTCAACATAGTTGCATAGACGTGTCTCTATTCATACTCAAACATCCATTTCCACAACTTATGTCTTAATATATGTTCATGATAATACCCTTACGACTTCCTCCACATATATTTTATATTGTATTATTTCACATGTTAGTCATGAGTCTTCTATGATAGATCTTCACGACCTACACCACTTCTTTGGTATTTATGTTGTTCGTACCACCAAAGGCCTTCTTCTATCTCAACATAAGTATGCCATATACATTTTGGAGAGAACCAACATGATGCACTGCAATCCCTACACCAAAAACTTCCGAGCCACTTAATAAGCTAGACCCGACTGGTTCTCTAATATCCGATCCGATTCTCTATTAAAGGCTTTGAGAGGCTCTTCATTATGTAACATTCACGAGTCCCAAAATATCATTTGATGTGCAACAAATATGCATATACATGCATGATGCTAAAGAACCTCACATTCATGCTCTCAAACATATCCTACGTGCATTCGCGACACCCTTGATCACATACTTCAGATTCACGCTTCCCTATCCATGTTACTCATAGCATATTCATACGTTGAATGGGTTGATGCCCAGTCACCCACATATCTACTTCCGATTATTGTTTCTTTCATGGAGATAATCTTATCTCCTGTTCATCCAAATGACAGGGCATCATTTCTTGATCTATTGTTGAGGCAGAATATCACAGCGTAGAAAATGTCATCGCAACAACTTGTTGTATCCATAATCTTCTTCAACAGTTGCATTGCCCTAACAACAAGGCAATTATTTTCTATTGTGATAGCCTTACTGCGGTGTACATTTCATCCAATCCGGTTCAATATCAGACAAAACATATAAAGATTGATATACACTTTGTTTGGGAAAAAGTTGCACGTGATCAGGTTTGAGTATTTTTTTCCTTCATCTGCTTAATATGAAGATATATTCACCAAAGGCTTCCCCAAGTCTCAATTTTCTGACGTCCGTTTGTCACCTCCCGAAAAAACTGTAGAAGGATGTTATTTCATATTGTATAATAGCTTAACCTATTTTGTATTGAGTCGTTGTATAGGCATATGCCCAGTAATTAGCCAAAGTGTATCTTATATGTATTTATACGCATTAAACCCTTGTTAATCTATCAATGATAATTATCATTCCACAAAAACAAGCATACAATTTGTATTATCATAAGATCTAATGAAAAAGGACCGGAGGATCGTGAATTATTTGGAAATAAATTCTAGTAAATAAGATAAGAACAAAGATGAGATGAATTGATGATTAATAAAAGATCAACATGAACTTATATGAGTAACTAAAGGAAGGAATGAGAAACTTAAATCATGTTACCAGAGAAACATTTTTGTTCTATTAGTTTTAAAAAATAATCAAATGTGAATATAAGAGTGATTATTATCAATCTCCAATGAAATATTGAGTGTTTAGTATATTGATATTCATAATGAATACAATAGTACAAGATATGGTTAATTCAAATACAACAATAATCCTATCTACTAGGAGTAGAAAGACTTAATCAATCTTACCGTTAATACCCTTGTCAAGCTAGAAGGTGGTGGAACAATACCTAGTTTGGACCTAAAATGCTCAAATAATGGCCGTAGAAGACTTTTAGTAAAAAGATCTACCACCATACATGTAGTTAGAACAAAACGAGTAAGCAGCTTGCCATAGGTGACCAACTCTCTTACAAAGTGATAATCAATATCAATGTGTTTGACATGTTTATGGGCAACAAGATTTTAACTAAAAAAGATTGCATTATTGTTGTCAGAATATAGAAATTGCGTAGGGGAGATTGGAATGTGGAGCTCTTGTGACATCCCCTAATTTCTCGGCCAAAAAAGACCGATTTCGTTTATGCTTTTTAAAATAAAATCAGAGTAATCCTTTTAAAAGGTGTTGCGGAATTTGCTCCCATAAAAACATGATAATTATATTATCAAATCATTTCTGAAGAAATGTATTTTATTCACTTAAACCATTGGGATGTCATCGTCAATACAGAAACATAAGCATAAACAGAACTTACACTTACTTACACTAGTGATCTACATCTCTTTTAATTTCTCAGTGTAAAGCAACTTCGTATCAATACCTGTGATACAAACAAACTGAGTGGGTCAGGCTTGGGAGCCTGGTGAGCATATAGGGTTTTCAACCCACAATAAATAATTTATTATGCTTAAACATCAAACAATCAACCCAATTACCCAATCCCCATTATCTTATTTATTTCTTAAGGATTTACCCTAAGAATCAAATCTCACTTATTCCTAAGGATTCATCCTAAGGAATAGGCACGAAGTCCATCGCTGCCAAGGTTCATACAATAGGCACTACGTCACATAGTCACCAGGGTTTATACAATAGGCACTACGTCTCATAGTCGCCAAGGTTTATACAATAGGCACTACGTCTCATAGTCGCCAAGGTTTATATAATAGGCACTACTTCTCATAGTTGCCATGGTTTACTCAATAGACCTCTCATCATTTTACCACACACCAACTATCTACCCATGTTTTACCCAACATATTTGTAGATAAAAATACATATACAGTTTAAAACTTGTATAAAACATCAATTCAACAGTCACCTCAATTAAACAATTAATATAATTACACGTAGCACGTATTTTATATAAAATACTTCATATCTAGGTGTAAGATGAAGGTGACTATACACTCACTTAATTTGATGATAATCGGGCAGCAATTCGTTTCCTAAACCGTTCGTTTCTAATAAAACCGGGAGTTTTATTGAGAAACCGGGCTCTGCGAAAGGTCGGGCTTCAAAACCGAAAAGATAAATTTTCCGGGCTTCTCGGGCACTTCGTGGCGTATTCCGGGGGTTATAATCGATACCGGGGCTTCGGGGGATGTTAAGATGAAGAAAATATGGAAAAAGGGGTTAAAAGCGGCAAAACTCCAAAACTACCCGAGAAGGCTTGCAAGCCCTCTATTTATAGGGGGGGTCCGAAGGTCGGCTTAGAAGAGGAGTCATCAGGCGAGGGTGCGTGGCAGCTGCTGGGCGAGGGTGCGCAGGTGGCTCGCACATGGGCTGCGCGTGCGAGGGGCTCGCTGTCGCCTCCTGATTGGACCGCGGTCTAGTCCGAGGCTTCGGACGTGGCTCCTCCTGCGAAGGCTTCGGACACGTGATAAGGGTACGCGTCGGACAGGCATTGGACCGCTTCAGCAGCTCGGATGACTCAGCCTCATTTCGGACACGTGGCATGCTCTAAGCGAAGGTGACGTGGCCGAAGCCACCTATGCGAAATTTCTCGGTTTTCGCGCCAAAACTTCTAAAATCCATAACTTTCGCATACGAGCTCCGTTTTTGACGTTCTTTATATGCACACGTAGGTAACATTACGCTCTACAACTTTCGTTTAGACTTTGTCGGCTAATTTTGACTTTAACTTTTATATTATTATTTTTAACAGACCGGGACAGGAAATCCGTTAAAAATTCATAACTTCTTCATCCGACGTCCGTTTTCGTCAGACTTTTTACCGTTGAGCTACTAATGACGAGAGCTTTGATTCTCGTTTAGGTCGTGTCGGCTAAAAATCACTCGATCTAAAATTCGAGTTTTTAGGTGTCTACTGCTAAGCTGAAACTTCGAAAAATCATAACTTCCTCATACGAAGTCAGATTTGGGCGTTCTTTTTATACTTATTCTCGGTTTAACGAACTCTACGAGTTTCGTTTAGATCACTAAGGCCAAAAAGTAGTTTATCGAAAACTCACTTTTTACGACATTCGGCCCCGTGCCGGTTTGTCGCGAAACTTCGACAGGTCATAACTTCTTCGTTATAACTCGGATTTCGGCATTCTTTATATATCCGTAATCCTTGTCACGCCCACTACAAGTTTATTAATAGATATCGGATTTATCTAATATTTAATTTTGACGCTCATTTTTAGTCTTAATTAATTAAACCCTAATAATTAAGCATAAAACACATAAAACACATAATATTCACATAATTCCTTTTCATTTCTCCAAAATGAGTCACAAAGGTTAACCTAGACTATCATGTCAATATTAATGCCTAGCCTAGAAACTCGGGCATTACAATTCTTTCCCCCTTAGAATGATTCCGTCCCCGGAATCACACATCAGGAAACAAATACGGGTAGCGACTCATCATGTCACTCTCCGTTTTTCCCCTGGTGAGATTTGGCCCATTCGTATGTTTCCAACGCACAAGCACTAAATCGACCATCTGGCGTCACAACTTTTTAGTCTTATGGTCAACGATTGCCTCAGGTTCTTCAATTAACCTCTTGTTTTCATCCAACCTTAATTCGGAAATGGGAATTATGTCGGGCACATCTCCCGTGGACTTCCTCGAATAACACACATAAAAGGTGTTATGAATACCCTCCAGTTCTTCCGGTAATTCTAGCTTGTAAGCTTGATTCCCGATCCTTTGAAGAACTTTAAATGGTCCAATAAATCATGGACTCAACTTTCCCCTTCTACCAAATCTTATAAGTCCCTTCCATGGCGAGACTTTAAGTAAAACCGAATCTCCAACTTCGAATGATATCGGTTGTCTTTTCTTGTCAGCATAGCTCTTTTGACGATCTTGAGCTGCTAACATCCTTTACTTCAATTCGGCTTAAGTCAATTACTACATCGAACTTGGTTCTCTGAACCACGTAACAAACTCATCGAAGTCGGACTCAATTTGATATGACCTCTAGGGTCGGAATAACAATCATCTTCTTAGTCATTACCGAAACGAAGGTAATAAAGTACTCGAACAATAACGGAATCAATTTCTAGCTTCTTGGTAACCTTGTGTCTTTCCTTGATCCAAGTACGAGTCCTGTGCTTCCGGTAATATAGGCCTCTACTACCATTCACACCTACTCATACTCGTCCCAAGTATTGTCTCGCAGTTCTCCAATTCACCATACAATAATTTCACATAGTCATTCAATTTATCAGATGACAAAACCAGGGTTTATATTATTTCTTGAAATAATTACACAGAGGTTCAAATTTACCCTATACTACGCCTCTAATAGGCTACACCATGAGTTATTAACTGCATTACTACTTTATGTCTTAGTTTTGGGAATATAAGGTCCTTACTCCTGATCCCTTATATTTCCATCTGCTTCATTAAGGATCATTTGGAATGCCTTTGGTTTTGGCGGTGTGTTTTTCTTTGGGCAGTCTCTAGAAATATGCCCTTCTTTGTTACATTCGTAGCACACCTTTTTGTTAGATGCGCATTTGTTGGCGTAATGCCCTGTCTTCCCACATTTGTAGCAAGTCATCTCCTCGCTACACTTCCCGAAGTGTTTCTTTTTACACTTCTCACACCACTTAGCTTCATCTCTTCCTCCAGATTTTGAGAATTTGCTTTCTTTGATGATCCTTGAAGATCCCTCATGCTTCCTTTTCTCTCCAAATTCAGCTCTCTCCAAACCTTTCTCTCTTATCTGAGTCTCAACATTCTTAGCAGCACAGATGGCGGCTTTCAGAGTGATTGCTTGTTTGACTATCGGACCAAAGTCCGCTGGTAAACCGTGGGCAAACTTGTTGACCTTGGAGAGTTCAGTTGGAATTAGATAGGGAATAAGCTTCATCTTTTCTGTAAAACTAGTAGCGTACTCGATGACGCTCATTCTTCCCTTCTTCAGATTCTGGAACTCATTGTTGATTTCCAGAAGATCCTGCTCAGAGCAGTATTGCATTTTCAGTTGCACCATGAACTCTTCCCACGAAATCTTGCTAGCTTCCCCCTTGGGCATCGAATCAGCTAGTAACTTCCACCAGCTCAACACACCAGATTTCAACAGAGGAATTGCAAGTGCGGTCCTTTGTTTGTTGCTGCACTCACATCTTTCAAACATCGTCTCTATTTTGGAGGTCCAATTCATGACTTCCACCGGTGTCGGACTCCCAGATAGACATGGTGGTTTAGATGCCATGGAATCTTTGTATTTGCACCCGCGTCCATCAACTCCTCCATCCTGGTTGTTTTGTCTAACTATCGGTGGGTTGGCTTGACCAAGAGTCCCACTGTAGTTCCCTCCTACTGATTGCCCTTCATTCAATACGGGCTGTTCAACAGGTATCGTAGTTTCTTCCCTATTCTGTTGTAGTAATCGCCTGGTCTCCTCCATTTGGCGATCTAACATTATCTGCATCATTTCTTGTACCCCAGCCATCGTCATTGGCTCAGGTGCAGCTCCTACAACAGGTACTTGCTCAACTACTTGAGGTTGAGGCTGTTGATCCCTGTTTCCGTTTGCATTTGCAACTCCACTACGAGTTCTTGCCATTCCAATCTATATACCGAATAAGGCGAATTTAGGTCTTTACCCTCGATAGGTATTTAAATTCCCTTATCACTCCGAAACGTTTACATGTTAGTTCTAATATCGTAATCGTACGCTTAGAATCCTACACACATAAGGTTTCCAGATCCGGTCGGCAACAGACCATAGATCCGAACAAATAATGGCATATATGGCAAACATATAGCATTTAGCACATAAAAACATTTTAGGCATCTTTCCTAAAATAAACTAGTGCTCGTGTCTAAAATATGGTAGACACTCATCTCACAATCATCACTTAGCATTCTAAGTTTAAGTCTAGAAATTCTACAATTTCTTAGTTCGCTTAAACTAATGCTCTGATACCAACTGTGACATCCCCTAATTTCTCGGCCAGAAAAGACCGATTTCGTTTATGCTTTTTAAAATAAAATCAGAGTAATCCTTTTAAAAGGTGTTGCGGAATTTGCTCCCATAAAAACATGATAATTATATTATCAAATCATTTCTGAAGAAATGTATTTTATTCACTTAAACCATTGGGATGTCATCGTCAATACAGAAACATAAGCATAAACAGAACTTACACTAGTGATCTACATCTGTTTTAATCTCTCAGTGTAAAGCAACTTCGTATCAATACCTGTGATACAAACAAACTGAGTGGGTCAGGCTTGGGAGCCTGGTGAGCATATAGGGTTTTCAACCCACAATAAATAATTTATTATGCTTAAACATCAAACAATCAACCCAATTACCCAATCCCCATTATCTTATTTATTTCTTAAGGATTTACCCTAAGAATCAAATCTCACTCATTCCTAAGGATTCATCCTAAGGAATAGGCACGAAGTCCATCGCTGCCAAGGTTCATACAACAAACACTACATCACATAGTCGCCAGGGTTTATACAATAGGCACTACGTCTCATAGTCGCCAAGGTTTATACAATAGGCACTACGTCTCATAGTCGCCAAGGTTTATACAATAGGCACTACGTCTCATAGTTGCCATGGTTTACTCAATAGACCTCTCATAATTTTACCACACACCAACTATCTACCCATGTTTTACCCAACATATTTGTAGATAAAAATACATATACAGTTTAAAACTTGTATAAAACATCAATTCAACAGTCACCTCAATTAAACAATTAATATAATTACACGTAGCACGTATTTTATATAAAATACTTCATATCTAGGTGTAAGATGAAGGTGACTATACACTCACTTAATTTGATGATAATCGGGCAGCAATTTGTTTCCGAAAACGTTCGTTTCTAATAAAACCGGGAGTTTTATTGAGAAACCGGGCTCTGCGAAAGGTCGGGCTTCAAAACCGAAAAGATAAATTTTCCGGGCTTCTCGGGCACTTCGTGGCGTATTCTGGGGGTTATAATCGATACCGGGGCTTCGGGGGATGTTAAGATGAAGAAAATATGGAAAAATGGGTTAAAAGCGGCAAAACTCCAAAACTACCCGAGAAGGCTCGCAAGCCCTCTATTTATAGGGGGGTCCGAAGGTCGGATTAGAAGAGGAGTCATCAGGTGAGGGTGCGTGGCAGCTGTTGGGCGAGGGTGCGCAAGTGGCTCGCACATGGGTTGCGCGTGCGAGGGGCTCGCTGTCGCCTCCTGATTGGACCGCGGTCTAGTCCGAGGCTTCGGATGTGGCTCCTCCTGCGAAGGATTCGAACACGTAATGAGGGCACGCGTCGGACAGGCATTGGACCGCTTCAGCAGCTCGGATGACTCAGCCTCATTTCGGACACGTGGCATGCTCTAAGCGAAGGTGACGTGGCCGAAGCCACCTATGCGAAATTTCTCGGTTTTCGCGCCAAAACTTCTAAAATCCATAACTTTCGCATACGAGCTCCGTTTTTGACGTTCTTTATATGCACGCGTAGGTAACATTACGATCTACAACTTTTGTTTAGACTTCGTCGGCTAATTTTGACTTTAATTTTTATATTATTATTTTTAACAGACCGGGAGAGGAAATCCATGAAAAATTCATAACTTCTTCATCCGACGTCCGTTTTCGTCAGACTTTTTACCGTTGAGCTACTAATGACGAGACCTTCGATTCTCGTTTAGGTCGTGTCGGCTAAAAATCACTCGATCTAAAATTCGAGTTTTTAGCTGTCTACTGCTAAGCTGAAACTTCGAAAAATCATAACTTCCTCATACGAAGTCAGATTTGGGCGTTCTTTTTATACTTACTCTCGGTTTAACGAACTCTACGAGTTTCGTTTAGATCACTAAGGCCAAAAAGTAGTTTATCAAAAACTCACTTTTTACGACATTCGGCCCCGTGCCGGTTTGTCGCGAAACTTCGACAGGTCATAACTTCTTCGTTATAACTCGGATTTCGGCATTCTTTATATATCCGTAATCCTTGTGACTCCCACTACAAGTTTATTAATAGATATAGGATTTATCTAATATTTAATTTTGACGCTCATTTTTAGTCTTAATTAATAAAACCCTAATAATTAAGCATAAAACACATAAAACACATAATATTCACATAATTCCTTTTCATTTCTCCAAAATAAGTCACAAAGGTTAACCTAGACTATCATGTCAATATTAATGCCTACCCTAGAAACACGGGCATTACAGCTCTCGGAAGAGATGAGTAATCCAAATGAGTTATAAAGTTGTGTTCGCCATAGCCCTATATTCTGATTCATAACTAAAACGAGACACAATAGGTTGTTTCTTAGCACTCCAGGAGACAATATTACCACCAAGGAATATAGAATAACCACATGTTATGCATCATGTCTCGATACAACATGCACAGTAATCATCCGAGAAGGAAACTAGAGGAATAATGGAAGATCTTTAGTAATGAGGACTAAAGGATAAGGTTCCTTTCACATATCGAAGAATATGCTTGACTGCCTGGAAATTAGTTGTTGTAGGTGTTGGATTAGGTGTCTAAGCCCATAACTATAATTGGTATGTACTTGAATTGATAGCAGCACAGTCCTTTTGGGTTGCCCTCAAACCTAGCAACTGGACAAGGAAATTATGAAAGGAGAGATATTAAATTATAAGATTAATAAATTAACATAAATGATTTATTAATATGTTAAAAGATTAATATATTAATTAGAAATCATTATCTTTAATTAATAGTTAGCCAGAAATTAATCAGAATTAATTTTGGGGTTAAAAGTATTAATTATAAAGTGCAGGGACTAGTTTGCAATTATCAGATAGTTGAGTGGAAGGCTCCAGAACCTCCTTGGAAGGAGGTGGACGAAATCTATAGGGGAAACCCTAAGGATTTCGTCCAAGGGGCTTTGGATAAGGCCTTTGGATTAGCTTATGCCCCAAGCAAAGGAGTATTAGGGTTTTCCCTAAACCCTAGATCCCTCAGCTATATAAGGAGCCTCCCAGCTCCTAAATTCGGCCACTCCTTCATTGGTGAAACCCTAGGGCCGAAAGTTGCATACTCCCTCTCTCTCTCTCCTTCTAATTTCCTTCTTGCTAGCTCTTGGGTGTGATTCCATTAGAGGCATTACATTTGTGGTGCTAAGCTTCCAAGAAGATCAAGATCAAGATCAAGATCAAGAGGATTGTCAATTGTTTGCTATAACAATTGAAAGGTATGTAACTCTTAAACTCTAGTTTGTTAATTTCGAAATTAGCCTCTCTCCTCTAGGGTTCTTGTTTTGCAATTCAAAGTTATATGTTCAATAGTTAAAACATAGATCCAAAGTAGGTTGCATGTCAACTTAGGAATTGTTTTTTAGTTTATTTGTTTCACCTAAAACCCATCAGTGGTATTAGAGCCATTGTTTGTTTTAAATTGAATTGCTATAATAGTTGAATTGCAAATTAGGGTTTATAGCCATTAAACCCTAAAGGCCAAAATTTTTGTTTTTAGGGTTTTTGGTTCAAAGGGTTTTTCGAAAAAACCTAGCCTCCATGAACCCTAATCGAAATTAGGGTTAGGGTTTTGGAAAACCCTAGCCTCCTCCCTTAAATTTCGAAATTTGCTTGTTATTTTAGGGTTTTATCTTATTTTGGATAATTATTACTTGATTGGATAATTATTGCCTAATTGGATAATTGAGAAAAATAAGGAAATTATCCTTTACCCTAATTTTCGAAATCTAGAGGGATAAGGATTAGGATTAAATTAATTGTTTAATTTGATTAGATAATCCTTAGAAGATTTAATAGATTAATTAGAAGTTAATTATTAGATAATTATTAAATCTAGTTATTTGGTTTATTTTAAATTTAAATTAATAGTTTAATTTTTCGAAATTTATATATAAACCTTAAAGTTTTAAAAAGTTTAAAACACACCTTATATATGTATTATAATTAAAAGTTTAATATTATATATGTATAAGAATATGGTCAGTCAAATCGCTAGTATGCCTCATTCACGAAGCTAGTCTATAAGGGGGGTATAAGGAAACTGCCTATAATATGGTAGTTGAATGGGTGTCCACTCTCACCCACCACTTCCTTGATTAGTGGAGGGTCGTTAGCAGAACGGGTTTGATAGGACAACTACATCTCATTAAAAGTATAATGTTATTAAAGAAAGTACTAGAACATTATTTTACAAAATCCCAACTCTAGTTACTTTAGGAAAAATGTGAAAAGTATGCTAATCCATGAAATTGCACATTATGCTTTATTGGTCGTTAGTGGAGCGTGTGTGGTTAACCAGCACAGTAAAAGGCACCAATAAAGAGTAGTAATGGGTATCTCATAATTGTCATTTTCATGGAGCGTGTGTGGTTTACCAGCACATCAATAGTTAATGATAAAGACAATGAGGTTACCAAGCACATTTGCATGGTTATTCACATCTTGTTTGTGATCCTCGGCATCCCAGTCATAAATAGAAGAGCATAATCTGAGATTAAAACATGCCATTGAATATTTTCAATGTATCTCAAAAGAATTAGGAATTTCACTTTGTTTATTTCGTCTAATGGTGGAATTGGTGAATCGTCATTCACCTACCTTTATGAAATTTACACTTGGATCTCGGCATCCCATTTCTAAGTTGTGAATCTTCATAGTTGGATCCTAGCCTTAATATCTCTTTTGGGTGTTTTATTAAGGATTCAATCGACTAACTTGATTTCTCCCGTTTTGTAGATGTCTGAATCTAACCATGGTCTTCCCAAATCCAAAGGAAAAGGTATTCCTGCTCAAAGTGAAAGTCTGTTCCACAATGAAGGTGAAAGATCAATCCCTGTCATGTGGACTAGCTTGATTTCACTTCCTCCACCTCCTCCTGTTGTTCTCCCAAACCCACAAGACCGAAGGATTGAAAAGTTCAATATCACTAAAGCCCTATTGGCAATGAAACATGAAGATGGTAAACCCGTGTGTGCTCACGTCCTAGGGATGAAATCACACATCGATAGGTTGATAATGTTGGGTGCGACCTTTCCCAAGAAGCTGGCTGCGGACTGGGTTCTTCAGTCACTCCCTGAATCATATAATAAGTTCAAAAGAGAGTTTTATATGATGGATCTTGACGCAACCCTCATTTACCTAACTTACATGCTTATTGCTGCTGAATCAGAAATGATTTGGCAAAGCAATGGATCATATTTGTTTGGTGAATCAACCAACCATGCTTTCAAGGACATTCCAGGAGAACCCACCTATTTCTGCTGCCAAGAGAAGGGGCGTTGGATACAAATCTGCCCTGAGAACCTGAAGAGTCCAAGAGATGGGAGAGTCAAGGAGTATGGCTCTGCTTCAGGTAAAATCCACTATCTAACTCCATTAAGTTCCTATTCATTGATTCTTAATACATAATGTGATAAGATTACATTTGAATGTTTTGCAGGATCAGAGAAAAGAGAGGAAGGAAGCTTGATGGAAGAGCAAAATGAGTCTGATCACGAAGAAATGGATCACGATCGCATGGATTCGAAGATCAGATTTTGAGCTTAGAAAGTTATGATAGATTTGTTAGGAATATTTGATTACATAGTTTTTCAGTTGATTTTGCATTGTAAGGACATGTTTTCCGCTGCTTTTATGAATAAAATAAATTTTGGTTTGAATAATTTTATATATCCTTGCAATGAAATCATTATGAAAAATTGATGTTTGTGTATTACTACAATGAATGGATTTGATTCTTAATTATGTTATTTGTGGAAATGTCGAGAATTTGCCAAATAAGGGAAGATTCTCATCGCCCAAGTTTCAATTGGATAGAAACTTGGAATCATACAACTAGATTGCGTGATGAATGAGAAACTTCATATTTGGAAATTAGACTAATTCTTTGGCAAAGTGTCAAGAGAAGGACTAGGAGATCGAGTACACTAGGTTGTGCGTTGATCAAGTCCACCACAAGAGTGATAAAGATATTCATCATGATTTACTAAAGTTTAGTAAATATGGTTATACTTATAAGATTAAGTATAATTCTGAGTTGATCGAAAGAGTTTCAATCAATAGCAGAACGAATAAGAAGAATCAAGTAGGCAGAAAGATAAAAGTTTCTCTATTCTAAGAAGAAGGGAGAGTACCTTTTATTGTGTTTTATGATAGGTCTTAATGATTAAGAACTATTTCTCAATTGGTCCTCTAAGTGAGTCTTAGTGCATTTGCATGTCTAAGAAGAGGAATCGAGAATTATGGAAATAGTTAAATCAATAAGTCAATCATACTTCGTTCCAATATCAAGTCTTAAGAGTCATACTCCAAGATTGTGACTTGAGTGACACGTCTTTAGTAGGTTTATAACACTCAACAAATGTGGAATTGGAAAAAGTCTTCTTATTCCTGCACATTTGAGATTAGTAAGTTGTGATGTCTTGGATAAGACAAAGATCAACTAGAACCAATTATGTGAAGTGATAGTCTTGATAAAAACTACACTAACTCTTGAATATTTTTTTTGTCAAGGAATGTTTCTTGACAAGAGAATCTTATATGTCAAGGAGTCAGTGGGAGTCTTAATGGTCTTGAAAGGTTTCAAGAACAAATCAAGAGTTAAACCTAGTTGATCATCACTAGCACACGACTTGAGGTTTAAAGCCTATCGTGGATGACATACTCCTTTTCTGTGCCATTCCAATTGAATTAATTATGCATGTGAGTTCTATGAGTTCTCATGTGAATGCATAAAGACAAAGCACCTTGATCAATGGAAAGTACATTGATAAGTAAGGATGAGTTGCTAAACCACTTGGAAGACATGGTGGGCACTCGTGTTACCATGAGGCAAGAAATCGAGATTGAGCACGTTCGGTCCATATGAGTTTTGGATTTGTCGCAAACTTTGTTTTTGGCAAATTCACATGGATAGGAACACATACACCATAAAATCTAAGTGGCATAAGGTTTCCCTCTTTCATGAAAATGATTGTGAGGAAATGCTTTCACTAAGAGAGATTTTAAGAAGACAACAATTGTGAAAATTGTATTCTCAAATTCGATTATGTTTACGACATCCCTCTTCATAGTTCGAATTGTGAGATTTGGCAATTAGTCTGAACATTTGGGACTTAGTAACATAAGTTCTGAATTTGTCTAGACACACATATGAGCTTTCTAAGGCAAAGGTGTATGAGTTTAAGAAGCTTAGATAAAGGCTTATCAAAGCATTAGGTATTAGAAATATGAACTTAAGAAATTCAATAAGCATTGTTTTCTGGAAGTTAAAATTGTTTTCTGAATACATGTCAAAGCTAGTGGGAGCATAAGTGTTATGCTGGTAAGAAAATAATCATCATGTTAGTGGGAGCATGATTATTATGGTAAGTATTGCAAGTTAGCAATATTAATTATAGAAAACAAAGATTCGCTTTGCAAAGTTGCAATGGTTGAAAAGTTGTTTTGCTATAATTAAGGGAGAGAATATTATACTTCGTTTCAAAATTCTAAAGCTTAGATCGAGAAACGTTAATAAATTTAGTCAAGGATACATAGTGCATTCTCAAAATTCGATTATGATTACGACATCCCTCTTCATAGTTCGAATTGTGGGAACAGGGCACATAAAATATTATGGCAGAAGGATGATAAAGTATCACGTCTTTATGTGAGACATTATGCATCGTGTCCAATACGCTTCGGGTTAGGATTGATTGCATATGCTGTAATATTTGACCATTCTAAAATTTTCCAAATGCCTAGGGCATTAAGAGGGAAAAAGGGACTAGAATCGGTTTTGACTAAAATAATTAAACAACTATCAAAGGACGATCTGAGGTTCACTGAGGATTTGTCGCTTGTGAGTAATTGGAAGTATAGTACTGAATGGACTATATTGACATTATTATGAATAGATAAGATTCTATTAAGAATGAGTTGTTATATGGCAAATATGGAAATGTTTCCATTAATGGGAGTTGGATATTAAGAAATATGTCTAGATTAGAAACTTTTATGCGAGAAGGATGTTCAAAGGAATGTACTTTGAATGTGAGACTTCACGTCTATGGAATTGTCTTGTAACAATTTCCGATAGAATACCTTGTAATTTCATTAGTCGAGTCTTGGTAACTTTTGTGCTATGACATTATGAAAGAATCATTGCATAAAATGTTAGAATCTGACATATTCTAAAAGTGGTAAGAATTTGGTATTCTTATACTAATAATAAGGATTGGGGATTGTGAAATGAAAAGTTTTTCAATTGATCTATTTCACAAAGTATGGACCATAGGAAACCAAAGTGTGCATGCTTGGAGCATGGGACAATTGTGGTTATAATTCGAGTAATAAGTTGATTTTCTGAAACAGTAAGCAATGAATAATGAGTAATCAATATGGTGTTTAAAATAAAAGTGTTTTTATTTACGCTCAAAAGCTTTGGGGCCATATAGGATTAATATTATTATTGCATTTCACTTTGCATGTTTTGACTTCCTGAATAATAAGATTATTCAAACTCCATAGTCGCTCGTACTTTTGGAAGTAAGTAGTGAATCAAGACTGTCGTGAATTGGATTGCAGACTGTCTAAGGATAGACATGGCAATAGAATTGCTGCAATGTTAATGAGTACTCAGAAATTGAGATTTGAGTATTGGATAAACCCTCGCTCAGAGTATCACTTCATGGAATTCATCACGAGTAATACTGAGACGATAATATCTTATAATCTTGAAACGAAGATATATGAGTTGTAATTTACAAAGTCGGTTATACATTGGTGATACGAAAACGCATCAGTAACTTGGTGTTATAAAACGTATTGTCATGTATAATTTGATGAGTAAAAGATACAAGCATATGAGTCAACGTTTATTCGTTCCTTTTGCCCTAACCGGAAAAGCGATATCTGTGAGCCCCTCGATGATTTGGTGTTGACTTATGTGCTGGGCCCAGCCAGGACTAAATTGATGTGTTCAATTAGAAGTCCTACATCATCACAAATTAGAAATCGGGAAACATAGATTCTGGACAAAGAGATTGATTACATTCCATGTCTTATGTCTAGGGATATCTTGCAGAACGAAGGATTATATGATCACTTATCTAAGGACACGTAACTGACTGGGTCAGAGTTCAGCAGCAGCTTTTGGAAGCTACAATTTGCTGGTCAAATTTAGAAGTCATACTAGCAATTATAGTTACAAACTTATCCAAGTGGGAGACTGTTGGATTAGGTGTCTAAGCCCATAACTATAATTGGTATGTACTTGAATTGATAGCAGCACAGTCCTTTTGGGTTGCCCTCAAACCTACCAACTGGACAAGGAAATTATGAAAGGAGAGATATTAATTTATAAGATTAATAAATTAATATAAATGATTTATTAATATGTTAAAAGATTAATATATTAATTAGAAATCATTATGTTTAATTAATAGTTAGCCATAAATTAATCAGAATTAATTTTGGGGTTAAAAGTATTAATTATAAAGTGCAGGGACTAGTTTGCAATTATCAGATAGTTGAGTGGAAGGCTCCAGAACCTCCTTGGAAGGAGGTGGACGAAATCTATAGGGGAAACCCTAAGGATTTCGTCCAAGGGGCTTTGGATAAGGCCTTTGGATTAACTTAGGCCCCAAGCAACGGAGTATTAGGGTTTTCCCTAAACCCTAGATCCCTCAGCTATATAAGGAGCCTCCCAGCTCCTAAATTCGGCCACTCCTTCATTGGTGAAACCCTAGGGCCGAAAATTGCATACTCCCTCTCTATCTCTCTCCTTCTAATGTCCTTCTTGCTAGCTCTTGGGTGTGATTCCATTAGAGGCATTACATTTGTGGTGCTAAGCTTCCAAGAAGATCAAGATCAAGATCAAGAGGATTGTCAATTGTTTGTTATAACAATTGAAAGGTATGTAACTCTTAAACTCTAGTTTGTTAATTTCGAAATTAGCCTCTCTCCTCTAGGGTTCTTGTTTTGAAATTCAAAGTTATATGTTCAATAGTTAAAACATAGATCCAAAGTAGGTTGCATGTGAACTTAGGAATTGTTTTCTAGTTTATTTGTTTCACCTAAAACCCATCAGTAGGTGCATGCAAGAACCGACTAACTTGATTTAATGTGTAGGATAGATCAGGATGAGTGATGATGAGGTATTGCAAAGCACCCACCGGAGAACGATAGAGTTTGGTCATGAAACGGGTCACCATGACTAGTTAATGCCTCTGAGGTAGAAAGTGGAGTATAAATTGGTTTTCCATCCAACAAAACCAGCTTTGGACATAATATCTAAGGCATATTTAGATTCCGTGAGAAAAAACCCATTAGTAGTGTAAACAACCTCCAGTCCAAAGAAATAGCTGAGTTTGCAAAGGTCTTAATTGCAAATTCCTTATGTAATCTAGCAATAAATGCTACAATAACCGTCCGATTATTTCATGGTAAAATTATGTCATCGACATAAACAAGAAGAAATAGAATGCTTGAGCCTCTTTTAAACATGAACAAAGAAGGGTCCGCATGACTGTAAGTGAAACCAACTTGGATTAGAAAGGAACTAAGGAGTTGAAACCAAGCTCTTGGAGCTTGTTTCAAGCCATAAAGTTCCTTTTTAAGATGATAAGTCTATTTTATGAATATACTAAATTGTCATAAATATGTTGAATTGATGTATAATTGTCCAAGAATGGAACTACTTTGATGAGTTGTTGAACTTTATATGCAGGAAACTACTTAGTTCTAAAGTAGGAAGAACCCGCAAGAAAAACGAGCAAAAGGAAGCTAACAAGCATGAGAGACGAATTGCTCAAGGAATGAAGAAAAATGGTGCTGAGAAATTTGACCACTCTTCAATGTTTTGATCATATCTCAAGATATAGAGCTCCGATTGACATGAAGAAAGACGTTTCGGAAACTAGACAAATTTTCCTACAACTTTCATGTTTTGGGTTTTTACTGATTCTACCGTTTTCATCACCAAAAAGGGGCACCAAAGATGAAGGACGTCCTAGAATGCGTCTAAGATGTCCCCTAGGACGCCTGCCCGTTTTAGGCCATTTTCAAGTGCAAATCAATGACGACAGAAGCCATGTAAAACGCCACGAAGGACGCTCATACATCCTATATGACGTCTAAGACGCCTACTAGGACGTCGACGCGGAAACAACTTCAAAAATCAGTTTTACAGCACCTATTTAAAGGAGATTTAACCCTAATCGATTTAGGACTTCTTCCCTGCGATTTTCCATAGTTTTGGAGGGTTCCAAACACATTCAAAGCTTCTCCAAACAAATTTTTGATCACTCCAATCCGGTTTGAAGACGAGAAATCATCAAGTTCATAAGGATTCAACATTAGAAGATTGTTCAACCAAGGATGTTCATCATCACTACTATAATTTCAGAATTTCCTTACTTGCCGCTCAAGGTTTTATTGTTTCAAGATTTGATAATCATTAGGTTATAATTGTTTCATGATTTCAAGTTTGTTATTGGATTTTGTTATGCATTTTATTCATTTCATTCAAGTTATTTGTTTTATGAACTCAATGGAAGGCTAAACCATTAGGGTTACTTCCGGGGATGTTTAGGACTTTTGGATGAACACACTTAATTATTACTTGATTCTAGTTAATTTCCATTGTTTCTTTTATGCTTCATGTGATAATCTTTGGTAATGATAATTTAAATTGGGTTGTATGAATTGTTTGATGTCATAATTAAAATTTTTTATTGTCAATTCATCATTTGTTCCAAGTTCAATTAGTTTAGGAATAAAGACAAGTGATTGAATCAACACATATTATTCCAACTTATGATATTGAATCTTAATGCGGTAATAGGTAGTTGTAAGACATTTTATTGCTAGTTCACTAATTGTTCCTAATCCATTTGGACATAAATGAGTAAGACAATTAGTTGAATGAACATCTAGTGTGCCCAAAACTATGTGTTACAAGTTAATAAACCCCAATTGCATCTAAGTAATTGAATTAGGATTCTAGGGAAGAAAGTGTGTAAACCTAACTGTTTGTAACTGAACCGGGAGTACCTTGCCTTTCTCATTGAGAGTTTCGTTTTTATTAATAAATTTCCAAGTTTTTGTTTGATCTTTGTTTACGTCTTTTTCGTGACAATTGCTAATAGTATATTCTTGTTGACTATTTTCACACAAAGTTTGACCACAAATTCCTCGTGGATTCGACTCTTACTTACCCTAGCTATCTAGTGGTTTTTGAGGTTATTTTTGATTGAGACAACGACCTCGATCAAAATTTGGCACCGTTGCCGGGGAGATTGTGCGCTTGAATTATTGTTTTAAAGTAGTCCTTATATTTTTATTTTATTTTATTTTATTTTATTTTTAGTTCAGAATCTTCACTCTTTTACTGTTTTTTTTTGTGTAGGCACGGTGGTGAATGGAAGAATATACTTACATGAATCAAGATATGTGGTGGGAGAGAGAAACTTCAGGCCAATATCAATATTATAATGATCTCTACTATGAGTCATATAATGATGATACATGTGATGATCCATATGATGATGATTGTTGGTGGACTGACAATTCAACCCAAAGCCAACACCATGAATCACCTTGTTTTCTGGAGGACCAAGAATCAGATGAATCTTCATTTAGTAAGAAGTTGGATCAAATGTTGGACATGTTGAATGAAACCTTCAACAAAGAAGAAGACAACTCCAAGTCAATTTCAATTATTGAAAAACAATTAGAACTTATAGTCGAGCAACTAAATCAACAACCTTCAGACAATCTTTCAGGCACTACACTGGTGAATGAGGTAAGTTTTCTATGCAATGATAATATTGTGCATAATACTACACCACTCGAACTTGAGGTTGTGGTGGAGGATGATGTACCTTTAATTGATAATGATACACAAAAGATGTTTGAAATCAAAGAAGTTGTAATTGAATTGGAAAAGTATAATGAAGAGTTTCATGAGTTAGAAGCGTCCAAAGTTGGGGAGGGGTTTGTGGAGGCTAATACCACCCCCTACCTAACAACTTTTAAAAAAACCGACCCACAACTTCTTCTGATGGATTCTAAAATATTGGCCAAATACAAACAACCAAGTATAATAATTGATCGTCCTTTTTTTAAAACTATATATGCTCATATTAGTTGCCAGGCAGGTGCGATAAATGTGACATTTGTAAGCCATAAACTGAGACTCCTATTATTTGGACATACTAATGATCCTCCAATTAGTGGTGACCTGTTTGTAATCAATACTTTGGATGATTATGTTTATGAGCATACCGCAAATATGCTCTATTACACCACCCACAATTTGGAGAAACTTTTTCCTTATCATAGGTTAATAGAATTGGATGGGGTCGAGTTGCAACACGTGAAGAAGAAATTATGGACCAAGAAACATGATGTCGTGCTTACCCACAAATCAAAGATGAAGATGTTTCATGACACCAAACATCGATTCAAGAAGTCCATTAATAAAAGTTACGCTTGGCTGTTCAAATCAAGGTTTAAGCGTCATCATGGAAAGATTAAATGCAAAATGGTTTATTTACATAAGGTCAAAGAATGCATTCCACATGATCTGATTCCCCAAAGTAAGGTGAACGACCTCATGGATGACTTTCAAGGATGTCAACTAACATATGATCCTCCATAGACATCGGTCGAGGTAACCCGTCCCACTAATGACATTAAACTTGGCAATTTTGGAACTTTGTGGGTAAGTTCACTGCAAACCCTCACGAGACTTCACTCGTCCACTAGGGATAACCTAGGGGTTTAAAAGGCTTGTTGCACGTGCCAAGTGCAATCGTGGACCCGACGAAACTTAGGGGGTAGTTAGTTTAGTTTATTTTATATTTGATTTGATTTGTGTGCTTGTAGTTGGTTTCTTTATTATTTTAGGAATTTATCTTTTGATGCATCGAGGACGATGCAAGACTTAAAGTTGGAGAGGGGTGTACAAAAGAAGAAAACGAAAGACTGGAGAAAAATTAAAAAAAAAAATATTTTTTCGGTTTTCATTCGGGCATAACGAAATATTATGCAATTGAGATGAATGTGGGGAATCAAACCGCCTCTACCATCGGTACCATTAGGTGTGTCGTTCTCCTCATTTGTATTATTTTTATTAGTTTTGATGATTTTTATTAGGTAATCATTTTGGGATAAATGAATGTTATCTTAATTTTTTTATTATCTTATTTTACCGAGTTGGTCATCGTGAAATCTGTGATGAGCTAGTAGCTTCTCTATATCTTGAATGTAACTCATCAAGATGGAAAATGATAGGAGTTTCATATATCGAGTCATAATATCTATTTAATTTTGATTTTGTGGGTTGCTCAGCCAGTTTAGAAATATTTATATTTATTTAGAAATTGTTATGTGAAATACCCAAGTTTGAAAAATGAAGGTTTTTGGCTCGAGCCTACGATCTTTTAACTGAGGACCCAACTGAACAATATGTGTCATCACGCTCTGTGTACTTGGTCTTACTTACTCCTGCACCTTTGGGGTTGGGAGGAGACTATTATTGTTTTCACACAACCAAAAAGCATCATAAAACATTGAAGAACTTCCAAGTATATAGATTCAAGCTCAAGTCAAATACAAAGATGATCAAATCCGATGAAGCCATCAAAGAACTTGAAGAATGCTCAATCAATATAAATATTAAGAAAAGTTCAAGTTGAAGACATTGTGTGAAACAATATGTGACCCCTCAATAGCGGGAGTGTATGGGTTGGTCCATTAAGTGTTACCGACCGCGCTAACTATGTTAGTGAACCTTGAAAATGGGACTTTAGCAATGAGTTCAACTGATTACTCATGAGGTTGATTATTGGAAAGGGTTCAAAAAGTCGAGGGTTTCAAACAACAAAGTAAAATAAGCATAACACGTATTTTGTTTAAAAGTCCGGATAAACAACTAATAATCCCCAAAATCAATTTATTGTGATGATTGAAAGTATTATGATAAAATGTACGGAATTCATGATTCCATTGAGTTTTTCTTAGGATGAGAGATTAAGCCTACGCTGATTATTTCAGGCCAATCTCGGGGTGAGTTTGGAATAAAGTTGGGGATGTTTGATAAGTCTATTTTATGAATATACTAAATTGTCATAAATCTGTTGAATTGATGTATAATTGTCCAAGAATGGCACTACTTTGATGAGTTGTTGAACTTTATATGCAGGCAACTACTTAGTGATAAAGTAGGCGGAACCCGCAAGAAAAACGAGCAAAAGGTAGCTAACAAGCATGAGAGACGAATTGCTAAATGAATGAAGAAAAATGGTGCTGAGAAATTTGAACACTCTTCAATGTTTTGATCATATCTCAAGATCTAGAGCTCCGATTGACATGAAGAAAGAAGTTTTAGAAACTAGACAAATTTTCCTACAACTTTCATGTTTTGGGTTTTTACTGATTCTACCGTTTTCATCACCAAAAGGGGCACCAAAGAAGAAGGACGTCCTAGAACGCGTCTAAGACGTCCCCTAGGACGCCTACCCGTTTTAGGCCATTTTCAAGTGCAAATCAAGGACGACAGAAGCCATGTAAAACAACATGAAGGACACGCATACGTCCTATATGACGTCTAAGACGCCTACTAGGACGCCAACGCGGAAACAACTCTGAAAATCAGTTTTTCAGCACCTATTTAAAGGAGATTTAACCCTAATCGATTTAGGACTTCTTCCCTGCGATTTTCCAAAGTTTTGGAGGGTTCCAAACACATTCAAATCTTCTCCAAACACATTTTTGATCACTCCAATCCGGTTTCAAGACGAGAAATCATCAAGTTCATAAGGATTCAACATTAGAAGATTGTTCAACCAAGGATGTTCATCATCACTACTACAATTTCAGAATTTCCTTACTTGCCCCTCAAGGTTTTATTGTTTCAAGATTTGATAATCATTAGGTTATAATTGTTTCATGATTTCAAGTTTGTTATTGGATTTTATTATGCATTTTATTCATTTCATTCAAGTTATTTGTTTTATGAATTCAATGGAAGGCTAAACCATTAGGGTTACTTCCGGGGATGCTTAGGACTTTTGGATGAACACACTTGATTATTACTTGATTCTAGTTAATTTCAATTGTGTCTTTTGTGCTTCATGTGATGATCTTTGGTAATGATAATTTAAATTGGGTTGTATGAATTGTTTGATGTCATAATTAAAATTTTTTATTGTCAATTCATCATTTGTTCCAAGTTCAATTAGTTTAGGAATAAAGACAAGTGACTGAATCAACATATATTATTCCAACTTATGATATTGAATCTTAATGCGGTAATAGGTAGTTGTATGACATTTTATTGCTAGTTCACTAATTGTTCCTAATCCATTTGGACATAAATGAGTAAGACAATTAGTTGAATGAACATCTAGTGTGCCCAAAACTATGTGTTACAAGTTAATAAACCCCAATTGCATCTAAGTAATTGAATTAGGATTCTAGGGAAGAAAGTGTGTAAACCTAACTGTTTGTAACTGAACCGGGAGTACCTTGCCTTTCTCATTGAGAGTTTCGTTTTTATTAATAAATTTCCAAGTTTTTGTTTGATCTTTGTTTAAGTCTTTTTCGTGACAATTGCTAATAGTATATTCTTGTTGACTATTTTCACACAAAGTTTGACCACAAACTCCTCGTGGATTCGACTCTTACTTACCCTAGCTATCTAGTGGTTTTTGAGGTTATTTTTGATTGAGACAACGACCTCGATCATAAGACGACACACATAACTTGGAAACTGTGAGTCAATGAAACCATATGGCTGTTCCATGAAGACAGTTTCATTAAGATGCCATTAATAAATTCGTTATTTACATAAACTTGATGTAAAATCCAATTTTGATGAACTGCAAGAGAAAGGATGATATGTAAAGTCGAAGCTTTCACAACCGTGCTAAAAGTATGAGAATAATCAAGACCCAATATTTGAGTGAAGCCTTGGGCGACTAATCGTGATTTGTATCAATCTATAGAACCATTAGACCGATACTCTATGCGAAAGACCCATTTGGATCCAACAATGTTAGTTGTAGTTGGTCTAGGAACCAATTTGCATGTTTCATTATTTCAAGGGCTTGTATTTCAACATTCATGGCGTTAAGCCATTTGGAATGCTTGTAGGTTGTTTTGAAACCCTTTGGTACTTTATGAGATAATAAAACCATGTGTAAAGCACTTGATGTGAGAGCTATGAAGTCTAGGAATCCACGAAGCTTGAAGATTCCAGCCTTACCTCGTGTAATCATGGGATGTGTCGAGGCAGGAAGAGGAGGAGAGTCCGTAGCAACAGGTGCAGGAGAGACAGACTCAGAGTTCGTTGGAGGTACATCGTCATCAGGTGTTGAAGTGAACCTGGGAACAAAGTTGTCGAAATCAGGACACAAACGACATGGGCTTGGGATCGTTGAGGTAGCATTGTGTGTTCGAGGAGGTGCACCGCTAGAAATTGATTGGGTCGATGGTGGTGCACTTACTTCTTCAAAATTTGATAAATACATGCTAGCATCAGACAAAGAAACATTACTGGTGAACGGAAATAGAGTCTCATTAAACTTAGCATGCTGAGTGGTGTAGATCTTAGAAGTAGCCATATCAAGACACTGGTAACCTTTGTATAGGGTGCTATACCCAATGAAAACACATGGGATGCTATGTGGAGCAAGTTTATGATCTGAATAGTTCCTTAAATAAGGACATACTCGACATCCAAAGGTACGAAACACATGAAAATTTGGCCGAGTTTTAAAAAAGAAGCTCGAATGGAGACTTGTTGTCAAGCACGTGTGATGGAAGTTGATTAATAATGTATACGCCCAAACTAAAAGCATCAACCCATAAGGAATTCGGTGTACTTGCGTTAAATAACATAGCCAACCCAGTTTCGGTGATATGATGATGTTTACGCTCATCACGCTTATTTTGTTCAGGTGTATAAGGGCGTGTAAAACGATGATGAGTACCATTTTCAGAAAATAAGGTTTTGCCTTGGTTGTTTAAGAATTCAGTGTTACCATCAATTTGAAAACCTTAAACTTGCATGAAAAATGAGTTTGAACAAATGCCAAAAAAGTTTTAAGAACCGTTACAAAGTCATATTTGTGCTTCAAAGGATAGAACCAAGTAAATTAGGAGAAGTCATCAACAAAAATAGTATAATAAATATAACCATCAGTAGATAAAACAGGTGCAAGACCCCATAAATCACAATGTATCATATTCAACACAAGAAAAGATCATTTTTCATTTAAAGGAAACAAAAGCTTATGACTTTTAGATATCTCACAAGATGAGCAAACACGAGGTTTAGGTAAAAAAGAAGTATAAAAAATGGCCTAGTTTATGCAACAAAGAAATAATAGGTACTGAAACATGTCCTAGACGACTATGATAGAGCTCATAAGAAGCACGAAGCCTATTGGATTTAAGCATATAAGCCCATTATCAACTTTGCCCTTCGCTAGCACCTCCTTGGTGAGTCGTTTCTTAATTGAAAATTTTTTATTAGATAATAATGTTGGTGTTAATCCAAACTTAGTCAAACTCAAGTAATTATCTTTAAGGTTTGAATAAGTAAAGGCCATGTTGGCCACGTTTTTAGAATAGTTTAGATAGGTTTAGTTGGCTCCTGTTTTACTGCTTTGACTAGGTAGAGTTTGTTTCCCTTAAAAGTGGAATAGGCAGCTAGGTACGTGTATATATATTGTATGTTCTGGTATTGAATGAAATACAAGAGTTTAGAAAGATGTAGCCCTACGTATGTTTTGGGTTTGTTCACAGGGGCATGTTCCAACACTTGGTATCGGAGCATAAGCATAACCTGGTGAATGCCCAAATATCAACCCCGTAAGAAAGAAATGAGTGACAAAACAAATAAAGATGGTCTGATTACACTTCAATATCCGCTGTTGTCCAAAACCAATTACACAGCATGGGCGATTAAGATGACAGTTTTTATGCAAGCCCAAGGTATGTGGGATGCTGTCGACCCCAAGAATCCTCGAGAAGTTGTTGAAGCCCGGAAGGACAAGATAGCACTCGCTGCTATCTACCAGGGTATACCGGAAGACATGTTGTTGTCCATTGCAGAGAAGGAAACAGCAAAAGATGCTTGGGAAACTCTCAAGACGATGTACCTAGGTGCAGATAGAGTTAGGACTGCAAAAGTGCAGACATTGAAGGCCGAATTTGAAGTGTTAAACATGAAGGAGAAGGAAATGGTAGATGAGTTTTACATGAAGATGAACAATGTGGTGAGCAACATACGGGCCTTAGGTGACAAGGTTGAAGAAGCGTATGTCATCAAGAAATTACTCAGAGCTGTCCCAACCAAATTTCTACAAATTGCTTCAACGATTGAGCAATTTGGAGATTTGGAAACTATGACCATCGAAGAAGTCGTCGGAAGATTAAAGACTCACGAAGAAAGATTCAAGGGATATGGAGATAATGAGGAGCAATGGCTCCTGCTCACACATGAAGAATGGCTTGAAAGGTCAAATCTAAGAAGTGATGACTCGAGATCACCACAAAAGGGTCATGGGTCTGATGATAACTCTTCCAGGGGACGAGGAAGGGGTCGTGGACGAGGTGGAAGCAGAGGAGGACATCGGGGAGGTGGCACACACAATTATCGTGAAGGTGGACAAGGATCATCAGGAGGTCGCGATAAGAGTAAGATCAAATGTTTCAATTGAAATGAATATGGTCATTATTCCTATGAATGTCCTGAACCACAACAAGACAGAAACCAAGAGGCTAACTTGGTTCAAGCTCATGAAGATGAAGAACATGCATTGTTATAAAAAAAAAATCCATTGGTATGGTGAAGCTTAAGGAGGTACTGGTGCAAAGAATCAACCAACATTCGGATTAGGGGGTGAATATTGGAGTAATCCGAATGTATGAAGGGTAGTTTAGTCACTTATTGTTTTCTATTAGGATAGAGTCAAAGTCACATGGTTGCAGGTGGCATAAACCCAGGAATGGGTTGTTATCTTTTCCTGTTTTGTTGGTCAGTTTAGCTATTTAACTAGGTAGGAGTCGTATTTTCATGTGTGTGTTTTTCTTTGAAGGTTTTCTCAGATAATAAGATGTTATGGTTATGATGTCTTTATATCTTTTTTGTTCCTTTCCCAGTTACATTATGCAGCAGAAGAGCTGCACTAGTATGTCTTGTTTTTGAGTTGTGCATGCTGAGTTGTGCATGCAGGGGGTTGATCCCAACACTAAACAAATAACACGTCAACAGGAGAGTCAGATGTTAATTTACTTATGGAAAGAAGATTCTTGATAAGTTTTGGAACCACAAGAGCAACTGCTAGATTAATATCTTTTGTAAGAGATGCATTACCAATTTGAGATATATTGAGATTATTACCGTTTCCAAATGCGACATGTTCATTCCCATTGTATGGAGTGGATGTGGTAAGATTTGTAGTCGATGGTGTCATATGTGCGGAATCGCTAGAGTCAACATACCAATCAGAGGAGTTATCATGAACATTACACTTAGCAGTGAAGGCATAGGCTAAGTTGACATCAAGTGTAGGACCTCGGGTTGCAAAAGTAGAAAGATTCAAGCATTGAGAAGCATAATGTCCGTCTTTCCGACATAGCTGACAATGGGGAGGGCGACAACCACTCCCCGTACACCAGAGCGACCACCATGACCACCACGAGAGAAAGAGCCATGGGTGGAGCTGCTAGAGGATAATGTTTGTAGGACATTAAAAGAAACTGGTGGTGTAGTGGTACCATGGACAGAATGAAGAAACAATGCATGCTCTTCAGCCTGTAAAAGAAGATCACGAAAAGGAGGTCTCGGTTTGACAGCCCTGTGTGCTGTTGAGAATGTCTCAAAGGAAGGACCGAGACCATATAGAAACCAGTGGGATTTATATGATTATTCCACAGGTTGTCCAATTGCTGCAAGCTGGTCACAAATTGATTTAAATTTCTTTCCATAATCAGAGATAGTAGACGAACATTTTTTAAGTTACCTTAAAGAATCTCTGAGGTTTTGCATTCTTTCAACTGAGTCATGGTTGTAGGCCGAGTCAGAGGGTAGTCCACACTTCTCGAGCAGTCAAGAGACCTAAGATCTCTTCCATAGCCTCTTCGGTGAGTGAGGCCTGAAGAATTAGGAGTGCACGTTGATCACTTTCATCCCAAACTGTTACGTGGGGATTAGGAGAAGGCTTGTCTTCAATCAGTCTCAGAGGGCCGAGTGGAAGCACCAATGACATGTGTGAATAGGTCTTGATATTTGAGAAGGGGACTGATTTGGTTTTTCCACAAATGATAGTTTGATGAAGAAAACTTAACAGTAAGCATGTGCAAGATAGTATTGAGGGGGAGGGTACCATCATTGGAGGTATTGCCGTTAGCCATGGTGATCAACAAGAGAAGTAAGACCGGCTTAATGAAGATGGATAGGAAATATGGAAAATACCATATAAGAGTGATTATTATCAATCTCCAATGAATTATGGAGTGTTTAGTATATATTGGTATTTATAATGAATACAATAATACAAGATAAGATTAATTCAAATACAACAATAATCTTATCTACTAGGAGTAGAAAGACTTAATCAATCTTATCGTTAACTATTAACGAAGTAAATAACTTTACGTCTATGCAACAATAATAGAGTTTTAAGGGTATCTTTGGACTGAAAAACTACTTTTTAGCTTATAACTTAGTTTATCAAAAAGCTAGTTTATAAGAAAATTTAAGCAAAGATAAGCTACTTTTGTGATCTTACCATGATACTATGATAATATAGAAGAGGACGTCATAAAATTAACGTAAACTCTCTTGATCAAATAAATTAATAAACATGTATTAATGCAGTCGTTGATGATTGGATCACATACAGGAGTAAATATGAGAAATTCCATGCATTCAGGTTTCAAAAGATTTTAAAATCCATACACTGGAGTATACTTGGTGCTAATATATAAATTGTTTAAATCTATCAGATTCGCAAGTATTGTAACTGAAACAAATCGATGGTGCAATTGTTTAATCTCCAAACACATGTATACAATTAAGCCTACACATCATTCCTTGATTCAGTAGTATTCAGATCAAGTGGTAATTCCTACTTTTCAAACTAAAAAATCGATGAAAAAGAGGGAGCTAAAGAGTTATATGGAAATTGAAGCAACTGAATGAGCCCAGAATCTTAGTAGACCTTTCATCTCCACATCATTTCTACAATTGCCCATTGTCAACGCCATGAACTCATCTTTAGGCGCCTTGGGCGACGGTGTTGATCCATATTCTTCCTTATAGGCATCGGGAATCCGAATTGATGGTGTGTTTGGTGTAAGAATCTGTTGTTTGTACCAGTATGAATCTAAGAGGTTGTAGATGTATTCTTCGCTTGATGTCATTTTGATGCTGGGATGTGGTGTTACGTATGTGATATACTGATATGCCTGGTATGTCTTGTAGATGTATTCTTTGCTTCTGAATTTATAAGGATTTGTTTACGCCTAAGTCTTGATGAAGTTGTGAAACGTGGACAAATGGTTGCGTCTGGACCTTTCATCATGTTTTCATAAATATATTAAGAAAAAAAAAAGGAAAAGGAGGCGAATGGACAACAATATTGTCAAGTTGTCGACAAACCACCTGCGTATTGTGATGTGCTGTGTGCACACTGATATTTCTGTTCTCAAATCTCAATTAGAGTAAATTAACGAAATGGTCCCTATGGCTTGGTCCATTTCGTAAGTTTCGTAATTTCCTAGAACTTTTCTCGTGAAAGCTACTACTAAATATTAATACGGTTTTTCTTCCCTCTCATTTTTTTATTCTTCAGTTTATTTGATCGACTAGATTATCCTTATTAGCTGATTCATTTGTTTCATCGACATAATTTTTTACCCAGTTAAGAGGAGGTAGGTTTTATGGAAACCTTGAGTTTGTTTCATGAATTGCGCATTTGCAGATTCTTTGGTTCCAGCATTGATACGCTTTTCGAAGTAGTATTTAGCTCTTTGAACCTATAGAAGACCATTTGTTTAATGTATTTAATTTAATTTTTTATTTTTTTTATTTTTGGCATGTTAGTAATAGTGGTGGTGGCTATGGCGGTCAAGGTAATCAATATATTGGGATGGATACAGCTTCATAACTTCATCAAATAACGGGAGCTCAGAGTGAATTTAACATCAATTTTCATATTTTAGCTAGAAAATGTGCAGAGCGTTTCAAGAAGTAGTAGACAACATCACAAAATATGTATAAATATCATTTTTAAAAGTTAGATGGAACCTACAAAATAAACCAAACTACAGAGGACCAATTCTGTAATTTACTCTCTCAATTATTTGAATACAGATTTACAGGTGGTGGTTAGTGCTCCCAAATAAATCTCTAAATATCTTAAATTACGAAAATGGTCCTTGTACGTATGTGTTTTTTTCCTGAATGAAGTCTAGTCTTTTCAATTTGGACAAGAAGTCTTATATATGAATGTTTTTTCATGTGAATGGTCCCCGCACTAGACGCCTTTTACTTTGCCCCGTTTAACTCATACGAAATGACGGTTATACCCTACCATCCTTTTCTCAATCTCATGTAGGTTCATGGTTTCCAATTCGAGGGGTCAGTTTCTTGTTTTCTTTTTAGGATTACCGCTTATCGGTCTACACCAGATATTTTTTTGGAGGAATCAAAAGAGGGGCATGAGAAACGCTTATGTTTTGTTAATGGATATTTTAGGGATTGAGAAATCTGCTCATTTTGAATACGAACTATATGATTCGTTATGGTTTCCATTGGTGAAAGGACATGAATTGGATGTGAGAAAGTAGGTAGATGAAGTGGACATAGCGTATGAAACCTTAAAGAAAGGATCGGATCCATTTGGAAAAGCAAGTGATATGCAATTTTCATTGAACAGTGAGGAGAAGAGCACAAGGGCTCGATAAACGAAGATATTGACATGATCGTCTATTAAACCAAAACAAATACTTATGCATAGAGAATATAGTTAAATTTGAATTTTATAGAGGATCTTGTTTGTATGTTTATCCAATGTAGTCATATTTTATTAAATCTCAATGTTATATGTTGTCATTAATTGGATTATTATTAGTTGACATTGAAGTGCCTCGAATAAGTTTTGATATACAAACGGTTCTCATATTAATTTAGAGTTTTATGTTGAGGTAATTTGATATGTTATGTTTGATTTGATAGATATTGGGAATTTTAGAGTAAATGAAGTAGCTCTATCTTGTTTATAGTGAATTCAAGGGTTTTATGGGTTTTTCTTGGTGAAGAGAAAAGAAGTAGAAAACTAGAAACATGGTTGCACGGGTAATTGGGATGTTCACCGGAGGAAAGGGTGAGGAGAGATATCGGGTCACGAGGAAGGTGTATGGTGGTAAGATTTGTTTTAGTATATAACTAGATTATGACCCGCGTTAAACGCGGGGAACATAAATTAAATACATATCACATAAACAGACGGCTTTATCTTAGGTTGAATTTTAATAAAAAAAAATATTAGTTAGATTAATTTTTAGAGTTTTTGAATAAAACTTATTAGATAAAAATATTTAATATTTATATTAGAGCAATTTGGTTTTTTAATACAGTAATTTTTAACATATATGATCTATGTGATCTTCGTTTTATCACAACATAATGCGACTTTTTGATTAAACATGTTGTGTAGTAGCTTTATGAATTGACTTTGCTCCGTGTGCCAACCCCCATGGAGGCTCATATGGCCCTTTTCATATTGTCCCTGTAAAACCAAAAGCAACAATAAATTGTTACATGTACCAACAACATTAAATTCTGTAAAGAAATTCGATAACCATTACAAATAAAGTGAATTGTCATAACCATAAACATCAAATCCAGACATTGTAATTTGGTCGATTTCAAAGTATTTTTTCCTTATAAAAATTAAAATATGATTTTTCAGGCTACACCCAATCATATATACATATCTTCCGATCAAATAAATTATTAAAAAAAACATGTTATGAACAAAAATATAATATTAGTTTCATAATTTGCTAAAGGTTAACAATAATAAATAATAATGAACTTTCATAAATCTTGCATTTTGGTCACTACATCCAACTAACAAATGATATTCGGTTTAGATGATTGATTCAAGAAGTGCATCCATGATTTCTTGTAGCTGAATTTTGGTAATTGTTAAGACATATATTGAGATATGAGGGAATGGTTTGTGAGGCTACGGTTGGTTTCTATAGGGCAATACAAATTCAGAATTGTTAGCACATATCTTTCCTACATGCTTCAATTATCAAATTTAGATCAAACTTGTCAAAATCAAATTATAAAAAAAAACAGATATGTAATCTAACAATCAAACAACATATGTTTCATTGAAATAAATATCATAAATCTACAATTTACACTTTATATATTATTCTTGAATTATATATTAACTTTTCATCTTTAATGGTCACTAACACCTCTTTCTGCATTATTGCTGTAACACACATCTATATCGAAAATAAAAGAAAGAACTATAGAGAGGAATGTTGACAGAGTGATACTTCATTGAAAACGCAACAAAATTCTTCATAAAGCCGCTATGATTCTTCTATAGACCGCTAGAAGGTTTATATAGTGACAACCGGTGTGGCATCCATGAGAACGCACCACTTAAAATAACAGTTTTGATTAATGTAAGTGAAAAAAATCATTTAGAATGCTTACCAGTTGTGATAGTTTCCTCTTGGATGTGAACATTAACATTCTTGTAGAGAAATGGAACTTCAAATGAACCCTACATGGCCAAATCAACAACAAACGTAAGTGACACCATGCCGGTAAAGTCTTGTACTATAATGATGATTTTGAAACTAAAACCATTCATATAAACAAATTCAATAATATAAAATTAGAAAACTAAATCGAAGATTATAATAATATGTATAAAAGAGTTATTGAAAACCTTGGAACAACAGATACGTCTTTGTTCATGCAAGTTGAAGTATAACAATAAAAAATTATTTATCTTGCTTTTGGTCCGTTCCACTAGCTTTGCCATCATGCATTAAAACGACATTTATGGCTTTCTCTTGACAAACATAGGTCAACACATTAAAAAATCGATATAAATGGTATAATTTTGTTTCTGTAACTAAATGAATGAAACTAATATGCTTAAAGTAGATTGATTAATTTTTTTCACGACCTCTCAACAAGAGCACAGTAATAACAAATAATAATAACATAGTAAATGCAATAAATTGAAGAAGAATAAGGAGAATAAAGTAAAGTAAGAGCTTCGAAAAAAGAATTGGAGAAGAAGATTGCTCAAGAATAACACTGTAAATCATAGGACTCAATCCAAAATCGTAAGAATAACCACTTCAGTGTAATCATATATACAGAGTGTTTTTAAATAAGGAAATCATTATCTTTTAAAATAATTGGGATCCTAAGATATAATCATGGAGATTTTCGGCTATTCATTTGGAAAAAAAGAAACATATCAACTATATTAATTCAAAACTTCAAATTAATTGACTTTCTTATTTAATCAGTTTTAAAATTCAAATAATTATCTCAAATTGATTCATTTTATGTGGGATATACTGGGAGATAAATTATGAATAATATTGACTTTAATTTTGACTCTTAAATATTTTGCTGATTTAATGAGATTAGATTAGATTTTATAGGTTAATAACTTAATTATTGATATGCTTGTTTAATGAGCTTTAAAAAAAATAATAAATAAAAAATATAATATAAACCTATTTGAATTTGGAAATCAAAAACTATAAATAAGGGAGTTAAATTAGGAACAATATTAATTAGAGAAACTGATATAATGTATATAAATAGAATAATATGTTTCAATTGATAAAATAATTACTGAATTTAAAGATTCTATAATTATTACAGATTCTATAATTAAATGTAATTATGTTTGAATTTTATTTGGGGAAGATGATGTCAGCAATTTGATCTAAGGGTGGAAAACGTATGATTAAAACACAATCAAGGGCCCTGATTGCTTCATTGGTGAATTAAATGTTCTCTTTTAATAATCTTAGAGATAGTTAAATACCAAAGTAGCCTCTCACCATAACTCTATTTATAGGCACAATTTTGGCTTTAGCCTTTCATTGGTTCAAGGTTTGAGGTAAAACTAATGTAATTATGTAATTGTGATTTGGGAAAACCGGTGCCAAAGTCATCTGCATATATTGCCCCTTTGTACCAATTAGCATCTCGCTAGAGCTTTATTAAATAGTTTTTCATATGACTTTAACGGGGCATGCTTAACAACGTCCAACGTAAGGACCATTTGCATGACAAAACAAACCTCAAGAACATTAACGTTGAAATATATCGTTATGATTTCTATTATAGTGAAAAAGTCATTATGGAATTATTTTACATGTTCATTTACTCTTTGAGTACTTTTGGTGCTGAAATCAGCCATGGAGCAGAAGAATTGCATCCAGAAGATTAGCTAATTTTTTAGCAGGAAATTGCAAATTCAATAGCTAGTAAGCTTCATTCTATATTGTTTGTCCATAGTTTCTTTTGATATAATTTTCTTGGTTCTTAATGTGTTTTGTTAGAATTTATATATCATTGATATAGTACCGAAGAAGGTTGTTAAAGATCTTTCTTCACTGCTTATTTCTTAAGAAAACCAGGTAACTTTCCTTACACTAGATTATGAATCGGAGTTTCCATCATTTTTCCTCTTTTACAACATGTAGCAGTTCACTAATTGAAGGCAACAAAAAATTTATCCTCTTTTTAATGATGGTGTTTCTTCTTTACAATTCATAAATATGTTTTCTTTTTAATGAAAATAAAAAATTTACCCTCTTTTCTGTGATTATGAAGTGGGTAATTGAATTTCTTTTGTTATGGTAGATGATGCAAAGAATTGCCCTAATCAAATAAGAGATATCAAGTTTAGAAATTCATTAATAGAGGAGATTACAGAGGAAATAATCATTATACCTTTGAGAATGTATGAACTAGCCCTTAAATAAAGGTTTTGATTTAGTTTAAAAATAGCTTAGATGAAATAAGCATTTTATCTTTATAAATGAAAAAGTTATTCATATTCAACTTTATAAACTCTAAGTAGTTCAGGTAGTGGTAATTGACATAAATATATATATATATATATATATATATATATATATATATATATATATATATATATATATATATATATAATGAGGATGAGGGCATTCACGTCTTCTGCATAGATGAGAGATGTGTTATATGTTATGTGATTTTACATGTTTACTATTGTTTTACATGCATAATCAACAAAGTTATAGTCGGTTGCATGTTGATTCAAAAGCTTCTTCTATGAATAAATCACGTGTTAGGACAAGAGGTGGAGGAAGAAGGACAGTGGAGCCAGTTGTCCGATCAATTGAGCCAATTACCAATGCTACCCTTGATGTTGAATGGTATTCTTTTCAAGTGCATGCACAAGGTATGTATAATGTATGTTCTTAGACAATATGGTAGTGTCTGGTATAACAAAATTAAGAATGGAATGGAATGATTTATTCCATTGGAATAAAAAGAACATTGTGTTGTTTGATCGGATGAAATGAACCATTTTGTTTATTTTCATTCTTAGCCAGATGGTATTTTTTTTTCCTTTTACTTTTTTCTTTCCATCATGAAAATTTGAAATATAACATTTGTTTCTTAGTAAATTGATATTTTATAGTGATAATTTTTTTTTGGACATTCGATCAAACATAGTGGGAGTTATGCGTTGGAGTTGGTTTTACATGAAAATTTCAAAGCAAATGAGAATGAGATTTTGAGTAGCTTTTCTTCTATATAAACATTGACTAATATGGGATCAGGATTGTTAGTTTTAAAAATCATAGTGAAATTTATTAATATTTTAGTGTTAAAGGGACTTTTTAAGAGATCCTTGATATTATATTCTTTTTTGTCTTTGGATACATTAGAGTTTCTGTATAGGAAACACATGCGTTTAAACTTCTTACTATTTGTTAAAGTTAATAGAAAAAGAAGAGTATGTGGCCTACTGCATAATCGACAAATAGAAGTTAATGGAAAAAATTCTTTTTATAGGTATTTATAATTTTATGTAATGTCTAAGTTAGATTTTGATTCGTGGTTTAACAATCTTTTGGGGCTTGATGTCAATATTAATTTAATAATCTGTTTGCAGGAGATAAATATCGCAGAACACCCACAGGGAGTCACTCGACATCAGCATCACATGAGAGGGGGGGGTGGAGTTTACTTGTCTGATGGGTTGCCACAAAAGCATCACACACGTGGTGTAATTCGCATACTGCATGGCCGTATTTTATCTAACATGCTCTTTCGAATTTTAGGTAAATGCCTTAATTCGAGTTGTGTCTAGGAGGGCCATTTATTTTACCTAGCTTTATTTACACTTGATAGTGGGACTGCTATAACTTTTACCATGTACACTACGTACCAAGTATTAGGAAATAATTCTCCTTTATAGAAAATATATCGCTGTTGTAATTCTCTCAATAATTCCCTTTTATATCTCCATATTGTTATGAGATTATTTGTGTATTTAAATCATTATACATATTATATTTTTGAAATCAATAAGATTATCAATAGTTCACATGGTATCGGCCTAACTATTCGGTCCTTCCCCTCCCTAACCCTATTCTGCGATTTCTCCTTGCCGCCATGACCGGTTCTTCTTCTTCTTCTTCTTCTTCTTCTTCTTCTTCCGATGGATCCACCCTTCCTCTTCATACTCTTTTACACATGATTAACATTAACGTTTCTTCCAACAATTGTCTACAATGGAAGAACAAAATGATACCCATTTTTTCTTATCAGCACCTCCTCGGCCATGTAGATGGCACTCTTCTGCCAGACTACAACCACTGGTGAAAAATCAATTCCAAACCGTGATTTTTTTGGCTTGGAAGGATGTTGATTAGCGTGTTCTGCTTCTCATTCAGTCTTCCCTAACCGAAGAATCAATTGCTCAGACAGTCTCTCAAGTGCTCGACAGGTATGGTGTGCACTTCAATCTTCCTATCAACACTCTTCTGTGGAACATATGCATACACTATGTGACTCTCTTCGTCAGCTTCAAAAGGGTTCATCCTCTGTTTCAGAATATCGTCGTAAGTTTAAAGCTCTTTGTGATCAACTTGCTGCTATCAAACATCCAATTATTGATGATGATAAATGCCATTGGTTTTTTTGTGGTTTGGGTTCACCTTTTGAGACCTTTTCCACTGCTACAAAGGTTGTTCGCCCCTGGTCTACATTTCAGGATCTTTTAGAACAAGCAAAAATTCATGATCTGTTTCTGCAATCTATTCACAGTGCTCCAGACCCACAAGCTGCTTTTCTTGTTGATAGTCACCGCTCTTCTACCGGCCCTTCACATGGTTCTCGAGGAAAATCACGTGGTGGTTCTACTTCTTGCGGCCGTGGTCGTAATCGTCGACCACCCCATTGCTAATTATGCAAGAAATAAGGTCACTACGCATCTTCATGTCAAAATTTGTCTACTTTTGCACAACGTGGACCTGTTTTAGATGTTAACTTAGCACAAGCTTTTTCCTCTCATTGCCATGTATCTGAAAACTATCCGGACTGGTATGTTGACTCTGGGGCAACTGGTCATATGACATCTACTCCAAATGGCCTTTCATCCTCCACACCATACTCAGGTCCTGATCGGGTTACATTCGACAATGGTAACTCTTTACCAGTTTTGTATACTGGAAAATCTTCTATTAATAATAGGCTGCCTCTTCTTGATGTTTTGGTGGTACCACATCTCACCAAAAATCTTCTCTCAATAAGTAAACTCACATCCGATTCTCCCATTGAAATATTATTTTCTAATACCTTCTTTGAAATCCAGGATCATCAAACCAGGGAGGAATTAGCAAGGGGTAAATGTGAGAATTGTATTCACATTCTTCAACAAGGATAAAAGGCATTTATGGTAGCTGTCAATTCACACCATCTTCGAGCTTTATATGAACGATGGCACGGGCGTTTGGGCCATGTTTCGTTTGATATTAGTTCTTTGTTAAATAAACTTGGACATCTAGTTGTTTCTTATTTATTACCAAAACCAAGTATTTGTTCATCTTCCCAATTGTCTAAAACTCATAAATTACCTTTTATGAAAAATCCCAAACGTTCTTCAAATGTCTTATATATGATTCATTTTGATTTATGGGGACCGTCCCCTATTATCTCAGCTGATGGCTACTTATATTATGTGGTATTTATTGATGATTTCTCAAGATTTAGTTGGTTTTATCCTCTTAAGGCCAAATCAAATTTCTATAATGTATTAGTTTCCTTCTTAACCTTTGTGCATACATAGTTCTCTTCCAAGGTTAAATGTTTACAAAGTGATGGTGGTACAAAATTTACTAATAATCATGTTCAAAAGTTATTACTCGAAAATGGCATCAATCATCGCCTTTCTTGTCCGCATACGTCTCAACAAAATGGATGGGCCGAGCGCAAGCACTGTAATATGACTGAAACTGGGCTTGCAATGCTTTTTAATGCACATGCACCTGCTTCCTTATGGGTTGATGCATTTACATCAGCCACATACATCATCAGTCGTCTACCACCATTGCTTTCAAAAAAGCTCCATATGAGAGTTTATTCAACCAGGTGCCTTAATATGCAACTTTTCGAACTTTTGGTTGTCGAGTATTCCCTTATCTTCGTGATTATACCCGCCACAAACTTTCCCCTAAAAGCGCCTCCTATATCTTTATTGGATATAGTCCACAATATAAAGGATACCGTTGCTTTGATCCATCTACAAATCGAGTTTATGTTACTCGTCATGCTCAATTTGATGAAGATGTTTTTCCTTTCAGTGGAATTATTCCTCCGGTTGATGACGGTAAGATTTTATTCACCAACTTTGATGATTTTTCATATAAAAACTCCTCACCACCAGAAGTTGTAGCTCAGCCCACTTCACCAGCCTGTAAACATATAATTCCATCCCCATGCACACTTTGTTTCCAACCTTCTACCCAACCTAATGTGTCACCCTCCAATCATCCCACATTACTCCCCTACCACACCCTTCCGCCACATCTATACTCTTCATTATCACCAAAATAAACCCCAACCATAGCCTTTTGTTGCTACCATAACTGACAGCCAACCAACCCGAGTTTCGACTCAGGTTCCTAACCCAACCGACTCTACCACCAACCAACCTGAATCTATTATCAGTCCACCTCCTTCATCCGAATCAACTACTCATTCTTCCTTGTATTTGATGATAACTCGATCACGTGTTGGTATACACAAACCACAACACATGGCGAATATTTCCATCCTTACTTCCAGTCCTTTACATCACACATTATTTGCTTCAAAAGATCCTAAGGTTTTTAAAACAACATCTAAACATTTGGAGTGGATGGCTGCAATGCATGAAGAAATGGATGCCTTGCACAAGAATCACACGTGGGATCTTGTGCCTCGCCCTAAGATATCAAATGTTGTGGGGTCTAAATGGGTTTATAGGAAAAAATATAAATATGATGGTTCAGTTGATCGTTACAAGGCGCGGTTGGTTGCACAAGGATTTACTCAGCTTCCGCGGTTAGATTATTCCCTCACTTACAGTCCCATTGTTAAGGATTCCACTGTTCATATCATTTTAGCTTTAGCTACTATCCATCAATGGCATCTACATCAATTAGATGTCAAAAATTCCTTTCTTAAATGGAGATCTTACTGAAACCGTTTTTATGGAACAACCCCCAGGTTTCATTAACTCTCATGTTCGTGACTATGTATGTTGTCTTAAAAAAGCTTTATACGGCTTAAAACAAGCACCACGTGCTTGATTTCTAGGACTTAGCAATTTTCTTGTTCACATTGGTTTCACATGTAGCCATGCAAACCCATCTTTATTCGTCTACAAGCGTGAATCATGTCTCATTAATCTCCTCGTTTATGTAGATGATATCATTCTCATCGGGAATAACGAGTCAACCATTAAACAATTTATCACTCGTCTTCACAGAGAGTTTGCTATCAAAGATTTTGCTATCAAATATTTGGGACAACTTAATTACTTCTTGGTACTTGAAGTGACCTACACCGACTCTAGTCTTTTTCTAAGTCAAGCAAAGTATGCCTATGATGTTCTTGCTAGGGCAAGGCTCCTTGATGCCAAACTTGTTGGCACACCGTTAACACCTGGTGACAGTTTTAACTCTCAAGGCACTCTATTCCACGATCCTAATCTTTATAGGTCTCTTTTGTGGAGCTCTTCAGTATCTCACGATTACCAGACCGGACATTTCCTATGCGGTTAATCAGGCAAGTCAGTTTCTACAGTCTCCGATTACCTCTCACTTTTCAATTATTGAAACGCATCCTTCGTTATGTGAAAGGTACTCTAGCCTACGTACTTACCTTTGATAAGCCATCTACCACCAGGTTGGTGGGATATTTGGACACAGAATGGGCACGATGTAGAGAGACTCGTTGATCTACCTATGGCTATTCAATTTATTTGGGTGGAAATCTTGTTTCTTAGAGTGCAAAGAAACAACCCACGGTCTCATTTTCTAGTTGTGAATCAGAATATCTTTAATGGCAAACATCACCGCTGAAATCATTTGGATTACTCACCTTCTTCGTGTACTTCATGCTCTGCCACCTGATCGTCCGACTATTCTTTATGACAAGAAAAGTGCTTACTTTCTTAGTCAAAATCTGGTGTCCCACAAACAAGCATAGCACATCAATTTTGACTATCATTTTATTCGTTCACTCGTCTCATCAGGGAAATTATACACTAAGTTCATGCCAACCAAGCTCCAGGTTGCGGATATCTTCACCAAGAGCTTATCTCGCCCTCTATTTGACTTCTTTCGTGGAAAACTACGAGTTGGTCCCCCACCTGTTCGCTCTTAAAGGGGTGAAGGGGGTATTAGGAAATAATTCTCCTTTATGGTAAATATATCCATGTTGTAATTCTCTCAATATTTCCCTTTTATATCTCCATATTGTTAGGAGATTATTTGTGTATTTAAATCATTATACGTATTGCATTTTTTAAATCAATAAAATTATCAATAGTTAAGTGCACCATTTATGTTAGAAGGAAGCTTTGGACATGTGAGTAATGTATTATGGTTAATGAATTTCTACTTTTGATTACCCATTTTTGGTTCAATATTCGACACCATTATTTAATCTTTTCTTGGGTGGGGAGGACCGATTTTCTCCGAGTTAGACCCGAGTTTTGACTTAGTTGGACCAGAGTTTGATCGAGGTTAACTAATTCTACTGAGGTTGACCAAGTCTAAGTATTTTGACCTATTCCTAATAAACTGTCTCGGTACATGTCCGAGTAGGCCGGGCTGCACACTGCTATGCCAAATCTTAGAAAATTCATAACTTCCTCACACGAAGTCAGATTTGGATGCTTTTTATGCACGCTCTCGGTTTAACGTATACTAAGACTTTAGTTTAGATTGCTAAAGCTAAAAAGCACTTTATTGTAAACTCACTTTTTACGTCACACAGCGTCGTGCCGGTTTTGTCACGAAACTTCGACAGGTCATAACTTCTTCGTTATAGCTCGAATTTCAGCATTCTTTATATCTCTGGAATCCTTGTCACGACCACTACAACTTTATTCATAGATATCAGGTTTATCTATATTTTTATTTTTGACGCTTATTTTCATTTTTAATTTGTTATATCATAGAATGAAGTATAATACACATAAAATCACACAATTCACGTAATTCCTCTTTATTACTTCCTAATAAGTTACATTTGCTGACCCTAACTTTTACATCATTTCATCAATGCTTAGTCTCGAAACACGAGCGTTACAATTCTCTCCCCCTTAGGATGATTTCGTCCCAGAATCATCAACAAAATAGGGATTGTAAAATGACTCCATACGTTATCTCTTCATCCTAGGTAATAACTGTAACTTCTGTGTTCCTTTGAATGAGTATCTAACTCTTGGACTTCTTGACTGCTGGCGGTGCTCGATCTTGTACCCGCTCTCTATCTCATGTTGGACTTTCAATCGTGAAATTTTTAGTCACAATATTGATCAACGTATGATGCAATGCTTAGACTCAGGTCTCTTGGGGTCAAATTCCAGAACGGAATATACCTTCCTTCATGTTCTAATGTGATATAATCACATTCTAGCATGCATCACTTCTAGCTATAAGCTTCTTACTTTAGCAACGATCGTGATACTTCTATTGATTTCTTCGATTATCTTTCACTACAAGTGTCTGCTTTAATTCATATGCTACATCGATCTCGGTTCCCTGAACTAAATTACATACTCATCTTAGTCGGACTCGATATGATATGACCTCTAGGGTCGGAATAACAATCATCTTCTTAGTCATTACCGAAACGATGGTAACGACATACTTGAACAAAACGGAATCAATTACTAGCTTCTTGGTAACCTTATGAGTTTCCCTGATCCAAGTGCGAGTCTTGTGCTTCCAGTAGTATAAGCCTATACTACCATTCACACTTATTCATACTCGTCCCAAGTATTGTCTCGCAGTTTTCCAAGTTATCATACAAGAATTTCACATATTTATTTAACACACCGGATAACATAACCAAGCATTATATCATTTCTTGAAACAATTACATAGGTGTTTAATTTCAACCAATATTATGCCTCTAATAGGCTACACCACTTGATACTATCCACATGGCTACTTTATACCTTGATCCTCGGATATAAAGTCCCTTACTCCTGATCCCTTGCATTGTCGCCTGCTTCGTCGAGGATCATGTGGAATGCTCTCGCCTTTGTCTTTGGTGGAACTTTTGGCTTCGTAGCTCCTTCCCTGTTTGGGCAGTCTTGCTTGAAGTGTCCCTCTTCACCACACTTAAAGCAGACTTCTCTCTTGGCCGTGCATTCACCGGCATAGTGACCAGTCTTTCTGCATTTGAAGCAGGTCACCTCTTTAGAGCATCTCCCAATGTGTTTCCGTCTACACTTTTCACACCAATTTTCTTCATTGTTATCTCCATACCTTTTGTTGTTGGGGTCAGACTTTGGGAATATATTTCGCTTGTCAGATCTTGAAGACCCCTCAAACTTCCTCTTCTCGCCAACTTCAACCTTGTTGGCGGTTCTTCCTTTGATCATTTCTTCAACAAAATTAGCAACCCAGATGGCTGCCTCAAGAGTAGGTTCCCGACGTACTGGCATAGTGTACTCCCATGGTAGTCCCTTCGTATACTTATCGATTTTTGTTAGCTCGTCACGGACAATGCGCAATGCAAACTCCATCTTGTCTGTGAAGGCATTGGTATACTCATCAATGGACATGTCACCCTTCTTCAATGTCAGGAACTGATTCTCCAGCTCTAGCATGTTTTGGGCTGAGCAGAACTTACGTTTAAAGTGTACCAAGAATTCTGCCCATTTCAACTGTAGTGGCTCATTGGGGCTTATGATCATTTCCAACGTGTTGCACCAACGAACAGCGCCACCTCTGAACTGACGCCAACTTTTTTCATTGTTATCTCCATACCTTTTGTTGTTGGGATCAGACTTTGGGAACATATTTCGCTTGTCAGATCTTGAAGACCCCTCAAACTTCCTCTTCTCGCCAACTTCAACCTTGTTAGCGGTTCTGCCTTTGATCATTTCTTCAACAGACTTAGCAACCCAGATGTATGCCTCAAGAGTAGGTTCCTGGTGTACTGGCATAATGTACTCCCATGGTAGTCCCTTCGTATACTTATCGATTTTTGTTATCTCGTCACGGACAATACGCAATGCAAACTCCATCTTGTCTGTGAAGGCATTGGTATACTCATCAATGGACATGTCACCCTTCTTCAATGTCAGGAACTGATTCTCCAGCTCTAGCATGTTTTGGGCTGAGCAGAACTTGCGTTTAAAATGTACCAAGAATTCCGCCCATTTCAACTGTAGTGGCTCATTGGGGCTTATGATCTTTTCCAACGTGTTCCACCAACGAACAGCGCCACCTCTGAACTTACATAATGCATATGTGGTTTGTAGCTTTCCCTTGCAACCACATGTTATGAAGGCCAACTCCATCTTCGAGATCCAGTCCATAACTCTAACTGGATCTTCTTTCCCACTGAAATTAGATGGCTTGCAAGTTGTGAAGTCCTTATACTTTCATTCGTTCCTCTCGACTCCTTCATCTTGGTTGTTCCTCATAACCACTGGCGGTTCAGCTTGACCAACGGTCCTACTGTTGCTCTCTTCCTATGACTGTCTGTCATTCAGTTCTGGTTGTTCAACAGGCATCGAAGGTTCATCTCTATTATTCATCAACATCTGTCTCATCTCTTCCCTCTATTCGTCCATCATCTCCCGAATCATGGCTTGTATTCCAGCCATCGTGACTGGCTCAGGTGTAGCTTCTACTATCGGCACCTGCTCAATCCCTTGGGGATAAGGCTGTTGATTCCTGTTCCCATTTGCGTTTTCGACTCCACTTCGGTTTCCCACCATCTCGATCTATACACCAAAGTAGGTGAATTTAGATCTTTATTTATGATAGACGTTTAAATCCTCCTTATCACTTTGAAACGTTACATGCTAGTTCTAATATCGTAGTTGAACGCTTAGAATCCTGAATACGTAAGCTTTCCATATCCGGTCGGCAATAGACCATAGATCCGAACAAATAATAGCATATAAGGTAAACATAAAGCATTTAGCACATAAAATCATTTTAGGTATCTTTCATAAAATAAACTAGTGCTTGTGTCTAAAATATGGTAGACACTCATCTCACGATCATCGCTTAGCATTCTAAGTTTACGTCTAGAAATCCTACAAATTCCTAGTTCGCTTAAACTAATGCTCTGATACCAACTGTGACATTCCCAATTTCACGGCCAGAAAAGACCGATTTGTTTATGCTTTATTTGGAAAGCAGAGTATCCTTTTTAAAGAAAAGTGTTGCAGAATTTGTTCCCAGAAAAACAAGATAAAGATATTATCAAAGCATTTCCGAAGAAATGTATTTGGTTTATATTAAAACTTTGGGATGTCATCTTCAATACAGAAACATAAGCATAAACATACTTTACATTCATTTACACTAGTGATTTACATCTCCTTTAATCTCTCAGTGTAGTGTAGCTTCGTACCGACACCTATGATACAGATAAACTGAGTGGGTCAGGTTGGGAAACCTGCTGAGTACATAGGGTTTTCAATCACACAATGTTATATCATATATATATATATATATATATATATATATATATATTAGAACTCACAAAATATACAATTTCACCATATATAAGCAACTTTACCCCACCCCGTCGATCCTCACAATGATACGATCTATACTCTAAAATTAACCTTTTTACCTAATCTATACTCCCGGATCTAAAATTTGCCTCTTTTCCTAATCCATACTCCCGGATCGGGTATGTCTGATCCATACTCCCGGATCTAATAACAAATAACTATGTCCTATCTATACTCTCGGACTAAGGACAACTGACTAAGTCTAATTCATACTCTCGGATCATTGACAAGTTTTAAGGTTATTCCCTCCGTATATATCTCACTCGTACTCACAAGGAGATACTACCCAATGTCCCTCTTAATTTATTTAGGTCTACTCAGCATCCTAAATCATCATATATTTACTATATATGCTCTTAACACGTATTTCAGGCTGTATCAAATGTTCCACACATAAACATATAATTTAATTCTTTTACTAAAATCATGTTCATGAAATGGAGTATGCACTCACTTGATAAGGTGGTGATTCTAACTTGGACAACTCTTCACTTCTTAAAAATATGATTTCCTTTGACGAAACTGGGTGGTTTGCTGAAAACCGGGCTCTGCGGGGGGGAGCTTTCCGACCCGAAAAAATCTTTTTCTCGGATCCTTCGGGCACTCTGGGGCCTTCTCCTAACACCAGGAAGATTCTATGGGTTGGGGAGTGTTTAGAAAGAGAGAGAAAAAGAGAGTAGAGAGAAGAAGAATGGATGAGGAGTGAAGAATAAGGGCTGGCCTTGCACCTCCTTGTATAGCAGGCCGAAGTCTCGGTACGCAGGGCGTTCCTGCGAGGAGTGCAACGCGTTCCGGAGCGCAGGGCGTTCCTGTGAACGCAACGCGTAGGATCGGGTTCGTACAAATGCGTGTCATCCTTCGGTTGGAGCGACGTGGCCGAAAGGAGGCCTAGTCTTTGCGAACGCGGAGCGTTCCTTCCCTCTACGCGGGGCGTTCCCCCTCGGACAGCTTCGCAATTTCTTCTCTAGAATTCTAAATTTCGTAACTTTTGCATACGAGCTCTGTTTTCGACATTCTTTATATCCACGCGTAGGTAGGGACGTAATCTACAACTTTCGCTTTGACTCCGTTGGCTAATTTTGACATTATTTTTAAAGCTATATTTTTAATAGGTCATGACAGGAAAAGTCCATTAAAAATTCATAACTTTGCCATCCGACGTCCGATTTCGTCTGTCTTTTTATCGTTGAGCTCCTATTGACGAGATCTATGACTCTCATTTAGGTTTTGTCGGCTAAAAATCGCTCGATCTAAAATTCAAACTCCGGGTTGCACACTTTTGTGCCAAATCTTAGAAAATTCATAACTTCCTCACACGAAGTCAAATTTGGACATTTTTTATGCCCACGCTTGGTTTAACATATACTACGACTTTCGTTTAGATCACTAAGGCTAAAAAGCACTTTATCGTAAACTCACTTTGTAGCACCCGATTCCTGGTACGTATTTAATTAAAGAAATTCATGTGTTTTCTCTGGGACTCGATGAGTTGGTGGCCCAACTCGTCGTGTAGAGTCGTGATCCACGGGAGTGTAAGTGACCTACTCGACGAGTCGGGAGACCGACTCGGCGAGTAGGCGTTGTTTGAGTGAAACCCTAAATTTGAGGGTTTTCACCCTATTTAAACACCTTATATCAGCCTCCATCGTCCCTTATACTCCCAGAGGATATCATATCGAAACCCTAGCCGTTTTTTAGTGTTCTAAGGGCATTTTGGTGCTTTTTTGGTGGGTTGTGAAGCTTGAGAAGAGGGAAGGAACTTGTGAGACCAAGGGGAAACAAGAAGATCCAGAGTTTGAAGCTCGTTTTCATCTTATTGAAGGTATGAAGCTGAACCTTTGTCTATAGATCTTGATTTTTGGGCCTTTTCCTTCATATTTCTAAGCCCTAGAGAGGTTGTATTCAGGATTTAGTGTTGGAAGTCATTGTGTGCTTTAGATCCAGGTCTATTGGGGGGTTTTATGGCACAAAGGTGCCTATTTTGTTGCCATGAACACCCCATGCACTTTGGAGGCCATCTTTTATGGCTTTTTGGGCCAAAGACCCCTTGCATGTGTACCAAGTTTGGAACTTTACGTGTAAAATGGACATTAGGAGGCCTGATCTATGGTTTTGGTGTGTTAAGACCCATTTAAATCGACTATATAGTGTTGGCCAAGGATGGACTCGACGAATTGTTCTTAGAACTCGGCGAGTCGCGGTGTATTGACCACCAAATCCTTTCTGTGGATGGATCACATGTTAAGGAGAAAGTCCCTTAGTTGTTTAGACGCGTAAAAGGAACTGGGAATCATAGGACCCGGCGAGTGTATGAACAGACTCGGCGAGTCCAAAGCAATCTCCCAATCTTTGAAGATGGACTCGACGAGTTGTTCATACAACTCGACGAGTCATAGACTGGACACATTCTTATAATGGAGATGAACTCGATGAGTTCAAGGATGAACTCGACGAGTCGGATGAAGATGGTCCCGATGGTTTGAATGAAGGAGAACCCATCGAGTTCTTTCCAGACTCGACGAGTGGAGTCGGGGTTGGATCGGGTTAGTAGAGTATGGACTCGACGAGTTAGTAGACCAACTCGGCGAGTCAGGTCAACAGGGTGTTGACTTTGACCAATGTTGACTTTGCCTGGTTTTGGTATTGACCCTGGCTAGGGTTGTATGTTCGGTTTGATGACTTGAAGGTTGTCGTGTAAGGATTGAGGGGTCGAGGAGAGTCGACCTTCACGCAGAGGACAGTTCCGATACGACACGACATCGTGGTGAGTTACCTTCCGGTAGCGGTGGGTCTACGGCCACAATGCCGGCCCACCAGTAGGAGTTATATGTTAGATGATTGTCTTTGTGATATTCATCTAGGTCTGCTACTACCTGTTATGTTTTATATACTAGCATGATATGATGTTACGTGATGATATAGTAGTAGGGGGAGATAGTCCCCAAGTTACCGGCCGAAGGGGTAGTTTAGTACCCAGCTATGTTAGATTATGATTACGTGACTGTATGTGATAGACCGGTCGAGAGGGCCGAAGGGGTAGTCCAGCACCCAGATATGTTAGGCAAGGTCACCGGTCGAGAGGACCGAAAGGGTAGGCCAGCACCCATATATGCTAGGCAAGGTCACCGGTCGAGAGGACCGAAGGGGTAGGTCGGGCACCCAGATATGCCTGGCAGTATGTATGTTATGTGTTTGTATGGTATGTGGTATGATGGGGGAACTCACTAAGCTTCGTGCTTACAGTTTTCAGTTTTGTTTCATGTACCTCTTCAGCGAAGGGGAAGGAGTCGGCGCGGTAGCGGCACATCACACTCACGCATGATTCCCGCATTGAGTTTTCTGGGATTGTACTCTGATTATTACTATTATCCGATGATATGTTTTTGAGACACGACCTAATGGTTTTATGAATTAATATAATGTTAGCAATGTTTGATAAATGATTTCACATGATTACTTAATTAAAAATGAAATTTTTAGCCTTGAAAATTAGGATATTACAAGTTGGTATCAGAGCCTTAGTTTGAGGGATTTGGATACACTCTCGGGTGTGTCTGAACTCAAACTGAGGACTTGGTAAGAAAATTTTCAAAAAAGAAAATCACTTTATGAAAAGAAGTTGGAAAAGAGAAAAAGGAATTTTGAAAAAGAACAAGATGTGTGATGTGCGCGACCGGCCGAGCTCAAGTAAGTTTTCCATAAGATACTCATGCATCTTATGTTATGATATGATATGATTATGAGAATTGCATGCTAGATTAGGGCTAGAGGATCTAGGAAGGATGCCTTATATGCCTACTGTATATGTATGAGAAATGCATGCTAGATTAGGGCTAAGGATCTAGGAAGATGCCTGATATGCCTGCTATATGTGCTTTTGAGCTGTGATATGTTACTGATTAGTCAGTTATATGATAGCTTGGATAGAGTACGATTGGATTGGGTTACTCAATGCTCGAATGTTGTTGCTTTGTGCTTCGGGAGTCCTAGTTATCTTTAGCTAACTAGTAAACGAATACTTTAAGTTACATATTGCGAGGATGAAATAATTCCAGAAGGTTAGGTCTAGCCCTACTGCGCAGCTCTTGTTTGAGACCAACCATTGTGGGTAGAACCTTTCATTCGAAGAATTATCTGGTCTTAGTAATATGTAATGGTATTCACGAGCTAGTTAGGTAAAGGTAGTAGGGGTTCCTTATGCAGATGATGACGGAGAGTAGGTCGGAGAGTCACCCTAGGGTAAGCCTAGGACGAGATTGGAAAAGAGTGCAACGATAATAGGAGGGACTTGGTGAAGTCGAAGCAATCCTCGAGGAAAGTACGGATAGATGTGGAAGGTAGTATGGGCCCGTACTAATAAAAGCAGAGGATCCGTACTCAAATCGAGGAGGGCCGAGATGGAACCAGGAAACTTGTAGAGTGTATGAAACCTCTCGAGGTTTATGTATGATTCTGACAGTTATGTGTTATGTTTCAGAATGGTGATGATCACACGTCATGGAGGAGGAGGTTCAGGATCAGGATCCGGTTCAGGATCAGATTCGGGAGCAGGTACCGAGCCAGTTGATGAGGGGCTACGTGAGTTCATTGCTTCTGAGATCACGAGTGGTATCCTTGAGTCGACCCCGATGATTTTTGGGTCGATCAAGGAAGGGATCATTGAGTTGATGGAGGATCGCCTCGGGGCGTTCAGGAGTGACATGGCACACAGCCAGTCAGGGTCACGCACACTGTCCTTTAAGGACTTTAGGGGCAGTGGTGCGCAGGATTTCCATAGGGATAAGGACCCCATCGCAGCCAGGAGGTGGATTGCAGACATTGATTCTGCACAGTTGACGAGCTTCTGCCCTGAGGGGTCGAAGGTGCGATATGATGCAGGTTGTTTGAGAGATAGGGCCAGAGATTGGTGGGAGTCGGTTGGCGACTCGTTGGGAGCTTCGGCGATTGAGGCTATGACTTGGTCGGACTTTGTGACCAAGTTCTGGTTTGAGTTTGCGCCAGCTGTAGAGCTTCAGCAGTTGGCCAAGGAGTTTCTGGATATGAGGCAGACGACAGAGATGGTGGCGGAGATTACCGCCAAGTTCCGGGAGAGGGCATTATTGGAGCCCCAGTATGTGGGAGATGAGGATATGCGGAGGACCCGCTATCACGACATGTTGAGAGCGGATATTCGGGACACATTCTTATAATGGAGATGAACTCGACGAGTTCAAGGATGAACTCGACGAGTCGGATGAAGATGGTCCCGATGGTTTGAATGAAGGAGAACCCATCGAGTTCTTTCCAGACTCGACGAGTGGAGTCGGGGTTGGATCGGGTTAGTAGAGTATGGACTCGATGAGTTAGTAGACTAACTAGGCGAGTCAGGTCAACTGGGTGTTGACTTTGACCAATGTTGACTTTGCCTGGTTTTGGTATTGACCCTGGTTAGGGTTGTATGTTCGGTTTGATGACTTGAAGGTTGTCGTGTAGGGATTGAGGGGTCGATGAGAGCCGACCTTTATGCAGAGGACAGTTCCGACACTACACGACATCGAGGTGAGTTACCTTCCAGTAGCGGTGGGTCTACGGCCACAATGCCGGCCCACCAGTAGGAGTTATATGTTAGATGATTGTCTTTGTGATATTCATCTAGGTCTGCTACTACCTGTTATGTTTTATATACTAGCATGATATGATGTTACGTGATGATATAGTAGTAGGGGGAGATAGTCCCCAAGTTACTGGCCGATAGGGCCGAAGGGGTAGTTTAGTACCCAGCTATGTTAGATTATGATTACGTGACTGTATGTGATAGACCGGTCGAGAGGACCGAAGGGGTAGGCCAGCACCCAGATATGTTAGGCAAGGTCACCGGTCGAGAGGACCGAAGGGGTAGGCCAGCACCTAGATATGCTAGGCAAGGTCACCAGTCGAGAGGACCGAATGGGTAGGTCGGGCACCCAGATATGTCTGGCAATATGTATGTTATGTGTTTGTATGGTATGTGGTATGATGGGGGGAACTCGCTAAGCTTCGTGCTTACAGTTTTCAGTTTTGTTTCAGGTACCTCTTCAGCGAAGGGGAAGGAGCCGGCGCGGTAGCGGCACATCACACTCACACATGATTTCCGCATTTAGTTTTCTAGGATTGTACTCTGATTATTACTATTATCCGATGATATGTTTTTGAGACACGACGTAATGGTTTTATGAATTAATATAATATTAGCAATGTTTGATAAATGATTTCACATGATTACTTAATTCAAAATGAAATTTTTAGCCTTGAAAATTGGGATGTTACACACTTTTTACGTCACACATCGTCGTGCCGGTTTTTGTCGCGAAACTTCGACATGTCATAACTTTTTCGTTATAGCTCGGATTTTGGCATTCTTTATATCTCTGGAATCATTGTCACGACCACTACAACTTTCTTCATAGATATCGGGTTTATCTATGTTTTTAGTTTTGATGCTTTTTTCATTCTGAATTTATTATATCTTATAAATAAGTGTAATGCGCATAATCACACAATTCAAGTAATTCCTCTTTATTACTTCAAAATAAGTTACATTTGTTGACCCTAACTTTTACATCATCGCATCAATGCTTAGCCTCGAAACACGGGCGTTACACTTTGGTATTTAACTACAATACAAAAACAGAGTGTACCACCATACACGTTCCTTGTGCCCCTCCCTCCCTCCCTCCTCACCCTTTCCTCCAGTGACCTCCCATCAATGTAACCCTGTTTCTAATTTTCTACTTCCTTTTTCTTCACCAAGAAAAACCCATAAAATCCTTGAATTCACTATAAACAACAAGATAGAGCTACTTTCTTTACTCTAAAACTCCAAATATGTATCAAATCAAACACAAAATATCAAATTACCTCAACATAAAACTATAATTTAATATGACGACGTTTGTACATCAAAACTTATTAATGGCACTTCAATGTGAATTAATAATCATCCAATAATTAAGAATCAATGAAATATGACTACATTAGATAAACATTAGAAGATGATCCTCTATAAAATTTAAAATTTAACGATATTATCTATACATATGCATTTGTTTTGATTTAATAGACAATCCTGTTAATAGCTTCGTTTATCGAGTCTTGTGTTCTTATCCTCACAGTTCGATGAAAAATGTATCTCACTTGCTTCTTCAAATGGATCCAATCCTTTCTTTAAGGTTTCATATGTTATGTCCACTTCATCTATCAACTTTCTTACATTCGATTCATGTCCTTTCACCAATGGAAACCGAAATGAATCATATAATTCGTTTCCAAAATGAGCAGACCTCTCGATCCTAAAATCTACTTTAACAAACCGCAAGCGTTTCTCATGGCCCTATTTTTGATTCCTCCAAAAATCTCTCATGTAGACCAATAAGCGGTCATCCTAAAAAGAAATTAGGAAACTGAGACCTCAATTAAATTGGAAACGATATGAACCTACGTGAGATTGAGAAAGGGATGGTAGGGCGTCAGTTTCGAACACAAGAAACATATCTAAGATTGAGGGTCTAGTTTCACTAGTGGGATGACGACTAGAAAGGGTCGCAATGAAGAGGGAGGGGAAAATGAGGATGGTGGTCGTCATTTTAAGAGACAAGAACTATGTGACTTCGGTGCCAAAGACAATGAATGTAAGGCTTCATTTCCAGACACGAGAAGGATAACTGAGAGGGTAAAGGTCAGAAAGGGAATTGTAAATTGTTTGAGGGGGAAGGAATTTTGGGTGAAGGAAAAAGAGACTCGGGTTTTGGGGTACAATAGTCAAAAGTAAGGGTATATCCGTCATTTCATATTTCATATGATTTAAATGGGGAAAAGTAAACATCGTTTAGTGCTGAAACTATTCACATCAAAAAACAATCCTATCTACGAATTCGTGTCCAAATTAAAAAGACTAGACTTGATTCAGAAAAAACACATACTTACAAGGACCATTTTTATAATTTAAGATATTTAAGGTTTATTTGAGAACGCTCACAACCACCTAGAATCAAATAACTGAGAGATTAAATTACATAATTGGTCCTTTGTAGATTGGTTTATATTGTAGGTTTCATTTAACTTTGAAAAGTAAATAGAGAATATCCCTATGTTTTGGAGAAATTACACGAGTGTTCCCACCCCCACCCCATCGTCTTAATCTCCTCATTCACCACAACCTAGGGGTTATCAAAACCGAATCGATAAAAGAAAAACCGCAAAAACCGTAATAAACCGCAACCGAGAAACTGAAACCGACACAAAAACCGATGGTGCAGATTTTATTTTTTTGAAAAACCGAATATATTGGTGCAGTGTGATTTTTATCTAGAAACTGGACCACCAAAACCGAACCACACGCAAGCTTATTAACAATAAAATAAATCACTAATTTATATTATACAATTATACATATTATTTAAAAAACAAATAAATTCTAATTTATACATATATTATATATCAAACTTGATGGTAATTAGTAATTAGGTATTAGGTTTAATATGTGAGTTTTTGTCACTTTGTGTTTGTGATATATGATTATGTGTAGAGTATAATCACTATGTAGGTTACAACTTGCAAGCTTATAACTTCGAAGTGCAAATTGAATAAAAAAAATAAGCTTGGGAACATGGGTTGTAAATGAAGTGATCAAGTAAACAACATAAAAAAAAAATTACTATTACGGCTTCTAAATGTGAGGAAACGAAATGACACCATGTCATACAATCATAAATCTTCACATGAACATCACGGTTAAAAAAATCGTACTGGTGAACGTAAAAAACTGCATCATATGTTTGACTCGGCTTAAAACCTACACCGAACCGATACAAACCAAAACCGCACTTAAAAACCACAAAACCGAACCATTGAAAAACCGCACCCAACGGTTTCTACAATTTAAAAACCGCACCTTGCGGATTGCGGTTCGGTTTGACCCTAAACCGCACCAAACCGCACAATGATCACCCCTACCACAACCCACCACCTTCACCTGGCTACCAAACTCACCCTCTCGGGATGTCATCTCCAACCCACCTCCTTAACAAATGATTCGTACACATATTTTGTGACGTTGTCTACTACTTCTTGTCTCTTGAAACGCTCTGCACATTTTCTACCTAAAATATGAAAACTGATGTTACTTCGTTCTGAGTTCCCCTTATTTGATGAAGCTATGAAGCTGTATCCATCCCAATATATTGATTACCTTGACCGCCATAGCCACCACCACTATTATTTTTTTTTTTTTTTCTGAACGGCCGGTTAGTTGTTAGATGTTAAATTCACCAAGTTAGTAAATTCGCCAATGTCTGGGTTTCAACCCAAGACCACCACTATACTAACATGCCAAAAATCAAAAAAATTAAAGAAGTGGTCTTCTAGGTTCAAAATTGGTTTTAATCATCAGAGCAAAATACTACTTCGAAAAGGGTATCAATGGTCGAAGCAAAGGCTCTTCAAATGTGCAACTCATGAAACAAATTTATGGTTTCCATAAAACTTACCTTCTTGTAACTGGGTAAAAAACTATGTCGATGAAACAAATAAATCAACTAATAAGGATAATCTTGTCGATCAAAAAAACTGAAGAATAAAAGAGTGATGGAAGAAAAACCGTATTAGTAGTAGCTTTAACGAGAAAAGTTCTAGGAACTTACGAGACTTACGAAATGGACCAAGCCATGGGGACCATTTCGTTAATTTACTCTAATTGAGATTTGAGAACAGAAATATGAGTGTGCACACAGCAGTACGCAGGTGGTTTGTCGACAACTTGACAATATTGTTGTCCGTCGCCTCCTTTTCCTTTTTTTTTTCTTATTATATTTATGAAAACATGATGAAAGGTCCAGACGCAACCATGCATTAATTTGTCCACGTTTCACCACCTCATTAAGACTTACAAAGCGTAAACAAATTACTCCTTAAAAATCTACAAGTTATGAATACATCTACAAGACATACTAGGGATATCAGTATATCACGTAACACTACATCCCAGCATCAAAATAACGTCAAGCGAAGAATACATCTACAACCTCTTAGATTCATACTGCTACAAACAACAGACTCTTACACCAAACCCACCATCAATTCGGATTCCGGTTGCCTATAAGGAAGAATATGGATCAACACCGTCTCCCAAGGCACCTAAAGATGAGTTCATGGCGTTGACAATGGGCAATTGCAGAAATGATGTGGAGATGAAAGGTCTAATAAGATTCTGGGCTCATTCAGTTGGTTCAATTTCCATATAAATATTTAGCTCCCTCTTTTTCATCCATTTTTTAGTTTGAAAAGTAGGAATTACCACTTGATCTGAATACTACTGAATCAAGGAATGATTAGGATAGCATATATGGTATATGTGTGTAGGCTTACATGTATACATGTGTTTGGAGATTAAACAATTGCTCCATCAATCTGTTTCAGTTACAGTGCTTGGGAATCTGACTGATTTAAACAATTTATAGTTTAGCACCAAGTATACTCCAGTCATGCATGGATTTTAGAATCTTTTGGAACCTGAATGCATGGAATTTCTCATATTTATTCGTGTACGGATCATCAAAGACTTCATTAATACATGTTAATTAATTTATGTAAACAAGACAGTTTACGTTAATTTATGACGTTCTCTTCTTTATTATCATAGTATCATGTTTGGTAAGATCTCAAAAGTAGCTTAGCTTGTATAAATTTTCTTATAAGCTAGTTTTTTGATAAACTGTTTGAAATTTAATAGTTTATTGATAAACTATTTGAAATAGTTTAGTGATAAACTAAGTTATAAGCTAAAAAGTAGTTTTTCAGTCAGGGTTCCAAAGAAACCCCTTAAAACTCTATTATTGTTACATAGACTTAAAATTATTAACTACGTTCACATTTGATTATTTTTTCAAAACTAATAGAACAAAAACGCTTCCTCAGGTAACATGATATAAGTTTCTCATTCCTTCCTCTAGTAATAGCTGGGTATAAGTTCATGTTGATCTTTTATTAATCGTCAATTCATCTCATCTTCCTTCTTATCTTATTAACTAGAATTTGTTTCCAAATAATTCACCATCCTCAATGATTCCGATCCTTTTCGATTAGATCTTATGATAAGCCAAATTATGTGCTTGTTTATGTGGAATGATAACTCTCATTGATACATTAACAAGGGTTCAATGTGTATAAATACATATAAGATACAATGTGGCTGAATATTGGGCATAGGCCTATACAACGGTACAATACAAATGGGCTAAGCTATTATAGAATATAAACTAACATCCCTCCACAGTTTTATCGGGAGGTGAAAAGCGGACGTCAGAAAATAGAGACGCAGGTAAGCCTTTGGTGAAGATATCTTCATATTAAGCAAATGAAGGCAAATGAAATACTCAAACCTGATCACCTCCAACTTTGTCCCGAACAAAGTGTATATCAATCTCTATATGTTTTGGCTGAACCAGATTGAAGGAAATGTACACCGCATTGATGCTCTCACAATAGACAATAGTTGCCTTATTGGTGGGGCAATGCAACTCTTGAATAAGATTATGGATCCAATAAGTTTCCACGATGACATTTTCTACGCCACGATATCCTGCCTCAACAATAGATCGAGAAATGACGCCTTGTCGTTTGGATGAAAAGGATATAAGATTATCTCCATGAAGACACAGTAGTCGGAAGTAGATATGTGGGTGACCGGGCATCCACCCCACTCAACGTCTGAATATGCAATTAGTGATGTGGATGGGGAAGCGTGAATCTAGAGCCCGTGATCAAGGGTGTCGCGAATGTACGTATGATCCGTTTGAGAGCATGAAAGTGGGGCTCTTTAGCATCATGCATGTATATGCATATTTGTTGCACATCAAATGATATGTCGGTTCTCGTGAATGTTAAATACTGAAGAACCCTCAATGCCTGCAATAGGGAGTCAGATCGAATATTGGAAAACCAGGGTCTAGCTTATTAAGTGGCTCACAAGGATTTCTTGAAGGGATTGCAGTGCATCAAGTTGGTTCTCTCCAAAATGTATGTGGCATATTTATGTTGAGACAGAAGAAGGCCTGTAGTGGTACGAACAACAAAAATACCAAAGAAGTAGTGTAGGTCGCCAATATATATCTTAGAAGATTCATGACTAAGAAGTGAAATAATATTGTATAGTATATATATGTGGAAGAAGTCGTAAGGGTATTATCATCAACATATAGTAAGAGATAAGTTGTGGCAATGGATGTTTGAAGTATGAATAGAGACACATTTATGCGACTATGCTCAAAGCCGATGCAAGTAGCATATTGGCAAACCTGAAAAACCGAGGAAGTATTTTGTGGCTTAATGCCAGAGTCTGGAGAGGAGGTATATGGTTGTGTGAAGTCGGGGTTGAGGAATGACGGAAGAAGAGATGAGGGACACTACAAATAAAATGACATTTAGTGGCATACATTTTTAATGGCATAATACGTTTGTGCCACTATATGACGTTTTTAGTGACATATCTTATATGCCACTATAAAAATTATTAAATTTAATGACACTTAGTATTTTATGCCACTAATACTCATTTTTAATTGTGGCATAATGATATAAAATGCCACTAAATTATTTTGCTTTTGAATCATACAATTTATTATATGCCACTAAATGTTTTCTTCTGAATTAATAAGTTACCATTTATATGCCACTATAAATTTTATCGGATTAATTTTCGTTCCCCCTCGTTTCCGTATTTACATTCCCAAAAGTTTAAAGAGGGGAAAAAGTCAAAAACATGTTCCCTCACTGGAAAATTTTGAAGATAGAAAATTTTTTAAATAGGGAAATCGACAATCTCTCGTCTCAATTCGTCTCTCGTCTGCCCTACCCCCTCATCGGCCATGCTCCTCGTTGGCGATGCAGACACTCTTATCTTCCCTGAAGTCAAGGTACAAATCCATAATTTCGATTTTAAGAATGACGATTATAAAAAAATAATTTTTCTTGTAGTAGGTTTTCTTGTATTTTCGATCAATTTTGTTTGTAGGACTTTTTTTATATTTGTAACACCCCGACTCCCAGGTATCAGTTTTAAAACCTTATATAGTTGTAAGCTTCAGATCTGGATTTCTTTAAGTCCCTATAGCAAGTTACAACTTCAGATCTGGATTTCTTTAAGTCCCTATAGCAATAAAGTTGTATGATTTTGTAAGCTTGGGCCTTTCTCTTTGGGTTAAACCTTTCCTTAAGCTAGGTTTTGGCATTTAGGACCGTGCATGTACGTAAAGTTTGCAACTTTACGTGGAAACCATGCCCTAGGAGGATAGATCTGCAATATGGAGCTTTGGGGTGGCTTAAAACGTCTGAACAAGAAATGGATTGCATGAACTCGACGAGTCGCATAGCCGACTCGGCGAGTCGGATGAAGATTGCCCGTATTTGACTTTGCATTACCTCGGCAAGTTAGTAAGAGGACTCGACGAGTCAGTTAGGGTTTTGTAACATCCCGAAATTCAGGTACACCTCTTTAACCATTCTTCTTTACCAAGTTGTCAAGTTTTGCCCCTATAAAGAAAGATGTTGCAAACGAGTACGCTGGGCGTACTGAAGAGTACGCTGCGCGTACTCATGCGCTTACTATGGACGCGGACCCAATTAGGTACGCTGGGCGTACCAAAGTTACGATGGGCGTAACTGGCCCAGATGCAAAACCCTAAATGTGACTTGAGGACTATAAAAGGAATGATATGGTCTTTACCCCAGCCACCATTTCCAGAGAGTGAAATCCTAGAGAGCTAAACCTTCGTTCTAAGCTTGTGTGTGTGTTCTTAAGCTTGAAAGTGCCATTTAGTGGTTGTGAAGAAGAAGAGGAGGCCATTGTGGAAGCTAGAAGTTGGAGGGAAAGCTTAGATCGGAGTTCTACAGAGGTTGGAGCTTCACTTGGAGGTAAAAAGCTCAAAGCTTTCCTTGTCATTCTTGATTTGTGCTTTATGGACCAATTTTAAGGGTTTTTGGTCCCAAGGTGGAGACTTTATGAGCAAATGGTCTCCATAAGCTTAGATCTGCCCTATTTCAGTGTAATATGTGTTGTAGGTTCATAAAAATCCAATCTTGGACGTTGAGATTAAGTCATGCATGAGATTCGGGCTTAATGGGGAAAGAGGAAATATGTTTGAAGTGATTGGTGACCTTTACAGCCATGCAAATGCTTAAAGATTTCGACTTTATGACTTAAGAGACAGTAGGGAGCTTAGATCTGAGATATGAGCCTAGGTCTTAATCTATTCAGACCAAAAATGAAGGAAGTAGGGAATTGGGACTTACGCTGGGCGTAATCCCAGTACGCGCCGCGTAGGGCATCGATTTCCCCGATTCTGGATGACACGCAGCACGCCCCGCGTACAGATCTGGTACGCGCAGCGTACCTCTCCACAGTTGACTTTCGTTGACTTTTATGGTTTGGTCAACGCTTGGAATTTTGGACCATTAGTGGGGTAAAATGGTCTTTTAGCCTTCTGAGAGAACATAGGAAGGGACTAGTCTAGCCTTGAGAGCCGTTATTGATTTGAGATGATTACTTTATGTGTTTAGGCGGGGCTAGGTCATTGTTACGAGATTCATGGATACCGAGCACGTGAGTTACTAGACAACATACGAGGTGAGTCTTCTGACTATACATTACCTAGGGTGCTATCTATGTGCACACCGGAAGGTCTAATGTGTTATGAGTATGTTTGAGATTATGTGCATTGAGATATATGTATGCTATGTGTTATATAGACCGGACCGGAGGGTCCAACGATTTAGACCGGACCAGAGGGTCCAACGATTTAGACCGGACCAGAGGGTCCAACGAGCTAGACCGGACTGGAGGGTCCAACGAGCTACGGGACTGGAGGCTCCCGCTGAGACACATTGACCGGAGGTTCATACCGAGTTATAGCCCCGAGTGGCTTATGTTTTGTATGTGGTATTTTGGGGAACTCACTAAGCATTTATGCTTACCGTGTTATGTGTTATGTGTTTCAGGTACCAGCGAGGATCGCGGGAAGGCACCGGCATGATTTGTACACACTGGCATTGGTTTATATTTGAGATTCTGGGATTGTTTATTTGTGATGACATTTGATATACATGAGACTTTTGGGAATATTATATGAGTTTATTTATGTTGAAAAATGAAAAATTGTTTTGAAAATTTACAACGTTACAAGTTGGTATCAGAGCCTTCGTTTGAGGGATTCGGATGCACCTTCGGGCGTATCTGAACTCAAACTAAGGATTTGAGAAGATTTTTCATAAAATAAACAATTTTTTGTTAAAAGAGTAAAAGATTTTTGAGAAAAACAGAACGGAGTAGTGTGTACGATCAGCCAGTGCCCGAACGGTGATTTCCCAAAATACCCTTACATTATGTGTTATGGGATATTACGTGATATGATATGCATGCTAGAGTGGGCTAGGTATTCATATCTAGGACTAGAGTGGCCTGATTTGTGATGCCTTAGCCTAGGAGATTTCTGCTACTATGAGATACTTCGAGAGTGAGTAGGTAGCAGCGAGGAGCTTATGAGTGGTCTACTGGAGATTTCTGCTACTATAGAGTACTTGTGATCTGGGATCCTAGGAGGAAGACTTGGGGTGAATACCGATGCGTTGTGGAAGGTAGTATAGGGCCCGTACTACTGGAAACACCGGATTGGTGAGCAGTCCAACTAAGAATCCTTAGAGTACTAAAGAACAAGTAGGGTTGAGTATTGAGTGCGAGTATACTCAAGAGAGTATCTGATTTCTTTTGTGTTGTATTTCAGAGACATCATGGTTGGGACGCGCCACAACCCAGGAGGCAGTGGTACCAGTGGTGCCAGTGATGAGGAGATCCGCAGGTTGATTCATGCGGAGGTGGCCGCAGCCATACGAGCTGAGATTCCTGAGATGTTTGGGTCTATCAAGACCACTTTGATCGAGACGTTTCACGAGCGGTATGCTTCTCTTACTGAGGTTGTTGTTGCTGCAGCCACTGCAGCCGTCGCCGCTGCCAGGCCACAGGGGGGTGACTCGTTGCTGTACCGAGCGTTCAGCAACACGAAGCCACCAGAGTTTGATGGGACTCAGGATCCGATAGCCGCGATGAGGTGGATCTCTGACATTAAGGGATGCTTCTACACCTGTTCTTGTCCGGAGCATCTGAGGGTACGGTTCGCGCTGAACCAGCTTCGCTTGGGAGCGAAAGACTGGTGGAAGTTCGTGACAGCGGATTTTACTCCTGTAGAGCTTACCGCGGTGACCTGGGAGAGGTTCACCACTATGTTCAGAGACGAGTACGTTCCCCCGGTGGAGAGGGAACGTTTGGCCCAGGAATTCTTGTCCCTCAAACAGGGGACGGAGACTGTGACTGTGATTACACGGATATTTCATGAGAGGGCGTTGTTTTGCCCTGAGCACGTGTCTACCGAGCAGGCACGTATGAGTCGATATCTGAGCATACTGAGGAGGGACATTCGTGAGTTCGTGGCGAACTCGACGTACCGGACATTTGCCGAGCTTCAGGAAAATGCTCGGAAGAGGGAGATCGAGCTGGAGACTCAGGCCAGGGAAGATGCCGAGTCTCAGAGGAGGGATAGGCGGCCAGTTCAGTCTCGACCGACAGCCAAGCAAGCAAAGCCCGCTGATTCGAGGTCTGGAGGTCCGAAGGGCCGCACTTGCGGGAAGTGCGGCAAGACTCATGATGGGGCATGCAGGGCGGGTGTGTGCTACAAGTGTGGGAAGTAGGGGCATATCGCGAGGGATTGCCCTAAGGGATTTTCGGTTTGCTTTCACTGTAACCAGACAGGCCATCGGAAGGCCGAGTGCCCACAGCTACTACAGGGATCAGCACAGGGATCTGCACCTGCTGCTAGAGCTACCGAGGCCCGACCAACGAAGGTCGAGGCACCGAAGGCTCGCGGGAGAGCCTTCCAGTTGATAGCGGAGGAGGTCCGCGCAGCGCCCGATGTCGTGGCTGGTATGTATTCTTTATTTACTTATTTTGAGTTCAGATTTTGTGCTTATATTATGGTATGCATAGGTACTTTTCTTGTGAGTTTTGTACCTGCTTTGGTGTTATTTGACTCGGGTGCGAGTCGATCTTTCGTGTCATTAGCATTTAGTCACACATCAATGCCCGACGAGAGGCGTTGAGTCGACCTCTACGAGTTTCTATAGCTGACGAGCGAGCGGTTTATTCTACTGATGTGATTCGAGGATGTGTACTCGAGATTTTCGGTGTTGAGTTTCCGATAGATCTGGTACCGATTGCGATGGGTGATGTCTGCGTCATCGTGGGCATGGACTGGTTGAGCCGATTTGGAGCTGCTATAGACTGCAAGCGACAGTTGGTGACCATACGAGACCCTAGTGGGGGAGTACTTACGGTGTATGGCGAGGGTACCCGATCTGGGTCAGCATTTTGTTCGGCCGCCAGAGCGAGACAGAGTCTACAGTAGGGCTGTAGGGGGTTTGTAGCCTATGTGATGGATACACGAGTTGCCACAGAGAGGCCGAGTTCCGTCGGTGAGGTGCCGATAGTGCGAGAGTTTCCGGATGTTTTCCCCGAGGATTTGCCGGGTGTGCCTCCTGAGAGGCAGGTGGAGTTTCGCATCGATCTGGTTCCGGGGGCAGCACCTATTGCCAAGGCACCCTATCGCCTTGTGCCACCGGAGATGCAGGAGTTATCCTCACAGCTTCAGGAGCTGTTGGGGAAGGGATTCATCCGACCGAGTAGCTCGCCGCGGGGAGCGCCGATCGTTTTTGTCAAGAAAAAGGATGGTTCACACCAGATGTGCATTGATTACCGGGAGTTGAACAAGCTAACGGTCAAGAACTGTTATCCATTACCGAGGATCGACGATGTGTTCTATCAGTTGCAGGGTGCGTCTTGGTTTTCCAAGATAGATTTGAGGTCTGGATATCACCAGATGAGGGTGTGTGACGAGGATATCCAGAAGACGGCGTTCAGGACTCGTTATGGGCATTACGAGTTCGTGGTGATGCCTTTTGGGCTCACCAATGCACCAGCGGCGTTCATGGACCTCATGAACCGAGTATGCATGCCGATGTTGGATCGATCGGTGATTGTGTTCATCGACGACATCCTAGTGTATTCGAGGACCAGGGAGCAGCATGAGGAGCACCTGAGGGAGATCCTCGGAGTATTGAGATCGGAGAGGCTTTACGCCAAATTCTCCAAGTGTGATTTCTGGTTACGAGAGGTCCAGTTCTTGGGACATCTCGTTAATCAGAAGGGGAAATTGGTCGATCCGGCCAAGATTGAGGCTGTGATGAGTTGGGGTTGGCCGGCTACTATCAGAGATTTATACGGGATTTCTCCAAGATTGTCGTCCCCCTCACCAGATTGACCCGGAACAGCGTTGCTTTTTCTTGGGGTCCAGAGCAGCAGACCTCATTTGAGACCCTTCGCCAGAGACTATGCGAAGCCCCGGTGTTAGCTCTTCTGGAGGGAATGGAGGATTTTGTGGTATATTGTGATGCGTCTATATCGGGGTTGGGTGCGGTGCTCATGCAGAGGGGGAATGTGATAGAATACGCATCGAGGCAGCTGAAGCCTCATGAGACGAGGTATCCCACCCACGATTTGGAGTTGGGGGCAGTGGTGTTCACCCTCAAGATATGGCACCATTATCTGTATGGGGTTCGATGTACTGTATACACGGACCACAAGAGTTTGAAGTATCTGATGGATCAGCCCAACCTGAACATGCGTCTGAGGAGATGGTTGGATGTGGTAAAGGATTATGACTGTGAGATCATGTACCACCCGGGCAAGGCTAACGTGGTAGCCGATGCTCTGAGCCGCAGGGCGGAGAGTGCCCCGATTTGAGACATATGTGTGAGGATGACGGTGATGACTCTGGTGTTGGATACTATCCGCGAGGCCCCGATACTATCCGCGAGGCCCCGATTCGAGACATATGTATGAGGATGACGGTGATGACGGTGATGACTCCGGTGTTGGATACTATCCGCAGGGCGGAGAGTGCCCCGATTCTCGATCCATCCCAGGGCCACTAAGATGTATTTGGACCTGAAGAGAGACTACTGGTGGCCCTGTATGAAGAGGGATGTTGCATGGGTAGTAGAGAGGTGCTTGACCTGTCGTCAGGTTAAGGCCGAGCACCAGCGTCCGCATGGAAAATTGCAGCAATTAGAGGTTCCCCAGTGGAAGTGGGAACAGATTTTTATGGATTTTATCACCAAATTGCCGAGAACCGCGAGGGGTGTTGACGCAATTTGGGTAATTGTGGACCGGCTGACGAAGAGCGCTTATTTCCTTGCTATCAGTGAGAGCTCTTCTGCAGAGAGACTGGCAGAGATGTATGTGAGAGAAGTGGTGTCGTGGCATGGAGTGCCGATCTCGATCGTTTCAGACTGAGATGTACATTTTACTTCCAGGTTCTGGAAGAAGTTTCATGAGGAGTTGGGTACGAGATCGCACTTCAGTACTGCTTATCACCCACAGACGGACGGGCAGAGTGAGCGGATGATACATACGCTCGAGGACATGCTTCGCGCATGTGTTATGGACTTCGGTGGAAGTTGGGACACATACCTACCTTTGGCTGAGTTTTCTTACAACAACAGCCACCATTCGAGTATTGGTATGCCTCCCTTTGAGCTCCTTTATGGGAGGAGGTGTCGGACCCCCATCTGTTGGGGAGAGGTGGGGCAACGAGTGATGGGTAGCACTGAGATAGTGCTTAAGACGACTGAGCAGATACAATAGGTCAGACAGAGGTTACTGACAGCCCAGAGCCGTCAGAAGAGTTATGCGGATAGGCGGCGATCCGAGCTCGAGTTCCAGGTTGGAGATTTCATACTCCTGAAGGTATCTCCTTGGAAATGAGTGATCCGATTCAGGAAGAGGGGCAAGATGGGGGCCCGATACATTGGTCAATTCAGGGTGACCGCAAGGGTGGCTAAGGTAGCATATCGTCTGGAGCTACCTGAGGAGTTGAGTCAGATCCGTGATACCTTCCACGTATCCCAGTTGAGGAAGTGTATAGCTGATGAGATGGCGGTAGTGCCTCTAGAGGATATTCAGGTGGATGCGAGCCTAAATTACATTGAGAGGCCGATCACGATCTTGGATCGGAAGATCAAGGTTCTGAGGAACAAGGAGGTGCCCCTGGTTCAGGTCCAGTGGCAACATCGAAGAGGGTCCGAGCTGCCTTGGGAACCGGAGTCGGAGATGCGGGAGCAGCATCCAGAGTTATTTGCAGAATGAGACTTCGAGGGCGAAGTCTGGTTCTAGTGGGGGAGAATTGTAACATCCCGAAATTCAGGTACACCTCTTTAACCATTCTTCTTTACCAAGTTGTCAAGTTTAGCCCCTAAAAAGAAAGATGTTGCAAACGAGTACGTTGCACGTACGCATGCGCTTACTATGGACGCGGACCCAATTAGGTACGCTGGGCGTACCAAAGTTACGCTGGGCGTAACTGGCCCAGATGCAAAACCCTAAATGTGACTTGAGGACTATAAAAGGAATGATATGGTCTTTACCCCAGCCACCATTTCCAGAGAGTGAAATCCTAGAGAGCCAAAACTTCGTTCTAAGCTTATGTGTGTGTTCTTAAGCTTGAAAGTGCCATTTGGTGGTTGTGAAGAATAAGAGGAGGCCATTGTGGAAGCTAGAAGTTGGAGGGAAAGCTTAGATCTAAGTTCTATAGAGGTTGGAACTTCACTTGGAGGTAAAAAGCTCAAAGCTTTCCTTGTCATTCTTGATTTGTGCTTTATGGACCAATTTTTAGGGTTTTTGGTCCCAAGGTGGAGACTTTATGAGCAAATGGTCTCCATAAGCTTAGATCTGCCCTATTTCAGTGTAATATGTGTTGTAGGTTCATAAAAATCCAATCTTGGACGTTGAGATTAAGTCATGCATGAGAGTAGGGCTTAATGGGGAAAGAGGATATATGTTTGAAGTGATTGGTGACCTTTACAGCCATGCAAAGGCTTAAAGGTTTCGACTTTATGACTTAAGAGACAGTATGGAGCTTAGATCTGAGATATGAGCCTAGGTCTTAATCTATTCAGACCAAAAATGAAGGAAGTAGGGAATTGGGACTTACGCTGGGCGTAATCCCAACACGTGCCGCGTAGGGCATCGAGTTCCCCGATTCTGGATGACACAAAGTACGCCCCGCGTACAGATCTGGTACGCGCAGCGTACCTCTCCACAGTTGACTTTCGTTGACTTTTATGGTTTGCTCAACGCTTGGAATTTTGGACCATTAGAGGGGTAAAATGGTCTTTTAGCCTTCTGAGAGAACATAGGAAGGGATTAGTCTAGCCTTGAGAACCGTTATTGATTTGAGATGATTACTTTATGTGTTTAGGCGGGGCTAGGTCATTGTTACGAGATTCAGGGATACCGAGCACGTGAGTTACTAGACAGCATACGAGGTGAGTCTTCTCACTATACATTACCTAGGGTGGTATTTATGTGTAGACCGGAGGGTCTTATGTGTTATGAGTATGTTTGAGATTATGTGCATTGAGATATATGTATGATATGTGTTATATAGACCGGACCGGAGGGTCCAACGATTTAGACCGGACCAGAGGGTCCAATGATTTAGACCGGACCGGAGGATCCAACGAGCTAGACCGGACTGGAGGGTCCAATGAGCTACGGGACTGGAGGGTCCCGCTGAGACACATTGACCGGAGGGTCATACCGAGTTATAGCCCGAGTGGTTTATATGCTGTATGTGGTATTTTAGGGAACTCACTAAGCATTTATGCTTACCGTGTTATATGTGATGTGTTTCAGGTACCAGCGAGGATCGCGGGAAGGCGCCGTCATGATTTGTACACACTGGCATTGGTTTATATTTGAGATTCTGGGATTGTTTATTTGTGATGACATTTGATATACATGAGATTTTTGGGAATATTATATGAGTTTATCTATGTTGAAAAATGAAAATTTGTTTTGAAAATTTACGACGTTACAGGTTTTCCCCGACATCTGGACACGCATAGACTCGACGGGTTGGTTAGAAACTCGGCGAGTCAATTAGGGTTTTGGTGTTTTCTGAGATCTTAAGGAACTTGACGAGTCGAGTCAACATGGACTGTTGACTTTGACTTTGACCAAGGCTTGACCAGTTGACTTCTGGGGGTATTTTGGTAATGGGAATTTATGGAAGTGGATCATTGGTGGATGTAGGTGTTGTACTTGGAGCTGCATTTGGTGGAGTTTGACTTTATCACTTCGAGCTACTTGTGAGGTGAGTTCTTTTCACTATATCAACAGGGTCTAAGGCACCAATGTCGGCTCTTTTACGGATTTGTATCCAGGTTATTGTATGATATGCTTATTGATTTACATCCTGGTAGTTAGGATGGTGATATGCTTAGTGACCTGGTTAGGTCGGTATCCTGGTATATAGGATGATGCTATGTTAGTGACCGGTTAGGTCTGTATCCTGGTTATAGGATGTTGCTATGATTAGTGATCTGTTAGGTCGGTTTGACTGTTATATATGCTAACGTATGATATTTATGTGCGCATGATTGTTTGATTGGGGGTTGGGTTGAGGCGGTCCTACTTTTTGCTGAAGGCCAACATACCCAGGGCGGTCTGGATAGACTGTAGGCCCTGCGAGGCGGTCCAGTCAGGCCGAAGGCCCGACGAGAGGTCCGGATAAGCTGTAGGCCCTGCTAGACGGTCCATACATGACGAAGGCTCAGAGAGCGGTCCAGATAGGCTGAAGGCCTGCGAGCCGTTCCAGTCAAGCTGAAGGCTCATTATGCATGCTGTTTGTTTATATGATATGATTATGATTGTATTTCGTTGGTAATTTGGGGGAACTCACTAAGCTTCGGGCTTACAGTTGTTGATTTTGTTTTAGGTACTTCTCATGATCGCGGGAAGGAAAATGCATGATCGTACACCTCCTTATGTATTCATGATTTGATTCTGGGATACTCTGACACTATACTATTTTGGAAACAAGTTTTGTAATAATCATTGGTTTTGAAATGTTTTAAAAAAGTTTAAATTTGGCATGATTTTTATGGATATTGTAATTTGGTATCAAAGCCTTGGTTTGAGTGAATTGGAGGAAACACTCGCGTGTATCCAATCTCAAACTGAGGAGAAGAATTTTAAAATGATTTTCAAAAGGTTTTCAAAATAAGAAAGAAGGATGCAAGTGTACGATCAGCCGGAGCCAGTAGTAGGCTAGGGATCTTCAGGAATTGCATGATGGAATTGTCTGGTTATATGATGCCTGATAGCCTGGGGTTTTTCCTTATATGAAATTAACATCATTACTGTAGTTGCTTAGTGTATGCATCACGGCTGTACATAATAAAGATCTTATAGCCTGAGAATGTTTGGTTTGGCCTTATTTCCTATTCTTGTGTGATGAAGGGCTTAGGGTAGGATCAGGTATTCGAAAGTCTATAGGGTCCAGCGTTATGTATGGCTAGCATACACGAGTGCTGCAGGGTTGGTGGAAGTTTCATGTGAGGGTTGTGCGAGGTCGGGAGGCCAGTATGAGATATTTAGCATTCCTCTAGGAGTGAGGATCGAGCGCTCTCTATAATTATGTATATTGTTAGGGCGTTGTGATGATACTTGAGACAAATATGGGTAGGTGTAGAAGGTAGTATGGGCTCGTACTACTAAAAGCACAGGACCCATATGCGTATCAAGGAAGTCACAACCCCTGGGGTTTAGTTGGGAGTTGGTTCCCTATTATTCATACGGATTATCTGATATTTTACTAGTATATTTTCAGTATGGTGGTTACGAGACGCTTTGTGACTAGATCCGAATCAGGATCAGGGATCAGGAGATGGAGGTCAGGAGGGACCGGCAGTGCCCGAGGTTGTTGACCAAATAAGGGCGGATGAGCTGGACTCCAGGATCTGAGAGATCCTGCATGATGAGGTTGCTACTCTATTCCAGGCATAGCTTCTGGATATGTTTGGGTCTATTAAGACTGCCATGGTTGAGTATTTTGACGAGCGCTATGCAGCCTTTGCTGAGACGGCTGCCGCGGTAGCTACAACAGCTGTGACAGCGACAGGGGGAGGAGCCAGTCGGGCTTTTCAGTAACGGAACTTCGAAAACACGAAGCCCCCTACTTTTGATAGGACTCAGGACCCCATTAAAGCCATGAGGTGGCTATCTGACGTGGAGGGTTGTTTCTTCACGTGTTCATGTCCTACTAACCAGAAGGTCAGATGTGCCCTGAACCTACTGAGGTCTGGGGCAAGGGATTGGTGGAGATTGATGATTGGATAGTATTCTAATGATCAGAGAGCTGCAGTTACTTGGGAGCAGTTCAGGGATATGTTTCGCACTCACTACATTCCATGGGTCGAGCGAGAGCGGCTAGCTCAGGAGTTTCTGGATTTGATACAGGATCGTGAGACGGTGGCAGAGATCACCCGCATGTTCACGGAGAGGGCGATGTTCTGCTCGGAGTTTGCTTCTGAGCAAGATTAGATGACACGTTATCTGAGCATGCTCAAGACTGACATTCGACAGTTTGTGGCGACCCAGTGTTGTGATACGCTTCTGGATTTGCAGGAGGCCGCTTGGCGGCGTGAGTTAGAGATTGAGTTGCAGTTGAGGGAGCAGCGGCAGGCCCCGACACAGTCACAGCCAGCGCCAAAGAGGTCTAAGACCGCTAATTCTAGGTCAGGGGGACAACAAGGCTGCACTTGTGGCAAGTGCGGGAAGGGTCACTCGAGGGTTTGCAGATTGAGCAGCGTGTGCCGTAAATGCGGCAGGGAGGGGAATTATGCGAAGGATTGTCGCTAGACAGCCCGGTTCAGGATATGAGGATCTGCTACCACTGTCATCAGGTTGGTCACGTGAAGACCAACTGTCCACAGCTCGCGGCCAGGCCAACGCAGGCTCCAGCGTCGGCTACACTGAGGATTACTGATGGGAGTCAGGGTCGAGCAGCGCCCCCAAGGGCTTAGGGACGCACCTTCCAGCTTATAGCAGAGGAGGCTAGGGCAGCACCAGACGTGGATGTTGGTATGTTTCTATCCCTTTTCTTACTGATTATATCTGTTTTATGCTTATATGTTTGTACATGTGATTAGGTACATTTTTAGTGAACTCCTTACCTGCTTTGGTATTATTTGACTTGGGGGCGAGTCGGCCGTTTGTCTCTCAGAAATTTAGTAGGGGGTTCAGTGTGCCAGTAGGAGAGCTAGAGTATTCGTTATGAGTCTCTATCGCCAACGAACACGGGGTTTCCATTTCTTCAGTATATCGGGGTTACGTGTTGGAGATCTTCGGGGTGTCTTTCCCGATAGACTTGATTCCGATTCCCATGGGGGATGTGTGTGTGATCATGGGTATGGGTTGGCTTAGTCGCTTCGATGCCATGATTGACTGCGAGGGTCAGCGAGTGGTAGTTTCAACCCAAGTAGGGGAGAACTGATTGTCTACGGCGAGGGCACCAGATTGAGACTAGGGTTTTGTCCAGCTGCCAGGGCTAAGCAGTACATTCAGCACAGGTGTGCATGTTATAGAGCGTATGTGGTGGATACGCTGGTCACGGATCAGGTTTCAGTATCAGAGGTTGCAGTGGTTAGGGAGTTTGCTGACGTGTTCCCGGAGGAGTTACCCGGAGTGCCTCCGGAGAGGCAGATCGAGTTTAGGATCGACCTAGTGATAGGTGTGGCCCCTATCGCCAAGGCGTTGTACCGGTTGGCACCACCGGGGATGCAGGAGCTATCATTACAGCTGCAGGAACTGCTAGGCAAGCAGTTCATTCGTCCGAGCAGTTCTCCGTGGGGAGCACTGATTCTCTTCGTTAGGAAGAAAGATGGTTCACACCGGATGTGCATTGACTACTGGGAGTTGAAGAAGTTGAACGTGAAAAACCGTTATTCACTACCGAGGATAGATGATCTTTTCGATCAGTTTCAGGGAGCATCCTGGTTCTCCAAGATAGACCTAAGGTTCGGGTAACATCAGGTCAAGGTTAGAAAGGAGGACATGGAGAAGACCGTGTTCCGGACTCGTTATGGACATAACGAGTTCGTGATGATGCCGTTTGGGCTCACTAACGCGCCGACAGTATTCATGGACCTGATGAATCGGGTCTGCAGATCGATGCTTGATCGCTCGGTCATCGTGTTTATAGACAATATCTTGATGTACTCCAAGACCCGAGAGCAGCATGAGGAGCATCTACGGTAGTTATTGGGAGTTCTGAGGCGAGAACGTTTTTATGCCAAGTTCTCGAAGTGTGAGTTTTGGTTACGGGAGGTTCATTTCCTTGGACATCTCGTTAACCAAGAGGGGATTTTGGTCGATCCGGCCAAAATCGAGGCTGTTATGGAGTGGGAGGTTCCGAGATCTCCCTCAGATATCAGGAGTTTCTTGGGATTGGTAGGGTACTACCGAAGATTCATACATGATTTCTCCAAGATTGCAGTGCCCCTCACTCATCTGACGAGGAAGGGGGTGGATTTCTGGTGGGGCCCTGATCAGCAGGGGCGTTTGAGACCCTCGGGCAGCGACTATGAGAGGTTCCAGTCTTGACTCTCCCGGAAGGAGTTGAGGATTTTGTGGTATTCTATGATGCATCTATCATAGGACTGGGAGCGGTCCTCTTGCAGAGAGGGCGAGTGATAGCCTACGCATCATACCCTACTCATGATCTAGAGTTGGGAGTGGTGGTATTCGCTCTCAATATTTGGAGACATTACCTTTATGGGGTCCGCTGTACCATTTACACGGACCACAAGAGTCTGAGGCACATCATGGATCAGCCGAACCTGAACATGAGGCAGCGCAGGTGGCTTGACGTGGTCAAGGATTATGACTGCGATATCCTTTACCATCCTGGTAAAGCGAACGTGGTTGCGGACGCTCTAAGCCGCAAGTCAGCTGGATCTTCTGCCCCAGTGACGTGTATGAGGATATCTATGGATTCTCCACTGGTGAGTTTAATCAGGGAAGCTCAGGCTAAGGGTACGCGACAGGCGAACTGGAAGCTTGAGAGGATTAGGGGTCAGAGGTGCTTGACCTGTAGGATAGTTAAGTCCGAGCATCAGACGCCGCATGGCAAGCTGCAACCTCTAGCGATTCCCATGTGGAAATGGGAGCAGATCACGACGGACTTCATCACTAAATTGCCAAGAACGACAAAGGGGATCGACGCTATATGGGTCATTGTGGATCAATTGACCAAGAGTGCTCATTTTTCTACCCATTCGGGAGAGCTCATCGGCCGAGAAGCTGGCCGATGTGTATATATGCGAGATTGTCTCTCGTCATGGGGTTCTTGTCTCTATTGTGTCAGATCGTGATGTTCGGTTTACCTCCCGTTTCTGGCAGAAGTTCCACGAGGAGTTGGGCATACGACTGCACTTCTGTACAGTTTATCATCCGCAGCCGGATGGCCAGAGTGAGTGGACCATACAGACTCTCGAGGATATGCTGAGAGCATGAGTTATTGACTTTGCTGGGAGCTGGGACTCCTACCTACCGCTTGCAGAGTTCTCCTATAATAACAGCTTTCATTCCAGTATTGGTGCTCCACCTTATATGTTGTTCTATGGACGGAGATTTCGCACCTCGGTCTGTTGGGGCGAGATTGGTCACAGGGTGATGGGTCGGACCGAGGTAGTCCTGCAGACTACCGAGATGATTCAGCAGATCAGACAGCGATTGCATACCACACAGATTCAGTAGAAGAGTTACGCTGACCGGCGCCAATCTGAGTTGGAGTTTCAGGTCGGTGACATGGTACTACTGAAGGTCTCACCCTGGAAGGGTGTGATTTGCTTCAGGAAGAGGGGGAAGTTGGGACCCCGATACATTGGCCCATTCAGGATCATTGTCAGGGTTGGCAAGGTGGCGTATAGACTAAATCTTCCTAAGGAGCTTAGTCAGATCCACAACACTTTCCACGTTTCACAGTTACGGAAGTGCATTCTGGATGAGGAGGCGGTAGTGTTGTTAGATGAAATTCAGGTTGATGAGCGCCTGAATTACGTGGAGAGGCCGGTGGCCGTTCTTAAGAGGAAGGAAAAGGTTCTACAGAACAAGGAAGTACCTATGGTAAAGGTACAGTGGGAGCACAGGAGGGATACGAGTGGACATGGGAGCCAGAGGCAGAGATGCGGGAGCATTATCCAGAATTGTTCACCGTAGCAGACTTCGAGACGAAGTCTAGTTCAAGTGGGGAAGAATTGTAACACCCCGACTCCCACGTATCAGTTTTAAAGCCTTATATACATGTTTGTGGACCTACTCGAAGAGTTAGTTGCCCCAACTTGTCGTGTAGAGGCGGGTTAGCCCGTGGGGATTATTGAACCTACTCGGCGAGTTGGAGGACCCTGAGTCGACGAGTAGGAGATGGAAAATGAAACCCTAATTTACGGGGTTTTTCACCCTATTTAAAGGGTCATTAGCCTCCTTCAGCCTCCCTTAGCGTCCCCCTTGATTCCAGAAAAACCTAATCTCGAATACCCTCCATTTATGTGTGTGAAAAAGCTTGGAAAGTGGTTCTTGTGAAGAAGACTTGAAGTCTAAGGAGATTGGAGCAAAGGAAAGCATGTGGATCTGACTCTACATCATCTTGGCATCATTTTGAAGGTAACAAGTCGTTACCTTGACTTCCCACTAGCTAGATCTCTCCATGCTTAAGTTTAGGGCCATTTTGGCATATATGTGAACCATTTTGGGTATCGGTCATGATCTGAAGTTGTAACTTCAGATCTGGATTTCTCTAAGTCCCTATAGCCATAAAGTTGTCTGATTTAGTAAGCTTGGGCCTTTCTCTTTGGGTTAAACCTTTCCTTAAGCTAGGTTTTGGCATTTAGGACCATGCATGTACGTAAAGTTTGCAACTTTACATGGAAACCATGCCCTAGGAGGATAGATCTGCAATATGGAGCTTTGGGTGGCTTAAAAACGTCTGGATAGGAAATGGACTGCATGAACTCGACGATTCGCATAGCCGACTCGACGATTCGGATGAATATTGTCCGTATTTGACTCTACATGAACTCGGCAGGTTAGTAAGAGGACTCAACGAGTCAGTTAGGGTTTTCCCCGACATCTAGACACGCATGGACTCGACGAGTTGGTTGGAAACTCGGCGAGTTAGTTAGGGTTTTGGTGATTTCTGAGTTCTTAAGGAACTCGACGAGTTGCTAGCGGCACTCGACGAGTCTGGTCAACATGGACTATTGACTTTGACTTTGACCAAGGATTGACCAGTTGACTTCTGGGGGTATTTTGGTAATTTGGTAATTTATGGAAGTGGATCATTGGTGGATGTAGGTGTTCGACTTGGAGCTGCATTTGGTGGAGGTTGACTTTATCACTTCGAGCACCTTGTGAGGTAAGTTCTTCTGACTATATCAACAGGGTCTAAGGCACCAATGCCAGCCCTTTTTCGGATTTGTATCCGGGTTATTGTATGATATGCTTATTGATTTACATCCTAGTAGTTAGGATGGTGATATGCTTAGTGACCTGGTTAGGTCGGTATCTTGGTATATAGGATGATGCTATGTTAGTGACCGGTTAGGTCTGTGTCCTGGTTATAGGATGTTGCTATCTTTAGTGATCTGTTAGATCAGTTTGACTGTTATATATTCTAGCGTATGATATTTATGTGCACATGATTGTTTGATTGGAGGTTGGATTGAGGCGGTCCTGCTTTTTGCTGAAGGCCAACATACCTAGGGCGGTCCGGATAGAATGTAGGCCCTGCGAGGCGGTCCAGTCAGGGCGAAGGCCTGACGAGCGGTCCGGATAGGCTGTAGGCCCTGCGAGGCGGTCCAGACGTGCCAAAGGCTCAGATAGCGGTCCAGATAGGCTGAAGGCATGCGAGGCGGTCCAGTCAGGCTGAAAGCTCATTGTGCATGTTGTTTGTTTATATGATATGATTATGATTGCATGACGTTGGTATTTTGGGGAAAGTCACTAAGCTTTGAGCTTACAGTTATTGATTTTGTTTCAGGTAATTCTGATGATCGCAGGTAGGCGAACGCATGATCACACACATCCTTATGTTTTCATGATTTGATTCTGGGATACTCTGACACTATATTATTTTGGAAAAAAGTTTTGTAATAATCATTGGTTTTGAAATGTTTTTAAAAAAAGTTTAAATTTGGCATGATTTTTATGGATGTTAGTATATTTTCGGTCAATTTTTCTTACATCTCACTTGGAATTTGATTATCTATCTGTTTGTTAGCTTTCAATTAACCAAAATTGTTGATACTGTACAAATTAACATGCCGTTTAGTTTTAGGAGTTTGACGTGAATGCTAGAATTTTTTTTCTCTTGTTAATTTTATTTTATTAAAATGGAATCTAAACCTAAATTTTATTATCAAAATGAATATCAAATCAACATAAGTCAACAAGAGGCACATAGATTAACCTGTTACCTAAATTTTGTTATCAAAATTACCTCATTTTTACTATCAAAATAAGAACTGATTGAAAATTAGGTCAACAATTATAAAGCACGGACATAGATTAACCAGTTAAGTAAATTTATTGTGAATGGCACTTCTAAGAATTGATCAAGGAAACTAAGGACTCTTTGTCTTTTGCTAAGTGAGTAACTATTTAACTCTTTCTGTTATAAATGACATTTTTTTAATTTGTTTTATAAACTAGATGAAGCTGCTATGGTGAGAGTATTATTGAAGTCTCTTGATAACTACAACAATTGGTGGTTGTTGTGCACTTACCTAAACGTCCGAATAATATGAAGCGAGTATGACATTTCTACCCCTACGTCTTTTTAGGGTTAGCTAGAGAACAAACCCCTTAGCTTTTTCTTTCTTTTTCTTTTACAGTTCAGGTACCAATAAAAGAAAAAAAATATTCTTTTTATCTCTTTATACTTTTTGATATGGGGTGAAGCTACCAATGTTCGATTCTCTATGGAATTTGTATGCTATATATTTCATCCTGTAAGATATTTTCTTTAATATGTAGGTGTATAAAAAGCCATTCATATGTTCTAGAAGGTTTAACTCAAAGTTTTAAAAACAGATTGGAGACGAATTGTGTGGCTTAATGAGCAAGCAACTTGTAAAGCCAACCACTAGTAGTATTATTGAAAATGGTGTTTCATTTCTTGAACAAGCCGTATGCCTTATTTATGATGTTATTGATGCAGTATGTCTTGTACATGTATTTACAACTTTGCCATTTCAAGAATTTTGTTTTTATGTGAAAAGTCTTGATTTTTTTAGGAAGCTGATAACAATGAAAATGGGAAAGCACCTCATTCTGCATGGAGAAATTATTTTGATATCAATGAGTACTTCTGGTAAGCTTTGTTATAGGAAATAGCAACATACTTTCCTTTTTTTAACAATATTGATGACGTACTTACATTTTTTACCATAATAGACACATACTTTCATTTGTTATTACCAATTTGCTCTTCTAAATACATTTTTAATGATGCTTTATTCTTTATCATGTTTCACACCATCTATGTTTTTTAAGATCCTAAATTCGCCTTAAACTTGGTTGCCTATTTGACACAAATTCATTTATCCTCTTGAAACCATCACGACAGTCAAACATATTCATCTTATGATCTTTTTTTGGGCAGTCATGACATTGACTTTACTGTATAGCTTTCTTTGACAACCTTTGACTTTTAGCTTCATATTCTTTTTATAATCCTCTACTTTATTACAATAATATGACTTTCTAAAGTTTTTTTTTTAAAGAACATTATTATGTTGGACGTGGCATGTATGAAGCAACAACTGATTATATATTGTAATGACTTTTCTACCCTTTACTTTGTTCTAATTCTTTTTCCTTTTAACTTTACTGGAGGTATTTTGGTAATGTTGGATATGCAGGCATATGCTTTTTTTGCTTCTTGTATTGGGGGTAAAATCTCATTTGCATATTTTCTCCACGTAAGTAACATGTTTTAGAGGTTGTTTCTTCTTGAATTAATTGGTTAAGCACATAGTTATACATGGTTGTTTCTTTTTTATTTAATTTGTACAATAATGGTTTAATGGATTAATGTATTAAGACACAAACCAGTTACCAAAATTTTCCCTACTTTTTTCTCCCCCAACTCCTATCATGTTATAGTTTGACGGATAGTGAAAGATGTATTCTAGAATGTAAGGGTAAAATTGTTATTTAGTCTCATGCATCAGACTAGAAAAAATTCATAGAAAGAAAACATACCTTACCTTATGTATACAACAGTGTTTACCCATTCAACCACTTTATACATGACTTAATGGGAAAAAGGAACAACACCTTATTCTTTTTTCATGTGTATCAACTATCAAAATTCAATATCACTAATCTTTTGATTTTGTTATTAATGCAGAAAAGGTGTTAGTAACACCAAAAAGGCAGATAATGCCTTGACTATTGCTAGCTTGTGGTCCCCTGTATTTTGTGTAAGTTAATCATTTTGTTTTCGTTCTGCTTTCTTTCATACTTTCTTTCTCTTCATGCTAATGTATATGTTTGAATTGCATATCTATCTTCTAGAAATCCACATATTTTACACAAATTATATATGTTGTTGGTTTGTTGCTTGGAGCTATAATTCCTATTGGTGAGGTAAATTTATATTTTTGTGTAGCACCTAGTTCCTAGTATGTATTTTATTTAAGTACTTTTGCATTTTTGGCCTTGGACTCGGCGAGTTGAAGGACCAACTCGCCGAGTATAAGCGGGATGAGACGTGGGATTTAAGTGATGGACTCGTCGAGTCGGGTCCCGAACTCGATGAGTAGGCTCTGTATGGAAAAAACCCTAATCTGAGGGTTGCACCTTATTTAAACAACCTTATACAGCCTCCATCGCCTCTTTATGCTCTCAAAAACCCTCTATAGAAAACCCTAGCTGTTGTTGAAGCAATCTAAGCCATTTTGATGGATTTTGGTGTTGATAGTCTTAAGAAGGAAGGAGAAAGGCTTGAGGAAACAAGAGGAGACCAGAAGGGTTCGAGTTTGTGCTTCATCTTCAGCTATCAGAAGGTATAAAGTTGCTAACTTGCTTGTTCATTTGCTAGATCCCATTTTGTGGAGATTTAGGGTTTTTTAAAGCCATTTTAGGTAGCCAACCATGAATGCAAGCGTGGTTGGGGACAAGGCTTCGGATCTAGGTCCTTAAAGGGGTCACAAGGCAGAAAGTGGGTGCTTTTACACCCAAGAAAGACTCCATGCAACCCAAGAGCTTAAAGTAGGACCTTTTGGACTCAAAGTCCCATGCATGCACGTAAAGTTTGTAACTTTACGTGCTAGAACGATTGTAGGATCCCAGATCTACCTTTTGGTCAAGTGTTGTACCTCAGAAATCGAGGATTTAGTGTGTGGATGTCATCGACTCGGCGAGTCCGTTCTTGGAACTCGATGAGTCTAAGGCTTTGAGTCCCATATCTGTTGAGGGTCAAAAGGACTCAGTTGGGTGTTAGAAGGGTTATAACAAGACAGAAAAGAGTGACCCAACGCATTGGACTTAATTTTAGACCTGGAGTTCATGGGACTGGACGAGTGCTAAAACAGACTCGGCGAGTCCAAGGCAATCTTCTTATGGTTGAAGATGAACTCGACGAGTTGTTCATACAACTCGGCGAGTCAAGGTCAGGACTTGTTCATCAGTTGAAGATGAACTCGACGAGTGTTCATCAGACTCGGCGAGTCGGATGAAGGCTCAATCGATGTTCATATCGGAGAGGAACTCGTCGAGTCGTCGCTAAACTCGACGAGTAGAGTCGTGGATAAGGACGAGTAAAAGGAAGGGACTCGACGAGTTGACGGCCCAACTCGGCGAGTCCGGTCAACTAGAAGTTGACTTTTGACTTGGACTTGGTTGGGGGTAAAATGGTCATTTTACCCTAAGAGTAGATATCAGTTCTAACTGAGTGTTTGTGGGGATTGTAGTCGGAGGATTTCCGGAGCAGCAGCGGACGGAGGTTTCCCGCACAGATTATCAGCAGCTACTCGTACGAGGTGAGTTACCTTCCAGTAGGGGTGGGTCTAAGGCCACAATGCCGGCCCACCAAAGATGAGTATTCGAAAGATGATTGTCTTTGTGATAATTATCATGGTTTGGTTATGTGCTTTGGTCACGAGTATTATCTGCATGATATGTTACGTGTATTGTGGGGATTAGGTTCCCTGACAGCGACCCTTAGGGCCGTAGGGTAGGTCAGTACCCGGATATGCCTGACTGCGTGTTTATACCTTGCTGTTGTATGCTAGTGGTAGGGGAGTGGAATAGTCCCCAGTTACCGGTTGAAAGATACCGACGATGGTTACCGCTTGAAAGATACCGATGATGATTACCGGTTGAAAGATATCGATGACGGTTACCGGTTGAAAGATACCGATGATGGTTACCGGTTGAAAGATACCGATGATGATTACCGATTGAAAGATACCGACGAGGGTTACCGGTTGAAAGATACCGATGATGATTACCGGTTGAAAGATACCGATGATATTGCTTGGTATGTGGTATGATGGGGGAACTCACTATGCTTTGTGCTTACGGTTTCGATTTTGGTTTCAGGTACCTCTTCATCTAAGGGGAAGGAGCCAGCGGCGTAGCATCGCATCACACACACACATGATTTCCGCATGGAGTTTTCTGGGATTGTACTCTGATATGTTATTACTTTATGACTTGGGTTTTCAGACATGATTCATTATTTATGAGATGATGTGTTTTCACAGTATTTTCTTATGAATGTTTTCATAAGTCGGTTAATTAAAAAGAAATTTTTGGACTTGAATATTGGGATGTTACAAGTTGGTATCAGAGCCCTGGTTTGAGGGATTCGGACACACCCTCGGGGGTGTCTGGACTCAAACTGAGGGGCAAAAAGGTTTTTACAAGGAAAATAGTTTTCTAAAATCTAAATGAAAGGATTTTAAGAAAGACGAAGTGTGTGATGCATGCGACCGGTCGGGCTCAAGTAAGTTTTCCCCCAAGATACCCATACTTGATATGTTATGCTATATGGTTTTGATTTAGAAAACTGCATGCTAGAATAGGACTAAGGATCTAGGAGGATGCCTTGTGTGGCTGATATATGATTCTGAGAATTGCATGCTAGTTAGGGCTAAGGATCTAGGAGGATGCCTTATATGCCTGTTTTATGAGCTGTATGCTAGGACTGTTTAGTCAGCAGTAGGATGGCCTGTGTAGGTTATGCCTGATTGGTTACCCAATGCACGAATGCTGCTTGCTTTGTGTTATGGGGGTTCTGGCCATTTTCAACTAGCTAATGAACGGATGTGTAACAGTATCCACAAGTTAGTTAGGGGGAAGTGGTGGGGACTCCTAGTGCAGCTGATGGCAGAGGGTAGGTCGGAGAGTGCCCTAGGGAAGCCTAGGATGAGGTCAGTGGAAAGGGTATCGGTAAAAGGGATTTGGTGAAGTCGAAGCAATCCTTGGGGAAAGTACGGGTATATGTGGAAGGTAGTATGGGCCCGTACTACCGAAAGCAGAGGACCCGTACTCGAATCAAGGAGGGCCTAGATGGAACCGGGAACCTTGGAGAGTGTGTTAGGCCTCTCGGAAGTATGTATGATCCTGACATTTATGCGTGTATTTTCAGCATGGTGACCACACGACATGGAGCAGGAGGTTCCAGATCAGGATCAGGATCGGGCTCGGGTGCAGGATCCGAGCAGGTTGATGATGGGTTACGCGAGTTCATCGCGTCCGAGATCACGAGGGGTTTCCTTGATGCGACGCCGGTTATTTTCGGGTCAATCAAGGAAGGGATTGTTAAGCTGATGGAGGATCGCCTCCGGGCATTCAGGAGTGATATAGCGTCTAGCCAGACGAGTACGCGCACACTGTCCTTTAAGGACTTCCGTGGGAGTGGTGCGCTAGATTTCCATGGGGTGAAAGACCCCATTGCTGCTAGGAGATGGATCGCAGACATCGAGTATGCGCAGCTGACCAGCTTCTGCCCCGAGGGGTCGAAGGTGAGATATGCAGCAGGGTGTTTGAGAGACAGAGCTAGAGATTGGTGGGAGTCTGTTGGTGACTAATTGGGAGCCTCGGTTGTTGAGGCTATGACCTGGTCAGACTTTGTGACCAGATTCAGGGCGGAGTTTGCGCCAGCTGTGGAGCTTCAGCAGCTGGCCAGGGATTTCTTGGACATGAGACAGACTACGAAGACTGTGGCGGAGATCACCGCCAATTTCCGGGAGAGGGCGTTGTTGGTGCCCCAGTATGCGGGTGATGAGGACATGAGGAGGACCCCATACCATGATATGTTACGAGCTGACATCCGGGAGCATGTCAGTTTCTCAGCTTGCCCTACCCTGGATTCCATGATTGCCAGGGCTAGGGAAAGGGAGATTGATCTGGAGCACATCCGGAAGAGGAAGGCAGCGGAGGGGCTGACGACGGGGGCTTCGGGGAAGAAGCTCAAGGGATCCGATGGTAGGCCGAAAGGCCAGTCTGGGCGGGACCGCTATGGGAAATGCGGTCGGTCACACGAGGGAGCTTGCCGCACTGAGCCGGGTTCAGGCTGCTATAAGTGCGGCAAGGTTGGGCATTTTGGCAGAGATTGTACCGCCCCTACTCCTGCGGTACAGATGACAGACCTAATTTGCTTCCATTGCAATAAGAGGGGCCAGAAAAAGGCCAACTGCCCGAGATTGTTAGCAGCGTCAGCAGCAGCGCCAGCAGTGGCGCCGGTCTCAGCGACAGTGAGTGTTGCAGATGGCCGGAGGGACAAGACAGAGGCTCCAGTGGTGCGGAGTCGAGCATTTCAGTGGACAGCCGAGGAGGCACGCGCTTCACCTGATGTAGTGACGGGTATGGTTCCTTTCTTATGCTTTTATGATATGGCGCTGTGATTTTGATATGTTATGTATGTGCACTGTTTAGGATCGTTCCATGTGAACGGTATCCCAGTTCAGGTATTGTTTGATTTGGGTGTCACCCGATCATTTGTCTCTCTTGCGCTTAGCAAGAAGTTTCCTGAGTCTTCGGGCATGCTGGATTGCCCTCTGGAGGTCGAGATTGCAGACGACCGGTCGGTATGAGCGTCGGAGGTTTACCGAGATTGCGTCCTACGACTGTTTGAGGAGCGTTATCTGGTAGATCTGGTTCCCATACCTTTGCGGGGGAACAAGGTTATTATCGGTATGGATTGGTTGAGCCCCAATGGGGCAGTGATTGACTGTGCGCAACAGTTGGTGCGGATCAGGACCCCAAGTGGGGGAGAGTTGGTGATTCAGGGCGAGAGGCCACAGCGAGGACCAGCTTTATGTTCAGCAGCGAGAGCTAGGCGTTACCTCCAACAGGGTTGCGTAGGTTATGTCGCCTATGTTATGGATACCCAGGAGGCGGGTAAGGCGACAGTGGGCGATGTGCCCGTGGTGCGAGAGTTCGCGGATGTATTCCCCGAGGAGCTGCCTGGGATACCTCCGGAGCGACAGGTGGAGTTCAGGATCGACCTAGTCCCTGGTGCGGCTCCGATAGCCAAGGCACCGTATCGGTTGACTCCTCCCGAGATGCAGGAGTTGTCTACACAGTTGCAGCAGCTGTTAGACAAGGGATTCATTAGACCGAGTAGTTCTCCCTGGGGAGCCCCGATTCTGTTCGTGAAGAAAAAGGACGGGTCGCATCGGATGTGTATAGACTATAGGGAGCTGAATAAGGTAACGGTGAAGAACCGTTACCCACTCCTGAGGATTGATGACCTCTTTGACCAGCTACAGGGAGCATCTTGGTTCTCCAAGATTGATTTGCGTTCAGGGTATCATCAGATGAGGGTCAGAGAGGAAGATGTACAGAAGAAGACGTTTCCGACGCGTTATGGACACTATGAGTTCGTGGTGATGCCTTTCGGGCTCACCAACGCTCCTGCCGCGTTCATGGACCTCATGAACCGCGTGTGTAGACCGATGTTAGACCGGTCTGTGATAGTGTTTATCGATGATATCTTGGTTAACTCCAAGACGCGAGAGCAGCATGAGGAGCATCTGCGAGAGGTTCTGGAGACTTTGAGGAGGGAGAGCTTGTATGCTAAGTTCTCCAAGTGTGAGTTCTGGTTGCGCGAGGTGCAGTTTCTTGGGGACCTTATCAACCAGAACGGGATTTCGGTAGATCCGGCCAAAGTGGAGGCCGTGATGAGATGGGAGGTTCCGAGGTCTCCATCTGAGATTCGGAGTTTCCTGGGATTAGCCGGCTACTATCAGAGATTCATCCAGGATTTTCCAAGATAGCCTTACCCCTGACCAGGCTAACGAGGAAGGACATGGTCTTTCGTTGGGGGCCTGAGCAGCAGGCTGCATTCGAGACACTGAGACAGAGATTGTGCGAGGCGCCAATCTTAGCCCTGCCAGAGGGCATGGAGGATCTCGTCGTGTATTGTGATGCGTCCATCTCGGGCTTGGGCGCAGTATTGATGCAGAGAGGGCATGTTATTGCTTACGCTTCGAGGCAGCTGAAGCCTCACGAGGCGAACTACCCGACGCATGATTTGGAGCTGGGGGATGTTGTGTTCGCCCTCAATATTTGGCGTCATTACCTATATGGGGTTCGTTGTACGATTTACACGGACCACAAGAGCCTGAGGTATCTCATGGACCAGCCAAATCTGAATATGAGGCAGTTTCGGTGGCTTGATGTGGTAAAGGATTATGATTGTGAGATCCTCTACCACCCGGGAAAGGCCAATGTGATGGCCGACGCGCTTAGCCGCAAGGCAGCGCCGATCAGGGATATCTGTCTGAGGATGACGGTGGTGACTCCGCTGTTGGAGCGGATTCGGGAGGCCCAACAGGAGGCCATGAAGGAGGATCATCGGAAGAGCGAGCGGTTTGTGGGGCAGGTTTCCTCCTTCGACTATGATAGCCGAGGGTTATTGACTCTTAACCATAGGGTGTGGGTCCCTTATCATGGAGGTGTGCGCCAGATCCTGATGGAGGAGGCACACAAATCCAAATTTTCTATCCATCCCGGAGCGACGAAGATGTATAGAGATCTTCATCCTGATTATTGGTGGCCCTGCATGAAGCGGGACGTAGCATGGTACGTGGAGCGGTGCTTGACCTGCAGGAAGGTCAAGGCCGAGCACCAGAGGCCACACGGCAAGATGCAGCCGTTGGATATCCCGCTGTGGAAATGGGAGGATATTATGATGGATTTTATCACAAAGCTTCCCAGGACCGCGCGAGGGGTGGATTCGATTTGGGTCATCGTCGATCGATTGACCAAGAGCGCTCATTTTATTCCGATTCAGGAGAGCATTTCGGCCGAGAAGCTGGCCGACATTTATATCAGAAAGGTGGTGGCGCGGCACGGGGTGCCAGTGTCAGTGATTTCAGACAGAGATGTTCGGTTTACTTCCAGATTTTGGAAGAAGTTTCATGACGAGCTGGGTACTCGTCTGCATTTTAGCACCGCCTTTCACCCGCAGACGGATGGTCAGAGCGAGCGGACCATCCAGACGCTAGAGGATATGATGCGGGCATGTGTTTTAGACTTCGGAGGTAGTTGGGATACCTACCTTCCGTTGGCGGAGTTCTCGTATAATAATAGCTATCATGCGAGTATCGATCGACCTCCCTTCGAGATGTTGTACGGGGAGGAAGTGCAGGACCCCGATATGTTGGGGCGAGGTTGGCCAGGGGGTCATGGGGAGCACCGATGTAGTGCTCAAGACGACCGAACGGATTCAGCAGGTCAGGAGCAGACTTCAGACTGCGCATAGTCGGCAGAAAAGCTATGCTGACAAGCGCCGATCGGACCTGGAGTTTCAGGTCGGGGATATGGTTCTCCTGAAGGTGTCGCCATGGAAGGGCGTCATCCGATTCAGGAAACGGGGCAAGTTGGGTCCCAGGTATATTGGACCCTTCAGGGTTATAGCCCGGGTGGGCAAGATGGCCTATAGGTTGGATCTCCCAGCCGAACTTAGTCAGATTCATAGCACTTTTCACATCTCCCAGTTACGGAAATGTTTGGTGGACGACTCGGTGGTGGTACAACTAGAGGATATTCAGGTCGATGACAGCCTGAATTACATTGAGCGGCCTGTAGCGATTCTCGACCGGAAGTCGAAGGATCTGAGGAACAAAAAGGTGGAGCTCGTGAAGGTGCAATGGCAGCACCGGAAGGGCTCAGAATGGACCTGGGAGCCGGTGGATGAGATGATGGAGCATTACCCAGAGCTATTCCAGGATCGAGCAGCAGACTTCGAGGACGAAGTCTAAGATAAGTGGGGGAGATTTGTAGCACCTAGTTCCTTGTATGTATTTTATTTAAGTACTTTTGCATTTTTGGCCTTGGACTCGGCGAGTTGAAGGACCAACTCGCCGAGTAGAAGCGGGATGAGACGCGGGATTTAAGTGATGGACTCGTCGAGTCGGGTCCCGGACTCGACGAGTAGGCTCTGTATGGACAAAACCCTAATCTGAGGGTTGCACCCTATTTAAACAACCTTATACAGCCTCCATCGCCCCTTTATGCTCCCAAAAACCCTCTATAGAAAACCCTAGCCGTTGTTGAAGCAATCTAAGCCATTTTGGTGGATTTTGGTGTTGATAGTCTTAAGAAGGAAGGAGAAAGGCTTGAGGAAACAAGAGGAGACCAGAAGGTTTCGAGTTTGTGCTTCATCTTCAGCTATCAGAAGGTATAAAGTTGCTAACTTGCTTGTTCATTTGCTAGATACCGATGATGGTTACCGGTTGAAAGATACCGATGATGATTACCGGTTGAAAGATATCGGCGAGGGTTACCGGTTGAAAGATACCGATGTTGATTACCGGTTGAAAGATACCGATGATATTGCCTGGTATGTGGTATGATGGGGGAACTCACTAAGCTTTGTGCTTACGGTTTCGGTTTTGGTTTCAGGTACCTCTTCGTCTAAGGGGAAGGAGCCGGCGGCGTAGCATCGCATCACACACACACACATGATTTCCGCATGGAGTTTTCTGGGATTGTACTCTGATATGTTATTACTTTATGACTTGGGTTTTCAGACATGATTCATTATTTATGAGATGATGTGTTTTCACAGTATTTTCTTATGAATATTTTTATAAGTCGGTTAATTAAAAAGAAATTTTTGGACTTGAAAATTAGGATGTTACATTTTGTCTGTAACACCCATAAAATTTGAGCCAAATTAAAACATTTTAATTCATTCAAAAAAACATTAAGTTCATACACCTTGTTTTCAAACAGTTTAAACATCAGAGTATCCCCCAGAACCATATCACATAAATCATAAAACATGAGGAGCGGTACGATCATGCCTTCGCCTTGCCACGATCTCCTGAAATACCTGAAACAATACACTGAACTGTAAGCCCGAAAGCTTTGTGAGTTACCCCCAAAATACCAACCACACATAAACATACTCATAACATATCATAAATAGAACAGCCACGCACATCGGGTCTACTGTGTGACTGGTCCACCCGCACCGGGCCTTCAGTCCACCTGGTCCACCCTCCGAGTCTAGCCATGTACATCGAGTCTACAGTGTGATTGGTCCGCCCGCACCGGGCCTTCAATCCACCTGGTCCACTCTCTGAGTCTACAGTATGACTGGTCCTCCCATATCGGGCCTTCAGTCGGCCTGGTCCACTCTCCGAGCCTCGGCACGTCTGGTCCGCCCTCTTGGGGCCTTCAGCCTATCCGGACTGCTCGCTGGGCCTTCGGAATATCCGGTCCGCCCTGGGTATGTTGGCCTACAGCACAAAGCCGGACCCGCCTCAACCCAACCCCCGTCAAACAACCATGTGCATATAAAACAATTAATCACATAACAATCCTTAACCAGACAAACAGTCTAACAGATCACATAGCATATCAACATCCTAACCAGGATTCCGACCTAACCGGTCACTAGCATAACATTACCCTATATACCGGGTACCGACCTTAACCAGGTCACTAACATAACACCATCCTAAATACCAGGATGCAGATCTAACAAAGCAATAGCATAACAAACAACACCCGAATTTCCATCCGATAAAGGGTCGGCCTTGGTGCCGTAGACCCTGTCGATATAGTGAGGATAACTCACCTGCAATTGCCGACTGAAGAGATAAGACCAAGCTGCTCCGACCACCGACATGAACTTCACCACAGTACACTACCAAAGAACCAATTCCATAAATACCAAATTTACCAAAATACCCTTGGAAATCAAACTGGTCAACTCTTGGTCAAAGTCAAAGTCCTCAGTCAAAGTCAACCTTCCTGGTTGATTCTACTCGCCGAGTCGACCCGTCGACTCGTCGAGTTCCTACACTCAGAAACTCCCATAACACGACTCAACTCACCGAGTCACCCCAAGAGTCGTCAAGTCCTACGATCTCCGAGTCCCATCCTGTCCAACTCACTGAGTCACCCCTCAACTCACTAATCTGCGTCTTAACCAGAAGAGGTTAGGGGTTCTGCGACCTGACCCGCCGAGTCCAAGAATAGACTCGCCGAGTCCAAGGCAATCTTCAACAGACTCGCCGACTTGTTCTTCCAACTTGCCGAGTCCATGCACATGTTCATACAACTCGTCGAGTACACCCATGTGACTCGCCGAGTCTCTTCAGTTCTCAATCCATACAAAGGCTTTTCGAGCCATGCAGGGGCTCCAATCCATAGATCCACTCTTCTACAGCCTAACCCTCACATAAAGTTGCAAACTTTACGTGAAACCAAGGAGATATAAGCCCAAAACACTCTAGGGCTAGGGTTTATGACAAAGGGGCTTCACCAATAACTCTTAGACAGGAACTTTATGACATTAAGGACCATCACAAGCCAGATCTGAAGTAGCAACCTCAGATCTAAGTCTCTAACTCGAAATAGCTCTCAATCATACAAAAAACTGCCCCAAATCTGAAATGATACTAGATCTAGATGCAAAAGAGCCCAAGCAACAGATTATTACCTCCAAAATAAGCTCCAACTGAAATAGATCCCGGATCTACACCACTCCTTTGCAGCAAACCTCTTGATCTTCAAGCTTCTTTCCAAGATTTTCTCCTCCAAAGCTCTATTATCTCTATTAATGGAAGCTAACTCGATTCTAGGGTTTCTGGATCTCAAAAGGGTAGCAAAGAGGCTGAGGGTGGGTTATAATGTGCTTTATATAGGGCACAACCCCCGGGATTAGGGTTTTCTCTCTTCAGCACCAACTCGTCGAGTCCAAGCCGCTGACTCGGCGAGTTGGCCACTTAAACCGCGATAGAATCCCGCTCCGACTCGGCGAGTAAGCGGACCTACTCATCGAGTCCCTTTCCTGAATTTACACTTTTGGCCCTTCATTGAACAATTGAAATTGGGGTGTTACAACTCTCCTCCACTTAAATTAGGCTTCGTCCTCGAAGCCTACTGCAGTATACACCTCAGAACGAACCCCTTGCACTGCAGACTCCGACTTCCCAATCAACTCATACTCTTACAAACCCTACTTCTGCATCTCTCTTAAAATGGCGTATTCTCACGTGGAATCCTTGCCACTACTCCAAGCCGACCATCGGCCTTTCAACTCAATAGCACTACATATTAACCACGTATAACCCGATGATACCATCCCTTCAAATCAGGAACACACCTTCGCGCCCTGCGAACGCTAGATACCACAAACACCCACCGAGCTCTGCCAAGACACTAATCCATCTTCCTTCGCCCAAAATTGGCGATAACCCTGATAACTTTCAACCTGGAACGAATCCTATTCCACCCTTTGGTTCTATCCCTTACGCGCTGACAGGATACTGCATCCCTCAGCTCCCATACCCATCAGCCAAACATATCGCGTAACCACTCGTACCTGGCCCAAACAGCCTCGGGCTGGAATACCAAAAACACCAGGTTCAATCAATCATAGGTTCCGGTCATCCTCATGATGGAATACCCCAGATTGAAATACCTCCACATACATAACTCAAGCCTACATCCATACTTGGAACTAAGGACCTTGTCCTTGCGTCACCCTCGAACCCTTCGGTTCGACACAACGGAGTGCAACCCACTCACACCTCCCTATCACGATCTCTAGGTCCTTGAACTCTGACTGTAATATCCTTATACAGTCCTCAACACCGGTCTAGACTACTCCCGAGTCTGTTATCCTGCTGACTCACCTTCCTCTGTCCCAATCTCCAATCTGGAACCACTATCCTCCTCCTCTTCCAAGGAGACTGAGAACATGCCTACGCATCATCCAACATTGCCACAACCTCAACGGGCATCCAACCCGTATGTGCTTCCATATATCTGGTACAATCCCAGTGCTTACTACCAGTAACCGAAGCCCTTTCGATCATCCTTTTACTCTGCTGCCTCCCTCTCAGAGGACCCACACTCCTTCCGGAGCTACATACCTTTCCTTTCCAGGAAGTCTACTCAACAACCCTTACCGCACTTATAAGTGCCACTGAGCTAAACTCCACTCTACACTATCCATGTAGAGCAACTGCTATTCTCGAACTCCCATATACTCCGAATCCGATCACATAATTAACTAGGCCCACGCATGGCCTCCGGCCGACTCCATCATCATGATCAATACTTGGGGCCAGACCATATCGATTACTATTGCATGGCTACATATTTACTTATTCTCCTCATATCGATCCACTATCACATACAGAGTCTTCAGCATGACTGGACCGCCTTTCCAGGCCTTCAGCCTATCTGGACCACTCTCAGAACCTTCAGCATGTCTGGGCCGCCCTCCTGGGCCCTCAGCCTGTCTGGACCGTTCCCCGAGCCTTCGGCCTGACTGGTACGCCTTCCGGCCTTCAGTCTATCCGGACCGCTCAAAACTATCGTACGTCACCCTGAACCGTCCTTCCCGGGAATCTCTCCCATGCAGTCTGTTCTAGCCCTCTTCGGGTTCTGAACTCCAGTTCCGTTCCCGGAATCCCTTCCATGGCCTAAACCCAGGCCACACATCGACCAAATACCTTCCCTGAAACCATGGTCTGTTCCCTGCCCCACTTGTCTATCACTTGCTCCAATCATGCCACACTCTCGGCTAACAACACTGATAAATCTAAACAGCTAACCAGCCTTGAATACTTGCTGTTTTACCGGAAAATTTTCCAATTCTCCGAACTTTCGCTGACAAACCGGCATAACTCGATCGACCTTACTTGATAAAGTTTCCCTCCTCATCTCTCGGAACTAAATCCCTCCGGAGTGAGCAACCTCCACAGAACACTCTCCCGACATCGCACTTCCCAAACTCCAAGGAAGTTCGAATTCCAACTTAACACTTCTTGCATCGCAGTTGCTATTCCTAGCAACGAGATCATATATCCTATCTTCCGATCACCTATCCTCTTGGATTCTAACCGACTACAACCCATAACTACTAAGATCCCCAATCATACCATGAATCATGCAAAAAAGGCGAACAGATTTACAGTACCACATAATCAACAAGATAACAAGATATCAAAATGGAAACATACCCGCAGCTGCATCCGGCTCTGCCCTGACCTCCTCTGCTGTAAGCTAGAAGGCGCGTCCCTGAGCCCTCGGAGGCTCCGCTCCTCCCTGACCTCCACCTGTAATCCTCAAAGTGGCCGGTGCTGGAGCCTGCACCGATCCTGCAGCAAACTGTGGGCGGTTGGCCCTCAAGTGCCCAACCTGATGGCAGTGATAACAAATCCTCATATCCTGAACCGGGGCTGACTGACGGCAATCCCTCGCATAATGCCCCTCTCTCCAGCACTTGCGGTACGTACCACCGGACCTACAAACTCCGGTATGACCCTTCCCACACTTCTCACAAGCGTGGCTGCTCTGACCCCCAATCCTGGAGTCAACGGTCTTGAACCGTTTCGGCGCCGGCTGCGACTGCACCGGGGCCTGCCTCTGCTCTCGCAACTGCAACTCAATCTCCAACTCACGCCACCTGGTGGCCTCCTGCAACTCTAACAAGGTATCACATCTCTGCGTGGACACAAACTGTCTAATATCCCTCTTGAGCATACTCAGATACCGGGACATCTGAGCCTGCTCCGACGCGAACTCCGGGCAAAACATCGCCCTCTCAGTGAACATCCCAGTGATCTCCGTCACCGACTCTGAATTCTGTTTCAGCTCCAAGAACTCCTGAGCCAACCTCTCTCTCTCTACCCGCAGAACATAACGAGTACTGAACATCTCCCAGAACTGATCCCAAGTAACTGCAGCCCGCTGCGCATCAGAATAAGATCCCGTAGTCAACCTCCACCAATCCTTCGCCCCGAGTCTCAAAAGGTTCAGAGCACACCTTACCCTCTGATCCGCAGGGCATGAACACGTGAAGAAACAACCCTCCACGTCTGACAACCATCTCATAGCAATGATAGGATCCTGAAACTACATCAAAGGTAGGGGCTTTGTGTTATCGAAATCCCGATACTGAAAGCCCCGACCGGCTCCACCCCCTGCCGCTGTTACAGCCGTTGTAGCTGTCGCGGCAGCCGTCTCAGTAAGAACTGCATAACGATCATCGAAGTACTCCCTCATAGCGGACTTAATAGTCCCAAACAACTCCGGGATCTGACCCCGGACAATCTCGACCACCTCCTCGCAGATGATCTCCCTGACCCGATCCTCTATCAACATTTGCCCCTCCTGGCCGATAATCTCAGGTGCCACTGGGGCCTCCTGCTCACCCTGTCCCGATCCCAATCCGGATCCAGTCACGACACGCCTCACATCCGCCATACTGCAATACACCAACAAGATCCTCATATACCTCGCATAACCTCCGAGAACTAACCTCTAACCAACAACCTAGGGGTTGTGACTTCCTTGCTACGCGTATGGGTCATGTGCTTTCAGTAGTACGGGACCATACTACCTTCCACACCTACCCATATTTGTCTCAAGTATCACCACAACACCCTAATAATATACATCACACAACGAATGCTCAATATCTCATAACTGGCCTCCCAGCCTCACACAACCCACCCATCCATGAAACTTCCACCAACCCTGCAGCACTAGTGTATGCTAGCCATACATAACGCTGGACCCTATAGACTTTCGAATATCCAATCCTACCCTAAGCTCCCAATCAAACAAGAACAGAACATAAGGCCAAATCAAACATTCTCAGGCTATAAGATCTTAATTATACACAGCCGTGATGCATACACAAGTAACTACAGTAATGATGTCAATCTCATATAAAGGAAACCCTAGGCTAGTAGGCATCATGTAATCAAGCAATTCTATCATGCAATTCCTGAAGATCCCTAGCCTAGTACTAGCATGTTGTTCTAACATATCACATAATCAAATAACTTGCATGGTATTTTGGGTCTACTTACTGGCTCCGGCTGATCGTACCCTCTGCGTCCTCCTTTACTTATTTTGAAAACCTTTTGAAAACTATTTTTGAAAATCTCTCCTTGATTTGAGACTGGATTCACACGAATGTTCTTCCAATTCACTCAAACCAAGTCTCTGATACCAACTTGTAACACCCATAAAATTTGAGCCAAATTAAAACATTTTAATTCATTCAAAAAAACATTAAGTTCATACACCTTGTTTTCAAACAGTTTAAACATCAGAGTATCCCCCAGAACCATATCACATAAATCATAAAACATGAGGAGCGGTACGATCATGCCTTCGCCTTGCCACGATCTCCTGAAGTACCTGAAACAATACACTGAACTGTAAGCCCGAAAGCTTTGTGAGTTACCCCCAAAATACCAACCACACATAAACATACTCATAACATATCATAAATAGAATAGCCACGCACATCGGGTCTACTGTGTGACTGGTCCACCCGCACCGGGCCTTCAGTCCACCTGGTCCACCCTCCGAGTCTAGCCATGTACATCGAGTCTACAGTGTGATTGGTCCGCCCGCACCGGGCCTTCAATCCACCTGGTCCACTCTCTGAGTCTACAGTATGACTGGTCCTCCCATATCGGGCCTTCAGTCGGCCTGGTCCACTCTCCGAGCCTCGACACGTCTGGTCCGCCCTCTTGGGGCCTTCAGCCTATCCGGACTGCTCGCTGGGCCTTCGGAATATCTGGTCCGCCCTGGGTATGTTGGCCTACAACACAAAGCAGGACCCGCCTCAACCCAACCCCCGTCAAACAACCATGTGCACATAAAACAATTAATCACATAACAATCCTTAACCAGACAAACAGTCTAACAGATCACATAGCATATCAACATCCTAACCAGGATTCCGACCTAACCGGTCACTAGCATAACATTACCCTATATACCGGGTACCGACCTTAACCAGGTCACTAACATAACACCATCCTAAATACCAGGATGCAGATCTAGCAAAGCAATAGCATAACAAACAACACCCGGATTTCCATCTGATAAAGGGCCAGCCTTGGTGCCGTAGACCCTGTCGATATAGTAAGGATAACTCACCTGTAATTACCGACTGAAGAGATAAGACCAAGCTGCTCCGACCACCAACACGAACTTCACCACAGAACACTAAAAAGAACCAATTCCATAAATACCAAATTTACCAAAATACCCTTGGAAATCAAACTGGTCAACTCTTGGTCAAAGTCAAAGTCCTCAGTCAAAGTCAACCTTCCTGCTTGATTCTACTCGCCGAGTCGACCCGTCGACTCGTCGAGTTCCTACACTCAGAAACTCCCACAACACGACTCAACTCGCCGAGTCACCCCAAGACTCGTCGAGTCCTACGATCTCCGAGTGCCATCCTGTCCAACTCACTGAGTCACCCCTCGACTCACTGATCTGCGTCTTAACCAGAAGAGGTTAGGGGTTCTGCGACCTGACCCGCCGAGTTCAAGAACAGACTCGCCGAGTCTAAGGCAATCTTCAACAGACTCGCCGAGTTGTTCTTCCAACTCGCCGAGTCCATGCACATGTTCATACTGTTGGGTTTTGAGCATTCTAACACTCCTATGGTGTACATGCAACCCTATAAACCTTGGATCTATGTTTTCTCTATTATACATGCAAATATTAACTATTCCAAGGTTTCATCCTAACTAGCATATTATGAAGCACCTATACTACAAAGTTCTAGTTAGATGACATACCTTTTGATGTAGCTTGCTGTCTTCAAGCTTTAAGAGCTTAGCCCCAATAGTGTGGAAGCCTCAAATGGAATCACAAATCACCAAAACACCTTGGAATAACTTGAGAGAATATGTATGCACACTAAAATCGGCCCACACTTTTTTTCACACACTTGTGCCAATTTTGTGAGCCAAGGACCCCTTTATATATTATGGAGGATTAGGGTTACATCCATGTAAACCCTAATACCCATGACCTTTCATTTACATAGGATCCATGGGTTAAAAGCTCCATGGACCATCCATGAAAGCTTAACCCAACCTAAATGAACTTGGCCCATTCCATATATATAAGAGTCCATATTTAATTAGTTCTTTTTGACCACTTAATTAATTCTAAATTAATTCTTGATCAATACTAATTAAATAATATGATTCCATATTAATATATTAGAACTTATAATATATTAATATAAATCATAAATATACTATTCTCAAAAGACTATCCATATAAATTGTGCCGGTGAAGTGCAACCCAAATGGACCATGCCGGGTCGGGTCAAGTACATACCAAATATAGTTATGGACTTAGACATTAATCCAACAGTCTCCCACTTGGATAAGTCTAAAACTATTATTGAGTATGACTTCAAAACCTAACTGGCAATCGTAGCTCTTAAAGCCGCTGTCGAACTCTGACCTTGTCAATGACTTGTCCATTAGATAAGGGATCATATATTCCTCCATTCTAGATATCATATGGACTGAGACATGGATTATAATCATTCTCTCTATCCATTTGTTGTTTCCCGATTTCCGATTTATGATGACTGACTGATTGAACAAATTAAATCAGTCCTGGCTTAGCCAAGCACTCACATGTGTCATTGCTAAATCATCGAGGGGCCCACAGATATCGCTTTTATCCCGAAGGTAAAAGGAATGGATAAACTTCGACTCATATGGCTTGTTCTAATACTTGTTGAATCATACACAAAGGCACGTTTTATAACATCAAGTTACCAATGCGTTTTCGTGCAATCAATGTATAACTAACTCATAGTAACAACTCATATCTCTAGGTTTTAAGAATATAAGATATTATCGTCTCATGATCACTCGTGATAAAATCCATGAAGTGATTCAAATGAGCGTGGGTTGAATCTAATACTCAAAACTTATGAGCACTCATGAGTGTTGTAGCACCACTTTGTCCACCAACTTGGACCTCTACAAACGAACCCATGACAGTCTTGATTCATATCTACTTCCACCATATGACCGACTGTGGATGGTTTGAATAACTTAATCATTCAGGAAGAGCGACTTAGTTATTCTGGAAGTCAAAACATGCAAAGTGAAACACAAGAATAAATGAATCAAATATGGTATCAAACCCTATGAATATAAATAAACACTTTTATTTATCACCATACTGATTACTCATTATTCATTGTTTCGGTTTTATCAATTTTATACTTGAATTAAAAACACTAGTTGTCCCATGCTCCAAGCATGTACACTATGTTTTTCTTAAACAATAGCTTTGCCATACACCAAGTATGCACTCTATGTTTGTCTATGATCCTTACTTTGTGAAATAAACCAATTGAACATAATTTCAATGATTCTAATTTCACACTCCCAAATCCTTATCGAAAAATGTGAGAATTTCAAATTCCTATCATTTATCGAAATCTGTTTAGATTTTAAACTTATATGCACTGACCCTCCTGTAATGAATATGTACAAAGTCACAAAGACTTGTCAACAGTCATTATAAGGTATTCCAATGGAGATCAACTCCATGGAAACTAAGTCTCATATTCAAAGTACATTGCTTTGGACATGCTTCTTGCATTAAGTTTTCTAATCTTACACAGATAACTTCCACCTATGGAGACAACTCTATATTCTCATTTTGACTATCACTTCTGAATAAGAGATGCCTCTTTTCAGAATATGTCAATATGGTCCTTCCAAAATTAGCACTATACTTCCAACTGTCCCTGAGCAACCAATCTTTGGTAAACCTCAGATTGTCCTCGACAATTGCTTAATCATTTTAGTCATATCCAATTCTAGACCTTTTCCCTTCTTAATGCCTCTGGGCATTTGGAAAAATTTAGAAATGACAAATATTATAGCACATGCAATCGATCCTGTACCCAAATCAAATGGTACACGATTCATGATGTCTCACATAAAGACATGATTCTAGACCAGTCTTTTGCTACAATATTTTTATTTGCCATGTTTTCAAAAATTTGACTATGAAGAGGGATGCCGTAATCATAATCGAATTTTGAGAACACAATATATAGAATTTCCTTAAGTTGAACCAATCCAACATGAAATTCATATATATATTCTTGACTAAAGATGATTAAGGTCTCAATCTAAGCCTTTAGAACTGAAATGAAGTATATCCTCTCCCTTAATTATAGCAAAACAACTTTTTCAATCCCTGCAGCCTCACGAATTGAAACTTTTGTTTTCTATAATTAACATTGCTAACTTGCAACACTAACAATAATTATCATGCTCCCACTAACATGATGATTATTAGCATAACACTTATGCTCCCACTAGCTTTGACATGTACTCAGAAATCAGCTGGACTTCTAGAAATCAATACTTTATTGACTTTCTTACCAAAGTTCAGATTTCTGATACGAGATGCTTTGATAAAACTTTATCAAAATCATACACCTTTCCTTAGATAGCATGCATGTGTATCTAAACAATTTCAGAATTATGAAAAGGGATGCCGTAATCATAGTCTCAATTGTTTAGACCTTTTGCCATCTGCTTCAAATCTACTTGGTGGAAGTGTTTCCTCACCATCATTTTCATGAATCGGAGAGAAACCTTATGGCCCTTAGATTTTATGGTGTATGTGTTGTTATCCATGTGAATCGTCAAAACCATAGTCACAAGACAAGGATAATGACAAATCCAAACTCATATGGACTGAACTTATGCAATCTTAACTTCTTGCCACCTGGCAGTACAGGGCCTGCCATTGCTTCCAAGTTGTTATGCAACCAATTGAGAACTTTCAGAACTCCTATGCAAAGCCAACTTTAACTGGAATGGGCACATAATATGTCAACACGATAGGTTATAAACCTCAAGTCGTGTGCTAGTGAAGAACCTCAGGTTTTATTCTTGATTAGTTCTTGAAATTCTTTTTAGGATCTTTAAGACTCCCACTATCCTCTTGACATATAAGACTATCTTGCCAAATATTCAAGAGATAGTGCGGATTCTTTATCAAGACAAACACTTCACACAATTGGCCTTAGTTGGTCTTTGTTTTATCCAAAACATCACAACTTACCAATTTCAAATGTACAAGAGTAGGACACTTTTACTCTTACATTTGACAAGTGTTTTAAACCTTTCTTTAAGATATGTCACTCAAGTTACAATCTTGGAGTATGACTCTAAGAATTGTTTTGGAACAAAGTATGACTCATCTTCCTGATCTAACCATTTCAACAATTCATGACTCCTCTTCTTAGTCATAAGAATGCACTAAGATGACCTTTAGAGGACTAATTGTGATATGATTTCTAAATCATTAAGATGATCACAAACATGATACTAAAGTACTCTCCCATCTTTTCAGATTTGAGAAACTTTTATCTTTCTGCCTAATTTGATTCTTCCCATTCGTTCTGCCATACATTGAGACTTTTCCAATGTTTCAGAATTATACTTAAACTTGTAAGTATAACCATATTTACTAAAATTTAGTAAATCAAATAGTCTTAACGAGCTTTGTGGTGGACATGACCAGTGCACAAGAATGTGTACTCGATCCCTTTAGTCCTTCACTTGACTCACACATCCATGTGAACAAGTAATTATTCTTGATTTTCCAATGCTTGAAAGTTCTCATTCATCATACTATTCAACTTGCATGATTCCAAGTTTCGGTCCAATTGAAACTTGGGTGATGAGGAACTTTCCTGATTTGGTAAATTTAGACACTACCACAAATGAAAGAATCAAATCCATTTTCCAATATTGCTGTCAGTGGAATCATATAAGCAACAATTTTCCACAAATGCCATTGTAAGGATACTTCAAATAAATAAAATTAAACAATTTTCTTTTATTTTAATACTTTGCAGAAAAACTTATCCTTACAATCCACATGGAAAATTGTTGTTATCTATTCCTTAGCAATATATCATAACTTCTTAAGCAACTGCTCAAAATTCTGATGCGATCGAAATCCACCTTCGCGATCAGAATCAGCATATACTTCCTTTAAGATTTCTCTCTATTCTTTGATTCTTAAAACATCAACATGTGACCCAGTCACATCATGTAATGAGGATCTCAGAATAGAACTTAACATAGTTAGATAATGGGCTCTACCTGATGTACAGTCAAACTTATTGACTTTAATATCCTTAGGTAAATTTGGCAGCTTTTCCATCAACGCCCCTTCCTTTGGCAAAATAAACATATGGACCCTTTGGTAATGGGACTATCTCAGACTTAGCCTTTCTCTTTACCATTTGGTCAACCGGGTTGACTATGGCCAATCCCTTTCAATTGGGAAGAGAATGCTTTTTCTGGATTTCCAGTGTCACCATTGTCACTGTCCATAAAGTTTTTGGGAAGTTGATCTTCTAATCAAATTTGCTTTACTATCGTTCCAAATCATTGCTGATTCAGCAGCACCAAGCAAATAGATATGATCATTAAGGTTCATGTCATAGTCTGTTTCATAGTAGTCCCAAAGGAACTCACTATGTGACTTAGAAAGTGATTGAACATCCAACTTTCTCAAGACTTTGACACCCAACTCTCCCGGCTTGTCAATATGTGACTTCATCTCTAAGATGTGATCACACATAGACCTTGCTTGCCATTAGGGCTTGAGTGACCTTGAACTTGTGGTTTAGGAAGAATAATTGGAGGAGGTGGAGGAAGAGAAGTATGATTTCCATGAGCCAAACTCGGGAAGTCATATTCATTAGGAAAGCTTGGTTTGGGAAGATCATTGTTGTCTAAACCAGACATCAACAATGGGAGAAATTCACGTAAAGTTGATTTAAGTCCTTAATATAACACCCAATATGATATATTAAGGCAAGGACCCAACAAACTATTTTATAACTTGGAAGAGGGATGCCATAATCCAAGCTATAAAATATTTGAAGGTAGGTGAATGACGATTCACCAATTTCCACCAAGATAAACGAAATGTATTATTAGGTTTTAACTGGTTTTGAAACTCCTAGATTCTTTTGAGATTCTTTTGAGATTCATTGAACTTTTCAATGGCATGTTTCAATCTCGAGTGTGCCCTTCAGGTTTTGTGACTGGGATGCCGAGGATCACAAAACAAGGTGTGAAGTAACCATGCAAATATACTTGGTACCCTTAATATTTACCCCTCAATCGATGTGCCGGTTAACCACACACGCTCCAACGATACTATGATAAACATTAAGTTACCCTTTGCCTACCTTGTTAAGTCTAGGTTAGTGTGCCGGTTAACCACACACGCTCCACTAACAGCTTAAACAAAGTGCAAAGTGTAATTTCATGGATTAGCACCTTATTCACATTTTCCTAAGTAACTAAGATTGGAAATTTATAAAAAGTTTAGTTACTTAGTATTTATCATTAATACTTTTAATGAAGGGAGAATTATAGTCCTTGTCCTACCTGTTCGGCTAACGACCCTCCACCAGTCAAGGAAGCGGTGGGTGAGAGTGGACACCCATTAAACTGCCATTTTATAGGCAGTAACCTTATACCCCCCCTTATAGACCGGCTTCGTGAATGAGGCCTACTAATGGTAAGACGACTTGCTCTTATACATATAATATATTAAACTTTTAATATTATAATAGTATAAGGGTTACTTGGTGGTTTAATCTATTAATTAAACTATACTCTTAATTTAATTAAATTTAAACCATGTCATTATGGAATTATTAATTCTCTTTTAATTAAACACTTTAATTATCTATTAATAAAGTCCATAAGAGTTAATTGAATTATTCAATAAAAACATCATAATTCCAATTATTAAATTCAAAATTAAAACCATTTAATTAATTGTTTAAGTTATGAACCCAAGAGTTTTAGAATTCAATTCTTTTTTTTTATCATAAAAAAACTTTTTCCAAATTCCAAAACTTGAGGGCAAGTTTTGTAACTCTTGAAAACTTTTGGATTCCATAACTTATGGAGTTAAATACTTGTTTTATGATGAAACTTTTCATGTTCCATAACTTAAGAACAAGTTATGGAATTCTTTAAAACATTAAGACCAAGTTTTGTAACTCCATAAAAAACTTTGAATCAATTTTTTTAAAAAACCTTTTCATATCCATAACTAATGGAGGTTTCAAAAAACTCTTTGGATCAAACTTTTAAAACTAATAAAATAATCATATCATTTTATCTTTTACTAAATTTGACCTAATTCAACTCATATAGCAAATGATTCAAATTTTACAAATAATTAGTTTTTCACAAAAACAAGTAATTATCTTAAAATTTGACAAACGTCATGTTTTTTTTTCCCAACTTTAAAAATAAAACATTTGCATCAATATAACAGAAAACAACCAGGCTCTGATACAACTGTTGGGTTTTGAGCATTCTAACACTCCTATGGTGTACATGCAACCCTATAAACCTTGGATCTATGTTTTCTCTATTATACATGCAAATATTAACTATTCCAAGGTTTCATCCTAACTAGCATATTATGAAGCACCTATACTACAAAGTTCTAGTTAGATGACATACCTTTTGATGTAGCTTGATGTCTTCAAGCTTTAAGAGCTTAGCCCCAATAGTGTGGAAGCCTCAAATGGAATCACAAATCACCAAAACACCTTGGAAGAACTTGAGAGAATATGTATGCACACTAAAATCGGCCCACACTTTTTTTCACACACTTGTGCCAATTTTGTGAGCCAAGGACCCCTTTATATATTATGGAGGATTAGGGTTACATCTATGTAAACCCTAATACCCATGACCTTTCATTTACATAGGATCCATGGGTTAAAAGCTCCATGGACCATCCATGAAAGCTTAACCCAACCTAAATGAACTTGACCCATTCCATATATATAAGAGTCCATATTTAATTAGTTCTTTTTGATCACTTAATTAATTCTAAATTAATTCTTGATCAATACTAATTAAATAATATGATTCCATATTAATATATTAGAAATTATAATATATTAATATAAATCATAAATATACTATTCTCAAAAGACTATCCATATAAATTGTGCCGGTGAAGTGCAACCCAAATGGACCATGCCGGGTCGGGTCAAGTACATACCAAATATAGTTATGGACTTAGACATTAATCCAACACATACAACTCGTCGAGTACACCCATGTGACTCGCCGAGTCTCTTCAGTTCTCAATCCATACAGAGGCTTTTTGAGCCATGCAGGGGCTCCAATCCATAGATCCACTCTTCTACAGCCGAACCCTCACATAAAGTTGCAAACTTTACGTGAAACCAAGGAGATATATGCCCAAAACACTCTAGGGCTAGGGTTTATGAAAAAGGGGCCTCACCAATAACTCTTAGACATGAACTTTATGACATTAAGGACCATCACAAGCCTAGATCTGAAGTAGCAACCTCAGATCTAAGCCTCTAACTCGAAATAGCTCTCAATCATACAAAAAAATGCCCCAAATCTCAAATGATAATAGATCTAGATGCAAAATAGCCCAAGCAACAGATTATTACCTCCAAAATAAGCTCCAACTGAAATAGATCCCGGATCTACACCACTCCTTTGCAGCAAAACTCTTGATCTTCAAGCCCCTTTCCAAGATTTTCTCCTCCAAAGCTCTATTCTCTCTATTAATGGAAGCTCACTCGATTCTAGGGTTCCTGGATCTCAAAAGGGTAGCAAAGAGGCTGAGAGTGGGTTATAATGTGCTTTATATAGGGCACAACCCCCGGGATTAGGGTTTTCTCTCTTCAGCACCAACTCGTCGAGTCCAAGCCGCCGACTCGGCGAGTTGGCCACTTGAACCGCGATAGAATCCCGCTCCGACTCGGCGAGTAAGCGGACCTACTCGTCGAGTCCCTTTCCTGAATTTACACTTTTGGCCCTTCATTGAACAATTGAAATTGGGGTGTTACATTGTCCTTCTGTACTCACATAATGTGTGAACCTCGGTAGAAAGACATGCATACTTATTAAAAAACTAATTCACAATCTGTATGTGTCATACTTACTAAAAACAAATTAATATTTTCTTAATGCTTATATATATTAAGTATTTGAGTTTTGTCCACAAAAAGTTTGAGAGGTTCCCTGAAGCATTCATGGATAATCTCCAGATTCCTCTTTCAAATAGATGTTTTTAATCTCTTTCAGTAACAAATTTATTGAATTCCATATTCTGTTATATTAATGTTTAATTATATTTTGTAGGAATTCCCTTAAGCTAACTAATCAGGTTCTTATAAAAGATAAGTTTGATGCTGCCACATTTTCATTGTAAAGAATCTAAGAGAAGAATATTATATTACTATTTGTGAGATTTTGACTTCTATTTTGTTACTCTTATTAGGTGAAATATTACATTTTTTCATAATATTTTTATGTATTTTGTTATTTCTACATGTTACAATTTAGTTATTTATTTTATTTTACATTATAGATAAAATGTATGTAGATATAAATAGCCTAAAGTATACAATCTCATGAGTATTTACCGACATATTTTTTGTGGCACAAAATATCTTTTTATTGTGGCAAATAAAAAAGTGCCATTAAAATCCTAAAATGTGCCACTAAAAATATTACAAATTTTTGAATCAAATAAACATTTAATGGCATAAAATATGTACTTCAAAAAACTATTCTTCTATTGTGACAAATAAAAGTGTCACTAAAAGCCTAAAAAACTGCAACGACAAAAACAAAAAGTATCACTAAAAGGTTTTAGTGGGAGCGTTTCTAGTGGCACTTATTATGTGTGCCGCCGATCATTTGAGATGCCTTTAGTGGCATTTATTTGGGTTTTTAGTGGCACTTGTTGTATGCCACTAAATAACATATTATTTGTATTGGGATCAAATGTTTTGTCAAGAAAAATGTAAGAGGGTGGATCATTAAAGGTGATAGAACCGAAAAGAAATGTGGTTTTATCAAAACCACATGACAGGAAATTATGATTTTGCAGGATGATAAGTCAAAGGCAACGGTATCCACGATGATTGGATGGGTATCCAAGGAAGACACATGGGCTGGTACGTGGTGATAATTTGTGGGAAGTCTTGTTTGTTGTTTGGTGGAATGGTTTTATTTAAAATATGCCTTTGAATAATTAATTGAACTCTAAATATAATTGAGGGCCATAATTGTCATTTTCCTCTAAAAATCCATAAATGTATCAAATCCCTTATTTTAACTTGCCCTTTTTTGTGTTTGATGGTTTTGATGGCCACGGCGGATCAAAAGTCACTAAGAGGGTGTGTGGCTAAGTTTATTTAAGCTCATTTTTTAACTTATTATCAATTTCACACCGGTATAAGTTAAAATGAGTGTTTTGATAGAAATAACTTATTAATGTTCATAGCGGAAATAAGTCAAAATCTATAAGTAACTCCCCCCTAACTTATTACCTTATATATTATAAGCTATAAGTTGAAAAGTGCTTATGAAAAGTCATAAGCTTAGACAAACACCCCTAAATTTGCAACACAAATTTTCATGAAAATGTCATTCACGAAGTTGAAAAAATAAGATATTTGAAAATCATGTAAGCAAAGGTTAAATGAACATGGATTCTCGATTTCTAAGCAGTCGGATCGATTAACAATGTGCTTAATTTTCTTATTGATTAAGGATTACTTAATCTTTATGGATGATGGGTAGGTATGTCGATTGTAGCCATGGTGTTCTAAGAGTTTACAGGCCACTAGCGCATTTAAGACGGATTGCAGATCAAAGCCTGAAGCAATGGATAACTGTTGAACCCGAATAAAAAATCTTAGAATTTGTGCCAGGATTTGAGTTCTTGATCGCTTATGGAAGCAGTGGATTCAGCTTAGCCTTTTTTTATGAAAATCCCGGGCAGCTTCGCTTATCAACAAACAATTTGCCATAAAAAAATCTAAAAAAAAAATAGAGAATTCCAATAAATCGATTTAAATTTTGTGGATTCAACAATATAGGAAGCATAAAAGCACTGAAATTGCTTGTGAAGCTTTGAGCAGTTGTGAGAGGTCAGCTAGTGAGGAAAGAATCAACTGAGACTTTCACGACATGGAGGCGTTGTTCAGAGCACAATACACTGTTTGCGCACACAGATTTCGTCTTCAAGATGATAAATAATTTCAGTCAACAAGATCAATTGGACTGTAACATTGACTAAACCTCAACAGGTCAACCTCGTCGTCGATGAACCTACACATCTTTATGTATCATCCATTACCTACCCGACCACACCGCCCTTCCTCTTTCCCTTCTCCATCATCGTCGTCAATTTCTAGATCAGAAATCCCAGAAAACCCACCACTTCCATGAGACCAACTAGAGTCTTGACGGCGGCGATGGAGATTGTTTCAACCCTACCTCCCATAATTGAATGTCATTCACCAAATTCCTCCGATTTGCCTCCAATACTCGAACTTTTAGCTTCCACCACTCTAACATTCTGTATCATATTGAATTTAATTTGTTTACATATGGGAATGGGTAGCATGTAAGTAAATAGAATTAACATATGCATTATAGGCATCCCGATCAAGAATTTGAGAATGAGGAATAGGAGTCGCAATTTAATGGGCAAAGGGCGTCCGTCCGGTGGATAATGGGGAAAGGGTGGGGTTGGGGCAGGGTAAAGTTTAGTAACATTATTGAGTAATTACAGATTTGATTTGAGGATAATTTCGGCATTTAAGAAAGATTATCAGAACTATCAGATATAACGACCCACGAACCACTGGTGGTAGAAAAACCAACCTAAAGGACGATTCGTGCAAAAAAAACAAAGGTTGGGATCAACTTCGGATTTTCAGCAAACCATGGAGAACATTTGTATAATTTTATCTTCAAGATATTTAAGGTTTATTTGAGACCATCCACCTATTATCAAATAATTCAGATTTGAGAATCAGAAAATATTACTTTGCACACGATATACACACGGTTTCTTTTTAGATTATAATCACTAAGAAGATATTCTTCTAGCATCCGAGTATATACTTTACTATATCATGTCATACTTTAATAATAGTGATTCTATGTAACAAGAAAATAAAGATATGATCATTTTAAATGAAGATGAAGAAATAATAAATGAAGCTTTAGCAAAAAAAAAAAAACACTTTTCTTTATTGTTTGTTAGAACGTCGTAAAGAATTATTTGGTCTTTATACGCACAGACATACACCTACTTTTGTTATAGAAGAATAAATGTTGGTTAGAACCGAATATATGAATCTATGATCACTTGTTCACTTTAGTAAATAAAAGATATTGATTGTATTTTGTTAATGTTAGAAATAATGTCTATTTCCTCACAATCTTAGCGTTCATTTGGTAGATTTGGATGATTCATATGTGAATGATGTAGAGACAAAATCATGAGAGGCTTTGTATGAATCTCTATCTGAATGATAAATTGATGTTTGGTTGGACATCAGCATGTGAGTCTCTTAATGATGAGAATGACCGTTTTAACCTTCTAATTGTTTCCAATTAATTTTAGGCCTATTTTGTGTCATTTGTGCCATGTCATTGAAACCATTCAAGCTTTGAGGCCAAAAATGTTTCACTATATACATGAGCTCAATGTCGATATAAATAACAAAGATACAAATAACAAATGCAACAAAGATACAAATAACAAATGCGGTAAACATAAAACATAAACAATAAACATATAAAAACTTTGATGCATAAAATACAACTTCAAGATGTTGCATGAGAGGTTTTCGACTTCTTGATTATCAAGGTTGGACACTTGACGTTCAACACACAGTGATATCTCACACTCCCAAGAAATACCATATCAATTTCAATGCACATTTCATATTTCATAAACACAAATAATCATCTACAATAGTCCATAGATTAAACATCAAGAACATTTACAGATTTTCAGCACAAACACACTTTCAGATTTTCAAGCAAACACAAACACATTTGTTATTTTCAATTTTTCAAAGCAACAAGAACAAAGTAAAAAAAAAAAAAAAAATTGATTTCACACCAACCCTAAAAAAATCGAGGAGCAAGAACATAGATAGAACGCCAATTTCATACAAATAGAGAAGGACAAGTTTTTAGGGCCGGAAAAATCAACCAAAAATATTGGCCTGAAAAAAGACCAAAAAGAAAAAGAGCAGAAAACTTACCGACTTAGGGGGAGACGGCGAAGGGGGAGGTGGAGAGGCGTTGAAGAGGGAGAATGAAGGAGGACAATATTCGATGTGTAGGAAGAGGAAGAAAAACAGGCGGGCGCGTTTTGTTGTTAGGGTAAAGGGTAGCAGACCTAAGTTTTTCATTCAGACTCATCCTCTTGTCTTACCGATCACTTTTCGCCATCACCACCACCACTACCAAAGCAGCCAACCACCCACCACCACTAAAAATGTTGCCACCACCATCACCGCCACCGCCACCACTACCAACGCCACCACCACCATCACCGTCACCACCACCACCACCACCACCACCACCACTAACAACACTACCACCACCATCACTACCATCACCATCACCACTACCACCACCCACCACCACTTCCACCATCACCACTTCCACCACCACCACCAACATTGCGACTACCATCACTCACAACCACCACCATCGCTGCCACCACCACCTTCGCTACCACCAGCCGCTACTGCTACCATCACCACCACCACCGCCACCACAATCAATGCCACCGCCACCATCACGACCATCGTCGTCGCTACCGTCACCGCCACCCACCTTTATTGCTGCTACCATCTCTGCCACCAACCACTATCACCGCCACCACCACCACCACTGCCACCATCGCCGAAATTTTACTATTTTTATAATTTTATATAATGTATCTTTACATATAAGTTAGAAAACAAGGTAAATTAACCAAAACATGCAAAAATGGTAATTGTGTCATTTTACATGAATTCCAATTGCATTTCCTGAGAACCAAACATAATTTGGAATTAATTAAAATTTTATTTCCTGTCAACCAAACAACATATGAAATTGGATTCGAATTCCTGAACCAAACAATTCCTTAGATATTTAAGAGCAATTTTATGTAGTGTTCGAGTGAAATATGTAGTGAGTTATCTTGTAAGTTTATTCAAATAAATGTTGAAGTTTCTTTGTGTTTTTATTTTCAATCTTATAATTGATGGAAAATAAGTAGGCGAATTTTATTTTGAGCAAGTTACAAAAAATATGGTCCATGTGGTTCGTATTTTTTTAATCAAGTCCAGTTTTTTCAATTTCAACGTTAATGTTCTGAGGTTTGTTTTGTCATGCGAATGGTCCTTACGCTGGATGCCGTTAAGCATGCCTCGTTAAAGTCATATGAAATTACTATTATGTCCTTACTTGGGTATTTAACTTTTTTTGGACACAAGAAAATCTGTTTAAAAAAACTCTAGCGAGATGCTAATTTGTACATGACTTTGGCACCAGTTTTCCAAAATCACAATTACATAATTACATTAGTTTTACCTCAAACCTTGATCCAATCAAAGGCTAAAGCCAAAATTGTGCCTATAAATAGAGTTATGGTGAGAGGCTACTTTGGTATTTAACTATTATATACTAAAACAGATCTTACCACCATACACCTTCCTCGTGACCCGATATCTCTCCTCACCCTTTCCTCCGGTGAACATCCCAATTACCCGTGCAAGTGCAACCATGTTTCTAGTTTTCTACTTCTTTTCTCTTCACCAAGAAAAACCCACAAAACCCTTGAATTCACTATAAACAACAAGATAGAGTTACATCTTTTACTCTAAAATTCCCAATATCTATAAAATCAAACATAGCATATCAAATTACCTCAACATAAAACTCTAAATTAATATGAGAACCGTTTGTATATCAAAACTTATTAGGGTATAACCGTCATTTCGTATTATTTAAACGGAGCAAAGTAAAGGGCGTCTGGTGCAGGGGCCATTCACATGAAGAAAACATTCATATATAAGACTTTCTTGTCCAAATTAAAACGACTAGACTTGATTCAGGAAAAAACACATACATACAAGGACCATTTTTGTAATTTAAGATATTTATTGCCCGCACTAACAACCACCTGTAAATCTGTATTCAAATAATTGAGAGAGTAAATTACAGAATTGGTCCTCTGTAGTTTGGTTTATTTTGTAGGTTCCATCTAACTTTCAAAAATGATATTTATACATATTTTGTGATGTTGTCTACTACTTCTTGAAACGCTCTGCAAATTTTCTAGCTAAAATATGAAAATTGATGTTAAATTCACTCTGAGCTCCCGTTATTTGACGAAGCTATGAAGCTGTATCCATCCCAATATATTGATTACCTTGACCGCCATAGCCACCACCACTATTACTAACATGCCAAAAATAAAACAATAAATAAATAAATTAAAGAAATGGTCTTCTAGGTTCAAAGTTGGTTTGCATCATCAGAGCAAAATACTATTTCGAAAACGGTATCAATGGTGGAACCAAAGGCTCTGCAAATGCGCAATTCATGAAACAAACTCAAGGTTTCCATAAAACCTACCTCCTCTTAACTGGGAAAAAAATTATGTCGATGAAACAATTAAATAAATCAGCTAATAAGGATAATCTAGTCGATCAAATAAACTGAAGAATAAAAGAGTGAGAGGGAAGAAAAACCGTATAAGTATTTAGTAGTAGCTTTCAAGAGAAAAGTTCTAGGAACTTACGAGACTTACGAAATGGACCAAGCCATGGGGACCATTTCGTTAATTTACCCTAATTGAGATTTGAGAACAGAAATATCAGTGTGCACACAGCACATCACAATACGCAGGTGCTTTGTCGACAACTTGACAATATTGTTGTCCATTCGCCTCCTTTTCCTTTTTTTTTTCTTAATATATTTATGAAAACATGATGAAAGGTCCAGACGCAACCATTTGTCCACGTTTCACAACTTCATCAAGACTTAGGCGTAAACCAATCCTTATAAATCTAGAAGCAAAGAATACATCGACAAGACATACCAGGAATATCAGTATATCACGTAACACCACATCACACCATCAAAATGACGTCAAGCGAAGAATACATCTACAACCTCTTAGATTCATACTGGTACAAACAACAGATTCTTACATCAAACCCACCATCAATTCGGATTCCCGATGCCTATAAGGAAGAATATGGATCAACACCGTCGCCCAAGGCACCTAAAGATGAGTTCATGGCGTTGACAATGAACAATTGTAGAAATGATGTGGAGATGAAAGGTCTACTAAGATTCTGGGCTCATTCAGTTGCTTCAATTTCCATATAAATCTTTAGCTCCCTCTTTTTCATCGATTTTTTAGTTTGAAAAGTAGGAATTACCACTTGATCTGAATACTACTGAATCAAGGAATGATTAGGATAGCATATGTGGTATATGTGTGTAGGCTTAATTGTATACATGTGTTTGGAGATTAAACAATTGCTCCATCGATCTGTTTCAGTTACAGTACTTGCGAATCTGATAGATTTAAGCAATTTATATATTAGCACCAAGTATACTCCAGTGTTTGGATTTTAAAATCTTTTGAAACCTGAATGCATGGAATTTCTCATATTTACTCGTGTATGTGATCCAGTCATCAACGACTGCATTAATACATGTTTATTAATTTATGTGATCAAGAGAGTTTACGTTAATCTTATGACGTCCTCTTCTATATTATCATAGTATCATGTTTGGTAAGATCACAAAAGTAGCTTATCTTAGCTTAAATTTTCTTATAAACTAGCTTTTTGATAAACTAAGTTATAAGCTAAAAAATAGTTTTTCAATCCAAAGATACCCCTTAAAACTCTATTATTGTTGCATAGACTTAAAGTTATTTACTTCGTTCACTATTAACGATAAGATTGATTAAGTCTTTCTACTCCTAGTAGATAAGATTATTGTTGTATTTGAATTAATCTTATCTTGTATTATTGTATTCATTATAAATATCAATATATACTAAACACTCCATAATTCATTGGAGATTGATAATAATCACTCTTATATGGTATCTTCCATATTCTGATCCTTTCCTATCCATCTTCATTAAACCGGTCTTACTTCTCTTGTTGATCACCATGGCTAACAGCAATACCTCCAATGATGGTACCCTCTCCCTCAATACTATCTTGCACATGCTTACTGTTAAGTTTTCTTCATCAAACTATCTTTTGTGGAAAAACCAAATCATTCCCCTTCTCAAACATCAAGACCTATTCACACATGTCATTGGTGCTTCCATTCGTCCCTCTGAGACTGATTGAAGACAAGCCTTCTCCTAATTCCCACGTAACAGTTTGGGATGAAGCTGATCAACGTGCACTCCTAATTCTTCAGGCCTCACTCACCAAAGAGGCTATGGAAGAGATCTTAGATCTCTCGACTGCTCGAGAAGTGTGGACTACCCTCTGAGTCGACTTACAGCCATGACTCAGTTGAAAGAATGCAAAACCTCGGAGATTCTTTAAGGTAACTTCAAAAAGGTTCGTCTACTATCTCTGATTATCGAAAGAAATTTAAATCAATTTGTGACCATCTTGCAACAATTGGACAACCGGTGGAATTATCATATAAATCCCACTGGTTTCTATATGGTCTTGGTCCTTCCTTTGAGACATTCTCAACAGCACACAGGGATGTCAAACCGAGACCTCCTTTTTGTGATCTTCTTTTATAGGCTGAAGAGCATGCATTGTTTCTTCATTCTATCCATGATACCACTACACCACCAGTTTCTTTTAATGTCCTACAAACTTTATCCTCTAGTAGCTCCACCCATGGCTCTTTCTCTCGTGGTGGTCGTGGTGGTCGCTCTGGTGGACGGGGCGTGGTTGTCGCCCTCCCCATTGTCAGCTATGCCGGAAAGACAGACATTATGCTTCTCAATGCCCGAATCTTTCTACTTTTGCAACCCAAGGTCCTACACTTGATGTCAACTTAGCCTATGCCTTCACTGCTAAGTGTAATGTTCATGATAACTCCTATGATTGGTATGTTGACTCTTGTGCTTCTGCACATATGACACCATCGACTACTAATCTTACCACATCTACTCCATACAATGGGAATGAACATGTCGCATTTGGAAACGGTAATAATCTCAATATATCTCAAATTGGTAATGCATCTCTTACAAAAGATATTAATCTAGCAGTTGCTCTTGTGGTTCCAAAACTTATCAAGAATCTTCTTTCCATAAGTAAATTAACATCTGACTCTCCTGTTGACGTGTTATTCTCTAATAAAAAATTTGCAATTAAGAAACGACTCACCAAGGAGGTGCTAGCAAAGGGCAAAGTTGATAATGGGCTTATGTGCTTAAATCCAATTGGCTTCGTGCTTCTTATGAGCTCTATCATAGTCGTCTAGGACATGATTCGTTACCTACTATTTCTTTATTGCATAAACTAGGCCACATTTTTGTTACTTCTTTTTTACCTAAACCTGGTGTTTGCTCATCTTGTGAGATATCTAAAAGTCATAAGCTTTTGTTTCCTTTAAATGAAAAATGATATTTTCATGTGTTGAATATGATACATTGTGATTTATGGGGTCTTGCACCTGTTTTATCTACTGATGGTTATATTTATTATGCTATTTTTGTTGATGACTTCTCCCGATTTACTTGGTTCTACCCTTTGAAGCACAAATATGACTTAGCAACGGTTCTTAAAACTTTTTTGGCATTTGTTCAAACCCAGGATTTCACATAGGATTTCAGGGGAAAGTTAGGGGTTGCACGATAATAGAAAAAATAAAAATTTTAAAAGATTTCGAAAAAATTTCCATTGCCGCCAGAAAGTTAGGGGTTGCCGGTGCCACCGGTGACCCGGCCTAAATCCGCCCCTGTATTCATCATAAACTTGCTCCACGTAGCATCCCATGTGTTTTCATTGGGTATAGCACCCAATACAAAGGTTACCAGTGTCTTGATATGGCTACTTCTAAGATCTACACCACTCAGCATGCTAAGTTTAATGAGACTCGATTTCCATTCACCAACGATGTTTCTTTGTCTGATGCTAGCATGTATTTATCAATTTTTGAAGAAGTAAGTACACCACCATTGGCCCAATAAATTTCTAACGATGCACCTCCTCGAACTCACAATGCTACCTCAACAAGCCCAAGCCCATGTCGTTTGTGTCCTGATTTCGACAACTTTGTTCCCAGGTTCACTTCAACACCTGATGGCGATGTACCTCCAACGAACTTTGAGTCTGTCTCTCATGCACCTGTTGCTACGGACTCTCCTCCTCTTGCTGCCTCGACACATCTCATGATTACACGAGGTAAGGCTGGAATCTCCAAGCTTCATGGATTCCTAGACTTCATAGCTCTCACATCAAGTGCTTTACACATGGTTTTATTATCTCATAAAGTACCAAAGGATTTCAAAACAACCTCCAAGCATTCCAAATGGCTTAACGCCACGAATGTTGAAATACAAGCCCTTGAAATAATGAAACATGTGAATTGGTTCCTAGACCAACTACATCTAACATTGCTGGATCCAAATGGGTCTTTCGCACAGAGTATCGGTCTGATGGTTCTATATATCGATACAAATCACGATTAGTCGCCCAAGGCTTCACTCAAATATCGGGTCTTGATTATTCTCATACTTTTAGCACGGTTGTGAGAGCTTCGACTTTACATATCATCCTTTCTCTTGCAGTTCATCAAAATTGGATTTTACATCAACTTTATGTAAATAACGCAATTCTTAATGGGTATATGAATGAAACTGTCTTCATGGAACAGCCACGTGGTTTCATTGACTCACAGTTTCCAAATCATGTGTGTCGTCTTAAAAAGGCACTTTATTGCTTGAAACAAGCTCCAAGAGGTTGGTTTCAACTCCTTAATTCCTTTCTAATCCAAGTTGGTTTCACTTACAGTCGTGTAGACCCTTCTTTGTTCATGTTTAAAAGAGGCTCAAGCATTCTATTTCTTTTTGTTTATGTCGATGACATAATTTTACCATGAAATAATCGGACGGTTATTGTAGCATTTATTGCTAGATTACATAAGGAATTTTCAATTAAGACCTTGGTAAACTCAGCTATTTCTTGGGACTGGAGGTTGTTTACACTACTAACGGGTTTTTTCTCACACAATATAAATATGCCTTAGATATTATGTCCAGTGCTAGTTTTGTTGGATGGAAAACCAATTTATACTCCACTTTCTACCTCAGAGGCATTAACTAGTCATGGTGACCCGTTTCACGACCATACTTTATCGTTCTCTGGTGGGTGCTTTGCAATACGTCATCATCACTCATCCTGATATATCCTACATATTAAATCAAGTTAGTCTGTTCTTGCATGCACCTACAACAACTAATTTCCAGGCAGTCAAGCATATTCTTCGATATGTGAAAGTAACCTTATCCTTTAGTCCTCATTACAAAAGATCTTCCATTATTCCTCCGGTTTCCTACTCGGATGATGACTGCGCACGTTGTATCGAGACACGATGCTTAACCTGTGGTTATTCTATCTTCCTTGGTGGTAATATTGTCTCCTGGAGTGCTATGAAACAACCTATTGTGTCTCGTTCTAGTTATGAATCAGAATATAGGGCTATGGCAAACACAACTTTATAACTCATTTGGATTACTCATCTCTTACGAGAGCTTCACATTCCAATCTCCCCTACGCAATTTCTATATTCTGACAACAATAATGTAGTCTTTTTTAGTCAAAATCTTGTTGCCCATAAACGTGCCAAACACATTGATATTGATTATCACTTTGTAAGAGAATTGGTCACCTATGGCAAGCTACTTACTCGTTTTGTTCCAACTACACGTATGGTGGTAGATCTTTTTACTAAAAGTCTTCTACGACCATTATTTGAGCATTTTAGGTCCAAGCTAGGTATTGTTCCACCACCTTCTAGCTTGACGAGGGTATTAACGATAAGATTGATTAAGTCTTTCTACTCCTAGTACATAGGATTATTGTTGTATTTGAATTAACCATATCTTGTACTATTGTATTCATTATAAATATCAATATACTAAACAATCAATAATTCATTGGAGATTGATAATAATCACTCTTATATTCACATTTGATTATTTTTTAAAACTAATAGAACAAAAATGTTTCCTCTGGTAACATGATTTAAGTTTCTCATTCCTTCCTTTAGTTAGACCTATAAGTTCATGTTGATCTTTTATTAATCGTCAATTCATCTCATCTTCGTTCTTATCTTATTTACTAGAATTTGTTTCCAAATAATTCACCATCCTTCGGTCCTTTTTCATTAGATCTTATGATAATCCAAATTGTATGCTTGTTTATCTGGAATGATAATTCTCACTGACAGATTAACAAGGTTTCAATACGTATAAACACATATAAGATACACTTTGGCTAATTATTGTGCATATGCCTATACAACGGCTCAATACAAAATAGGTTAAGCTATTATACAATATGAAATAACATCCTTCTGCTGTTTTATCCGGAGGTGACAAACGGATGTCAGAAAATAGAGACTTGGGGAAGCCTTTGGTGAAGATATCTTCATATTAAGCAGATGAAGGAAAAAAAATACTCAAACCTGATCACGTGCAACTTTGTCCCAAACAAAGTGTATATCAATCTTTATATGTTTTGTCTGATATTGAACCGGATCGGAGGAAATGTATACCACAGTAAGGCTATCACAATAGAAAATAGTTGCCTTGTTGGTGGGGCAATGCAACTCTTGAAGAAGATTATGGATACAACAAGTTGTCGCGATGACATTTTCTATGCCGTGATATTCTGTGTCAACAATAGATCGAGAAATGATGCCCTGTCATTTGGATGAACAGGAGATAAGATTATCACCATGAAAGACACAATAATCGGAAGTAGATATGTGGGCGACTGGGTATGTAACATCCGGATTCCCAGGTATCTTATTTTAAGTATTTACCTTGAGTTTTAGGGAGGGACTCGGCGAGTAGGCGCTCAGACTCGCAGAGTAGGATCGTGAATTCTTGTCTGGATTAATGAGGGACTCGACGAGTCGATGCGTGGACTCGGCGAGTCTGCGCTGTAAAATGAAACCCTAAATCTCAGGGCCCGAGCCCTATTTAAAGGCCTTTATGGCCCCCATTTGCGGCTACCAGTCCAGAGAGAGATACCCTAGCGATTGTGAGCGATTTGTGAGAGAGTTTGAGCCTTTTTGATCATTTTTGGTGTGATTTTGCAAAGGAGAAAGTGTTTCCAGCAAGGGGAGGTCAAGAGGATTGCATTTCAGTGGGCTTTCGGCTTGGATCTTCAAGTTTTAGGTAGCTATTTGATCCTATCCTTCTGTTTTGCTTAAGGGCATTGAATTTAGGGTTTTCTATACCCTTTTATGGCTTGTTTAGTTGTGTATAGTGTCCCATTGAGTGCTAAACTCTAGATATGGACCTTTTGAGGTCCAGAGAGCCTGAACCATGCTGCTTTTTGTGGTTCTATGGAGGAATGGGACATAGGTTGCCATGTTAGAAGGGATTTCACCAAAATAAGCCTTGGGAGCATTGCATGTGTAGCAAGATTCGACCTTTACGTGTTTATTGGTCATGGGGAAGTCAGATCTATAGATTAGAGAAGTAGATCTGACCTCAAGAGGTCAGATGAGTGTTGTCATGGGAGGAACTCGCCGAACCCATAAGGGACTCGACAAGTCGAGTCGGGTTGCCCCGCGACTCGCGACCTGTGACGACCCGTGGAGTATAGGGTTGACTCAGCGAGTCAAGTGAGGACCAGGGGCGAAGAGGACAGGCATGTACTCGCCGAGTCACTCTAGTGCACTCGGCGAGTCCGGTCAATGTTGACCGTTGACTTTTGTTGACTTTTAGGGTTTAGTCAGTGTTTGAACTTATGAGCCATTAGAGGGGTAGAATGGTCTTTTACCCTTCTTAGAGAACTTATAGAGAGGGGTTGTCCTATCCTTTAGAAGTTGTATTAATTAGAGTAATTAATTATGTGATTAGGCGAAGGCTAGTGCAGTATTTCAGAGTTCGAGGTTTACCGAGTTACCCGAGGTGAGTCTTCTCACTGTACTTTACCTAGAGTGGTAATTAGAGTTATGTGACAGAGTATCTTGTATGCTATTTATGTGATTGTGATACACTGCATTATTTCTATGTGATTCATGCCGTGTATGTTCCAGAGTTACAGAGTTAGAACCGGAAGGTTCACAGAGTTAGGACCAGAGGGTCCACAGAGTTAGGACCGGAGGGTCCACAGAGTTATAGCCTCGAGTGGCTAATATGTGTTATATGTGGTATTTTGGGGAACTCAATAAGCATTTATGCTTACAGTGTTTTGTGTTATGTGTTTCAGGTACTAGTGAGGATCGCGGGAAGGCGCCGACATGATCAGTACACACTATTGGAGTTTTACACATTTTGATCTTGAGACGTGTTTTTATGGATTTGATATGTGATAAATTGAGATTTGAGAATATGTATGAATGAAATTATATTTTTAAAAGTGAAAAATTGTTTTGAAAAATTACGGTGTTACAAGTTGGTATCAGAGCCTTGGTTTGAGGGATTCGGATGCACCTTCGGGCGCATTTGAACTCAAACTGAGGATTTGACGAATTTTTTTCGAATTAAAACAAAATCTTTCTAAAAGAGTAAAAGGATTTTGAAAAGAGCAGAGCAGAGCAGTGTGTACGATCAGCCAGCGCCCGAACGGTGATTTCCCAAAATGCCGTTACATTATGTGTTATGAGATATTATGTGATATGTTATGCATGCTAGAGTAGGCTAGGTATTCATGGTTAGGACTAGAGTGGGCCTGATTTGTGATGCCTTAGCCTAGGAGTTATTGCTACTATGAGATACTTCGAGAGTAAGTAGGTAGCAGCGAGGAGCTTATGAGTGGTCTACTGGAGAGTAGCCTGAGTTTAGAGAGATATAGAGTACTTGTGATTTGGGATCCTAGGAGGAGGACTTGGGGTGAATACCGATGCGTGGTGGAAGGTAGTATAAGGGCCTGTACTACTGGAAACACCGGATCGGTGAGCAGTCCAAGTAAGAATCCTTAGGGTACTAAAGGGCAAGTAGGGTTGGGCATCGAGTGCGAGTATACTCGAGCGAGTCTCTGATTTCTTTTGTGTTGTATTTCAGAGACATCATGGTTGGGACGCGCCACCACCCAGGAGGCAGTGGTACCAGTGGTACCAGTGATGAGGAGATCTGTAGGTTGATTCATGAGGCGGTGGCTGCTGCCATCCGAGCCGAGATACCAGAGATGTTTGGGTCTATCAAGACCACCCTGATCGAGACTTTTGACGAGCGTTACGCTGCTCTTACCGAGGCTGTTGTTGCTGCAGCCACCGCAGCCATCGCTGCTGCGAGACCACAGGGGGGTGACTCGTTGCTGTACCGAGAGTTCAGCAACACGAAGCCACCAGAGTTTGATGGGACGCAGGATCTGATCGCTGCGATGAGATGGATTTCTGACATTGAGGGATGCTTCTATACGTGTTCTTGTCCAGAGCATCTGAGAGTTCAGTTCGCGCTGAACCAGCTTCGCTTGGGAGCGAAGGACTGGTGGAAGTTTGTGACAGCGCACTACTCTCCTGCAGATTTTGCCGTGGTGACTTGGGAGAGGTTCACCGCTATGTTTCGTGATGAGTATGTTCCCCCGGTGGAAAGGGAACGTTTGGCCGAGGAGTTCTTGACCCTCAAGCAGGGTACTGAGTCTGTTACAGTGATCACCAAGATGTTCCATGAGAGGGCGATGTTCTGCCCTGAGCACGTGTCTTCCGAGCAGGCACGCATGAGTCGGTATTTGAGCATTTTGAGGAGAGACATCCGTGAGTTCGTGGCGAACTCGTCGTACCGGATATTTGCCGAGCTTCAGGCCAATGCCCGGAAGAGGGAGATTGAGCTCGAGACTCAGGCCAGGGAGGAGGCGGAGTCTCAAGGAAGAGATCGGCCACCGGCACAGTCCCAGCCGGCAGCCAAGCGGGCCAAGCCCGCCGATTCGAGATCAGGGAACCAGAAGATCCGCACTTGCGACAAGTGCGGCAAGAGTCATGAGGGGGTTTGCAGAGCAGGGTCTTGCTACAAGTATGGCAAGGAGGGCACATGGCCAAGGATTGCCCTAAGGGGTTTGCAGTTTGTTTCCACTGCAACCAGACTGGACACCGGAAGGCCGAGTGTCCGCAGCTGCGGGGGTCAGCCCAGGGAGCATCACAGGGATCTGCCCCTGCTGCCATTCGAGCTGTAGAGAGTCGGCCAGCGAAGGCCGAGGCGCCAAGGGCTCGCCGGAGAGCCTTCCAGTTGACAGTGGAGGAGGTCCGTGCAGTGCCAGATGTTGTGGCGGGTATGTGTTCTTTCATCTATTTATTTTGAGATTATGGTGTTATGCTTATATTATGATATACGTAGGTACGTTTCTTGTGAGTTCTGTACCTGCTTTGGTGTTATTTGACTCGGGTGCGAGTCGGTCTTTTGTGTCGTTAGCCTTTAGTCAGCACATCAGTATCTGTCGAGAGGCGTTGAGTCGACCTTTGCGAGTTTCCATAACTGACGAGAGAGCGGTGTATGCCACTGATGTGATCCGAGGATGTGTACTCGAGATCTTCGGCGTTGAGTTTCCGATTGATTTGGTCCCGATTGCGATGGGAGATGTCTGTGTCATTGTGGGCATGGACTGGTTGAGCAGGTTTGGAGCGGTTATCGACTGCGAGCGACAGTTGGTGACCATACGAGACCCTAGTGGGGGATTTCTTACGGTTTATGGCGAGGGTACCCGTTCTGGGTCAGCATTTTGTTCGGCCGCTAGAGCGAGGCAGAGCCTACAGCAGGGATGTAGTGGGTTTGTGGCTTATGTGGTGGATACGAGAGTAGATACAGAGAGACCGAGTTCGGTCGATGAGGTCCCGATAGTGCGTGAGTTCCCGGATGTCTTCCCCGGGGAGTTGTCGGGCGTGCCTCGCGAGAGGCAGGTAGAGTTCTGCATCGATTTAGTTCCGGGGGCAGTGCCTATCGCCAAGGCGCCTTATCGCCTTGCGCCGCCAGAGATGCAGGAGTTATCCTTGCAGCTTCAGGAGCTGCTGGGGAAGAGGTTTATTCGACCGAGTAGCTCGCCGTGGGGAGCGTCGATCCTTTTTGTCAAGAAAAAGGATGGTTCACACCGGATGTGCATTGATTACCGGGAGTTGAACAAGTTAACGGTCAAGAACCGTTACCCATTGCCGAGGATTGATGATCTGTTCAATCAGTTGCAGGGAGCATCTTGGTTCTCCAAGATAGACTTGAGGTTTGGATATCACCAGATGAGGGTGCGAGAGGAGGATATCCAGAAGACGGCGTTCAGGACTCGTTATGGGCATTACGAGTTCGTGGTGATGCCTTTTGGGCTCACCAACGCACCGACAGTGTTCATGGATCTCATGAAGAGGGTGTGCAGACCGATGTTGGATCGATCGGTGATTGTATTCATCGACGACATACTGGTGTATTAGAGGTCCAGAGAGCAGCATGAGGAACATTTGAGGGAGATCCTCGGAGTTCTGAGATCGGAGAGGCTTTACGCAAAATTCTCCAAGTGCGATTTCATGTTACGAGAGGTCCAGTTCTAGGACACCTCGTCAACCAGAATGGGATATTGGTCGATCCGGCCAAGATTGAGGCGGTGATGAGTTGGGAGGTGCCGAGATCCCCCACCGAGATCAGGAGTTTTCTAGGGTTGGCTGGCTACTATCGGAGATTTAACAGGGATTTCTCCAAGATCGTTGTGCCTCTCACCAAGTTGACCCGGAAGGGTGTGGCTTTTTCGTAGGGACCAGAGCAGCAGACCTCGTTTGAGACACTTCGCCAGAGGTTATGCGAAGCCCCGGTGTTAGCCCTCCCGGAAGGGATGGAGGATTTTGTGGTGTATTGTGACGCATCGATATCAGGGTTGGGTGTAGTACTTATGCAGAGGGGGCATGTGATAGCGTATGCATCGAGGCAGCTGAAGCCTCATGAGACGAGGTATCCCACCCACGATCTGGAGTTGGGGGCAGTGGTGTTCGCCCTCAAGATCTGGCGTCACTATTTATATGGGGTTCGGTGTACCATATACACGGACCACAAGAGGTTGAAGTACTTGATGGATCAACCCAATCTAAATATGCGCCAGAGGAGATGGTTGGACGTGGTAAAGGATTACGATTATGAGATCTTGTACTACCCGGGCAAAGCTAATGTTGTAGCTGATGCCCTGAGTCGCAGGACGGAGAGTGCCCCGATACGAGATGCTTGTTTGAGATTGACAGTGATGACTCCGGTGTTGGACACCATTCGGGAAGCCCAGACAGAGGCCGTTAGACCGGAGAACCGCAAGAGAGAGCGGGTGATTGGACAGGTACCTGAGTTCGTTACCGATAGCCATGGGCTTATGACCTTCCAGGGTCGGATTTGGGTGTCGTATGCAGGCGGGACGCGCACCACTTTGATGGAGGAGGCGCACCGATCGAGGTTCTCGATCCATCCCGGGGCCACTAAGATGTATTTGGATCTGAAGAAAGATTACTGGTGGCCCTCTATGAAGAGGGATGTAGCATGGTTTGTTGAGAGGTGCTTGACCTGTCGCAGGGTTAAGGTTGAGCACCAGCGTCCGCACGGCAAGTTGCAGCCACTTGAGGTTCCCCAGTGGAAGTGGGAACAGATTTCCATGGATTTTATCACCAAATTGCCAAGGACCGCGAGGGGTGTCGATGCGATTTGGGTGATTGTCGACCGGCTGACGAAGAGCGCTCACTTCCTTGCTATCAGTGAGAGCTCTTCTACAGAGAGATTGGCAGAGCTGTATGTGAGGGAGGTGGTATCGCGGCATGGAGTACCGATCTCGATTGTGTCAGACCGAGATGTACGTTTCACTTCCAGGTTCTGGAAGAAGTTCCATGAGGAGTTTGGTTCGAGGACATGCTCCGAGCATGTGTGTTGGACTTCGAGGGAAGTTGGGACACGTATCTGCCGTTGGCTGAGTTTTCTTATAACAACAGCCACCATTCGAGTATTGGTATGCCTCCCTTCGAGTTGTTATACGGGAGGAGATGCCGTACTCCCATCTGCTGGGGAGAGGTAGGGCAGCGCGTGATGGGCAGCACTGAGATAGTGCTTTAGACTACCGAGCAGATACAGCAGGTTAGACAGAGGTTGTCAACGACTCAGAGTCGCCAGAAGAGTTATGCGGATAGGCGACGATCCGAGCTTGAGTTCCAGGTGGGAGACTTCGTGCTCCTGAAAGTGTCTCCTTGGAAAGCAGTGATTCGATTCAGGAAGAGGGGCAAGCTGGGGCCCCGGTATATCGGGCCGTTCAGGGTAACCGCGAGGGTTGGCAAGGTAGTATATCGGTTGGAGCTACCTGCAGAGTTGAGCCAAATTCATGATACCTTCCACGTGTCTCAGTTGAGGAAGTGTATAGCCGACGAGTCGGCGGTAGTGCCGCTGGAGGATATTCAGGTGGATGCGAGCCTGAATTATGCTGAGAGGCCAATCACGATCCAGAATCGGAAGATCAAGGTTCTGAGGAACAAGGAGGTGCCCCTGGTGCAGGTCCAGTGGCAACATCGAAAAGGGTCCGAGCTGACTTGGGAGCCGGAGTTGGAAATGCGGGAGCAGCATCCAGAGTTGTTTGCTGAGAAAGACTTTGAGGGCGAAGTCTGATTCTAGTGGGGGAGAATTGTAACATCCGGATTCCCAGGTATCTTATTTTAAGTATTTACCTTGAGTTTTAGGGAGGGACTCGGCGAGTAGGCGCTCAGACTCGCGGAGTAGGATCGCGAATTCTTGTCTGGATTAATGAGGGACTCGACGAGTAGATGCGTGGACTCGACGAGTCAGTGCTGTAAAGTGAAACCCTAAATCTCAAGGCCTGAGCCCTATTTAAAGGCCTTTATGGCCCCCATTTGCGGCTACCAGTCCAGAGAGAGATACCCTAGCGATTGTGAGCGAGTTGTGAGAGAGTTTGAGCCTTTTTGATCATTTTTGGTGTGATTTTGCAAAGGAGAAAGTGTTTCCAGCAAGGGGAGGTCAAGAGGATAGCATTTCAGTGGGTTTTCAGCTTGGATCTTCAAGTTTGAGGTAGCTATTTGATCCTATCCTTCTGTTTTGCTTAAGGGCATTGAATTTAGGGTTTTCTATACCCTTTTATGGCTTGTTTAGTTGTGTATAGTGTCCCATTGAGTGCTAAACTCTAGATCTGGACCTTTTGAGGTCCAGAGAGCCTGAACCATGCTGCTTTTTGTGGTTCTATGGAGGAATGGGACATAGGTTGCCATGTTAGAAGGGATTTCACCAAAATAAGCCTTGGGAGCATTGCATGTGTAGCAAGATTCGACCTTTACGTGTTTATTGGTCATGGGGAAGTCAGATCTATAGATTAGAGAAGCAGATCTGACCTCAAGAGGTCAGATGAGTGTTGTCATGGGAGGAACTCGCCGAACCCATAAGGGACTCGACGAGTCGAGTCGGGTTGCCCCGCGACTCGCGACCTGTGACGACCCGTGGAGTATAGGGTTGACTCAGCGAGTCAAGTAAGGACCAGGGGCGAAGAGGACAGGCATGTACTCGCCGAGTCACTCTAGTGCACTCGGCGAGTCCGGTCAATGTTGACCGTTGACTTTTGTTGACTTTTAGGGTTTAGTCAGTGTTTGAACTTATGAGCCATTAGAGGGGTAGAATGGTCTTTTACCCTTCTTAGAGAACTTATAGAGAGGGGTTGTCCTATCCTTTAGAAGTTGTATTAATTAGAGTAATTAATTATGTGATTAGGCGAAGACTAGTGCAGTATTTCAGATTTCGAGGTTTACCGAGTTACCCGAGGTGAGTCTTCTCACTGTACTTTACCTAGAGTGGTAATTAGAGTTATGTGACAGAGTATCTTGTATGCTATTTATGTGATTGTGATACACTGCATTATTTCTATGTGATTCATGCCGTGTATGTTCCAGAGTTACAGAGTTAGAACCGGAAGGTTCACAGAGTTAGGACAAGAGGGTCCACAGAGTTATAGCCTCGAGTGGCTAATATGTGTTATATGTGGTATTTTGGGGAACTCACTAAGCATTTATGCTTACAGTGTTTTGTGTTATGTGTTTCAGGTACCAGTGAGGATCGCGGGAAGGCGCCCACATGATCAGTACACACTATTGGAGTTTTACACATTTTGATCTTGGGATGTGTTTTTATGGATTTGATATGTGATACATTGAGATTTGAGAATATGTATGAATGAAATTATATTTTTAAAAGTGAAAAATTGTTTTGAAAAATTACGGTGTTACAGGGTATCCACCCCAGTCAACGTCAAAATATGATATGAGTAACATGGATAGGGAAGCGTGAATTTGAAGTCCGTGATCAAGAGTGTCGCGAATGCACGTACGATCTGTTTGAGAGCATGAATGTGGGTTTCTTTAGCGTCATGCATGTATATGCATATTTGTTGCACATCAAATGATATTTTAGGACTCGTGAATATTAAATAATGAAGAGCCTCTCAAAGCCTTTAATAGAGAATCAGATCGGATATTAGAGAACCAGTCGGGTCTAGCTTATTAAGTGGCTCAGAAGGATTTCGTGCAGGGATTGCAGTGCATCATGTTGGTTCTCTCCAAAATGTATGTGGCATACTTATGTTGAGATAGAAGAAGGCCTTTGGTGGTACGAACAACATAAATACCAAAGAAGTGGTGTAGGTCGCAAAGATCTATCATAGAAGACTCATGGCTAACATGTGAAATAATACAATATAAAATATATGTGGAGGTAGTCGTAAGGGTATTATCATCAACATATATTAAGACATAAGTTGTGGAAATGGATGTTTGAGTATGAATAGAGACAGGTCTATGAGACTATGTTGAAAGCCAATGCGAGTAGCATATTGGCAAACCAATAAACACCAGGGAAGAGTTTTTTGACGTGAGACCAAAGTTAGGAGAGGAGGTATACGGTCGTGTGAGGTTGGAGTTGAGGAATGGCCGAATAAGAGGTGAGGGATCAGATGTTTCATCAAGAAAAATGTTAGAGGATGGATCATTATCGGTGATAGAACCGAAAAGAAACGTGGTTTTGTCAAAACCACATGACGGAATATTGTGATTTTGCTGGATGATAAGTCAAGGCAACGGTATCCGCGATGATGTTGGAAATCAGGACCTCACAACTTTATTAGTAGAAACTAATCACGTCCTTGTACTTACGTGAATTTGATTAAATATGGCTAGAACTCTCACTTTTAGGTCATGAAGGATACACAGTGGGTAAAAGATAATAAAAGGCATAAATGGGACTACTCTTATGTTTTATTCATATGAAAATAAAGGCTATATATATAGCCTTCCATACATCACACAGGAAACCCCAAAAGATAACAATTAAACTAAACTATTCTATCCTAAAAATCTGGTAAATGAAAGTGACTTCTTCTACCACTCCCTAAGACTCGGTCATAGCTTTTATCAATCTATTTTATTCAAATAACATGCATAATGAACTACATGACCCATGAAACAAAATGGACTTAACCTATCAAGATTACCCAACATTCACCCCCATAATCTTGATGATCTTGACCCATTTTTTTCATCACAACAAAGTTGGCTCTTCCTCTTGGATCAAGTTTGGTTCTTTGTTATTGTCTTTGTCTTTCCACTTTGTGCACTCATAGCTAAAGTGCCCAAAATCTCCACAATCATAGCACTGAATTCCACTTTTGTCACCTCGACCTTTTACTCTTCATCAGCCTTTTCCACCTCTTTCATAATTCCTTCCATGCTCTCTTCCACATCCATTACTTTCACCATACCTTTGTTCACTTGCCATCAAGAGTTGATCTCGCTTTTCTTCCTTCTCATCACAAATTTTGTGCCTATCTTGCTAGGCTTTCAACCTTCTTATCGCTTCTTCCAATGGCATACTTTCAAGGCCGGAGTATTGCTCAATCGAAGCTACAATTGGAAAATACTTCTTTGGAACATAATTAAGGAACTTTCTAACAATCACTTCTTCATCGAGACATGAACCAAGACTTTTAAACTTCTCAACTATCCAGTTATCTTTCCCGAAAAGTCATTGATTGTTTCCCCATCCTTTATCTTTATCCTCTCCAACTCACCCCTTAATGTTTGCAACCTTGCCATTTTCACCCGTTCGGTACCTAAGTACCGAATCTTAATGAAGTCCCAAACATCTTGTGCATCCTTGTATTTAGCAACTTGCAAAAGAATATCTTCTGGGAGAGTGGGATAAATTATAGCTTTTGTAGTATAGTTCCTCTTCTCTTCCTCATCTTCTCCAAGTACCGTCTTCCCAAGGCCATGTGCTCTCAACACACTTTCAACCAAGATTGACCATGAGGTGTAGTTTTTTTTTCAGTTTAGGATACTAAAGTGTGACGCTACCTTGTTCACGAACTATTGATGTACCTGCGTTTTTTGGCATTTCTTGCAAAAATTTCGAGTTTCAACATCGGTCTTGGTATGAATCTTCGGTCCTTTCTTTCTTCCTTTAGTGATCCTATGGTCTTCGGTCACCTATGTCTGTGACAACCCTGGAAATATGCCCCCGACCGACAGCGATAGTGAACGTCAAAAGAGCATAATACAATCCTATAAATGCCAAAAATTTCAATCATCACTCTTATTAACGCCAAACCATAGGCTCTAAAATAAGTGCGCAAAAAGTCGCGTCACTTTGTGAGCAGGTTAACGTATTTGGATTCTACACGATGCCGCAATTCCAAAAATATATATTTCACAAGAATCTGACAAAGTATTAGCGAGATACGACATTTATAATAAATAAATGTATGTCGTACTTAAAAAATTACAACGTCGAAAACTACGAGGAGATTGGTCAACTTTTGGGAAAAGTGGCCAACTAGAAAAACGTAGTACTACTTAAAGTAGGAGTTATGGAGAAAATAACCCCTAAGAAGGAAGTCATATGAGTGAGATATGATTTTTAACGATAATAAAAACTAGTCGAAAAACATAAGTCAAAACTAGCCAAAACGACCAAAAGGAAAGTTGTAGAGTGTGAAGAGATCAACACAAATATATAAGAGTCTTCGACAGCGGAGTTTGTATGCGAGAGTTACGAATTTACGAAGTTTAATTATTAAGATACGCTACGTCGTGTGCACTAACACACGATTTCATCGAGATACGGGATGTCGTGACACACTAAGGAGACAACATGTGGCATCATTGTACGATTCGCGTGCAATTGCACGACGCACACACTAAAACCTTATATAAATAGCAAGCTTCGACATACCATTTTCCTCACCCCTCTCATTCATTCTCTCTCTATATATTAATTCTAGTGCCGCTATCCCGAATGTCTCTCGAAGTACTAGTTTGTGGATTCCTACCCTACAACAACGTTTTCATAACTCTCAGGTGAGTTCACGACCCCATTTTCAACTCTTTTCGGAAGGTGGGGGTGCATGTCTAAAATACAACTTTACATGGTTATCACTAATTAGAGTTAGATATTTATGCCCATAGCATTAGGATATTAGGTAGTTACTTTGCCCAAACTCTTTAGCTAATTTTATGCCTAGTTGTTATGTTGACCCACTATGATAGATAAGATCATACCTAGTTGTCACGTTGGACAGTTTCCAGGAAACGCTGAAACTCGTTATTATAGCCACCTTTGGATAAGATTACTAATTAGTGTTACTATGCCCAAATTCTCGGCTACGCTAAACACACACACACACACACACACACACACACATATATATATATATATATATATATATATATATATATATATATATATATATATATATACACACACACACACACACACATATATATATATATATATATATATATATATGTATGGGATAAATAATATATATAATAAGTATATCGTATAAAATATAACACGAATAACAACACGAACGAAAAGGGGAGGCCGCCACCACAAGAGTTAGATGAGATACAATTCATTAACACGCTGATAGATATTCAGCTAGCACTCTACCTATAATCATTAATTCTTAAGTGAGAGAGAGAGAGAGATGTATAGATCTATATGGGATTGCCACTCCCACCTGTGGTTGCTAGCTATAACCTGACGGCAAGTCGAAGCAGGCATAACTTTCGAAACACAATGACGTCCGATGAAGTGTCGCGATATTTTCGGGATAACCAGTTATAGCTCAATTATAGGAACTCACCGTAACTTTGTCAAACTAAAACTAGCTATGAAAAACTACTAATAAGAATTACTTAAGTAGTGATACTACACAAAAACTCGAGGAAACGAGTTTAGGTCAACCAACTTCTAACTGTCTTAGACTCCCACTAGGAACCTACCTATGGAAGTAGTGATAGTCTACACAAACTCTGGGAAACGAGTTTAGGTTCAACTAAAAATAGACTATCTATCACTCTTATATGCAGTTATATTCCACATAAACTCGAGGAAACGAGTTCAAACACTTTTCTTGAGGAACAACTTAAGAAGTAGTGCCTACAATATGATAAAAAGGAATATTAGGATGACATAATCCAAAACACTAACCTTGAGATAAGGTAACAAGTAAAATATACAACTTCTATCCAAATCAGGATTCAGATTTAGTCATTAAACTGTCTGGTTCTTACTACCAAAACGCTTGAAGATACGCTAACATGCTAACCTGAGTTGAGGTTACAACGAGTGCTAACTTAAGTACATCAACAAAGTATTTTCACACTTACCAAACCTGTGAACTCACCAACATTATGTTGACCCTCTCAAAATCACATGTATTCCTAGGTCAACCTACAGAGATAAAAGATTAAACCACATAGTACAGACGACTGTCATACTATCAAATGGAATGGAGACTCGACACAAAGACCTCTTCCAAAAAGCCAACAATTCTGAAAGTTGCATCGCTCAGTATTTTCCGCCACCAGGCCGAGGGCGTGACAGACTAGTATCAGAGCTTAGGGTTATAGCAAATTAGTAATTCTTTAGGAAATACGACTATAACCAAGGAACATATACTCTATAAAGATCTGTACTCAGATTTTCAACTAAGAGTATTATTAAAATACACTACCGATTCACTACTTATGGGAGAGGTGACTAGTTTGGAGTATCGCTTGGGTTGCTGGATTTTAGAACAGCTATATGCTAAAATGGTCCTTCCCTCCGGTATTTCTCATTTGGCTGATCCTTACTTAATAGTCTTGAAGTACAAAACCAAAACTTAAATACAAGGGAAATCAAAATTTTAGGTTAAGTGCCCTAAATAAGTTTAATGGTACATTGGCCAAGCCAAGACTAGACATAGAACAGATCAGCTGTGTTTTATTTTGGATAAGTCTAATGCACTACTCAACCTAAATATGGTAAATAGCAAAGTAAAATTTTGAGCAATCCAAAAAGGCGTAACACAAATACAACGATGAACCGATAATAACGTAAAATATACATACAATACCAAAAATCTACAGAGATACATCATGGAGTTGTCTACCAAAAATGAAGCGTATACACCCATACATCACCGCTAAAATATACAAAAATAAAAGAAATCTACATACCTAAAAAGTAACAACAAATAAACATAACTAGCCAATATATTCCTCATCATCCTCATCACCACCATCGCAACCATCGTCGTCATCATTAGCGTCATCATCGTCGTCATGACGCGTCCTAGATGTACCCGCCCCATCGCTCGGTCGATGATAAGGGGGATTGGAAAATCCCTGAAAAGCAAACCAATCACTCATGGCTCCCAACATCCATTCCTGGTAGTGGCGGGCATCATGGACCTCCCTAGTCAGCTCGTTCATACGCCCAGAGAGATGAGCTATATCCATATCGGGCTGCGGAACTCGCTAAGCACCAAGGGGAGCACGTCGAACACGCTGCTGACGATAACCCATCTAAAACTCTCTCTCCTCTCTGTGCTTTGGATCCACCTGACGGATGGGCACATCAACATCGTCAGGAGGAATCCTCAAAACCCGATCTAGACCAGGAACAACCGCTCGAAGATGCGTCAGAGCCTCCCCATCCAAATCTCGAAGGGGATAATGACTTATACCATGAGTATCAACCCCATAGGACCGAGCCAAGCCAAAAATTAAATGGCCGCCACATATATTGCTTAGTAGCTGAGAGCCCAGAGCTAGACCGGAGGAAAGGAATGAAGCAATGGTGTAAGGGGTATGGAAGTGAACGTCAGTATGAAGGAAACACCATATCAGGAAAAGGTCACCTGAAGGGACCTTATCGTGATCCTCATGATAATGAATAGTGGATACGATAAGGCGGTGCATGAATCGTTGCAAGGGAGACCTGAATCTGCTTTCCTTCGCCGACCTTGATGTATACTCTCCGATAGCAAGGGCCCAGACGCTCAAATGATTGAATTCTCTTGGCTCCGAGAGAATAAAACTGTCTAAGAAGGCCTCCAAGAAAGGTTGATCAATATCCGCGAGAAGGTATATCTCTAATCGATGCCCCAACTCTAACAAACTGCAAAATCGGGTAACCACGCCCACCTTGAAAGACAAGGTTGGGTCGTCCGATCAAACCCTGACATCCCAGTTGAACCAGACAGTAGAAAGGAACTCTATAACGAGCTCCCTAAAGATAATCTCCCGGAATCCCAAAACGTGACGCTAGACGTGACTAACGAAAGTCATGAGACCTGTCTCATCGCGAAGAGATCGCGTGAGAAACGCTCCGGTAGCGACATCAAACCCAAATCGCCCATAACACGCCAGTCAAGAGACTGCGGGATAGTGATATGCTTAGTCAGTAGCTCCGAACCCCTCCATATATAATACTCTCAGTCAGGAAGGGTAGCATGGAAAGACAAGAATAGGCGTGTCAACCAATCATGAGGAAAAGGCCTGACCTTATGTCGTCTGTTCATTGTGAAACCGGAATAATCAACTAAGAATGTTAGGGAAATAGAATAAAAATGACAAAATCTGCAAAACTACACCTTGCATGCATTTCTTCATGTACAGCGTGCATGTGAAGATGCGCCCCAGGCAGCTTCATATGCGCCGCGGGCCTCAAGAACACGATGAAGAACAGATTCGATTTGGGCGCAATTTCATCCAAATTTTGGTCTAGGAAACACGAGGGTTCGATAATCGGTACTCTACAAGCTTAATAAAACACCAATTTGGCTCAAAACACAATACAAGTACAGATTCGAACCAAAACCTAATTTTTTCCCAAAAACTTGAAAAACACCAAATTGGGGGAAAATTAATGAATATTAATAATAATCAACCATATAACTACTAAAATCGGTACATTTACTAGTTGTTTAACCTATCAATTTCGTATAATCATACAAAAATCAGAAAAAAAAAATCCCAAATTTCTCTAAAACCTAAAAACGAGAAATTGGAACCCGTTATAAATGGAAAGATGTTAAAAGTTAGGACACGTGTAGCTGGAAGGAAGGGGAATCAGATGGGAGAAAACGACAAAACCTGAAAATCGTGGCGTGTAAACCTTATGTGGGGCCCATAAATCACAAAAAGTGGAACATAATCGGAAGTGCACGTCGAAAAAGGGGGGACCAGTGCGCAAACTTTATACTTGGCCCCCTTTGCGCGCGGCGCACCCGCATGCCTGACGCGCAATCCAAGAAACCTAATTTTTTTGTAAGGTATTTAGTTTGATCCCTTCCAATCTGGAAACCCTATAAATTTACCTAGAATGCTCATCCACCCAATATAAAATGAGCTCTAGATGCACCAAAAAGGGGAATAAACGAACAACAAAACGAATGAACAATTCTACGTGGAAGGTGATAAGAAGACAGGTTGCTAAGAAATTTAATTTTCACAAATAAAAACCCAAACATTTAAATCCAACCTCAAGACTTTAGGAAGATATATTTAGCAGAGTAGCAACCAAGAAATGGCTACCAGAAATCCATTTAGCAACTGATCAAAATCAGTCCAATAGAACAAAGGAAGAACTTGCTTAAACCCTTAGACTAAGGAATAGAAGCCACCTTGCGAACCCACAACAGTGTTAAGAAAGAGTTAGGTTAAGGTGATCACCTATATGGTATAGTACTAAAATTTATATCTTAGGGATAAATATTGCACCCTTCAGCAAAGTAAGCATGATTGGATAATAGTAGAACTTTACCCACATAAATAGCCCAAGAATAGGAAACACTTGCCAAAACCAGTATAAGTATAAACGTCACCCACTCGACAATACTAGGAAATTGTGGAGCGAGAAAAGCACCCAAAGAAACAGAAACCCAAGGACTTGAACATCTCTTAGGATTAAGAAGACTCTAACTAGTTAGGATAAAACATGTCATTTTAGGTTAAGACACACAGTAACCCTAGAAACCATTGAAACTCATGCCCACACAACCATACAACAAGGATATAAACCAAAAACTCATGACGCAAAAAGCCGTACAACTAGAAGCCATAGGAATCCAACTCTAATCATGAATAACTACTACCCGTAGGGTTGGTCAGGAAATATATTTAGTCATTCAATATAACAAAAAACTAGGAAGATCGCGGCAAACTGCTAGGTTAAGTACATCCCTGAAGTCTCAAAAGAACCCACACCAGTTAGTTAGGGGTAAAACCTTGAGCAAACTCTACAAGATCCAACTAAGATAGGCCAAGTGCCAGAATGTAACATTAGCATAAGATAAACTAATAAGTAGAACCACCACGTCTAGCATAAAAACAGCTTAGAAAAGAAACATAAAACCCCAAATCAAAAGCAAACACATTAACATTCCTAAAATAGAAAGGACGAGATAGCGAAGCGAAAAAATAGAGGTTTAAGGAAACCTTAGCATGATTGATCGGTAGAACCTTTAGGTTTCCTCTTAGTGTAAAACAAAATAGGAATGGATTTCCTCTTGATGTGAAACAAAATAAAAGTAGGAATACACTTCTAGCTTCTTCACCAATCAACAAATACCCAACAGAACTCAAAACGGATCCCAACCTCATTGCAAAAGAAACCTTAAATAGGATAGAATACTCCTCCAAGACTACGTCGTAGGAATGATTTCCGAAAGCTAAAATCCATTAAGGTACTCCCAACCAAGTACCTTCACGTCAAGCACTACGACTTGAATTTCGGAGACGAAATTTCCTTCAATAGGCGGAGGATGTGGCAACCCAAGAAATACGCCCCCAACCGACATCGATAGTCAATGTCAAACAATGAAAATAAGTTACTTATAGTCACATGAATTTTCCTTTGGCGTTAGCATTGTTTTCTTTCGTTTTTCCCTAATGTAAGTTACTAATTCTTAATGAAAAATTGTTAGATATTGTTAATTGTCAATTTCCTAAAAATTTCTTTAAACATACAAATTTTATAAAATTTTAGTATCAACATGGACCATTAATGTATTATGCTAAATAATAAACAAAACACATTTTTGATGATGTCCCATGGAAACATGCATCTTTGTCATAACTCCACGTGCTCAATCGACTCTCTGTGTATTTGTTTATTTGACGGTTGTCATAACTCCAACAACTAATCATTCGTTCAATCTTCCACTACAAAAAGGAATTCAAAATGGATAATCAATACCGTTTCGATGTGGTATTTGTTTATTCTAAAGTTGTACATTGTTGTTTTTTAAAACAATGACAATAAGTTACTTATAGTCACATATTTTTCCTTTGGCACTAGTATTATTTACTTTTCGGCACACATAGGCAATTAAAGTGTGACCATAACTACTAACAGTCATATATATTTTATTTTAACATGATTATTATTTACTATTAGACACACATAATAACTTAAATTGTCAATTTATAAAATACTTATAGCCATATTTTTTTATTATTAAACAATGACCGTAAATTACTTATAGTCACATGTTGTATCCTTTAGAATTAGTATTGTTTACTTTTAATTTCGACAAACATAAGAAATTAAAGTGTGACCATACACTACTAATAGTCATATATAATTTGTTTTAACATGACCATTGTTTACTATTAGATGCACATAATAATTTAAATTGTCGCCATAAATTACTTATAGCCGTAAATTTATTATTATTTTACAATGACCATAAATTACTTATAGTCACATGTTGTTTCATTTAGCATCAGTATTGTTTGATTTTAATTTCGACAAACATAAGCAATTAAAGTGTGATCATAAACTAAGTCATATATATATATATATATATATATATATATATATATATATATATATATATATATATATATTGTTTTAACATGACCATTTTTTACTATTAGACGCATATAATAACTTAAATTGTCACCATAAATTACTTATAGTTGTAAAACAATGAGCATAAATTAGTTATAGTCACGTATTGTTTCATTTGGCATTAGTATTGTTTACTTTTAATTGCGACACACATAAGCAATTAAAGTGTGATCATAAACTACTAATAGCCATACATATTTCGTTTTACCATGATCATTGTTTACTATTAGACGCACGTAATAACTTAAACTGTCACCATAAACTATTAATAGCCGTATTTTATTCATTAAACAATGATCGTAAATTACTTATAGTCAAATGTTATTTCCTTTTATACTAATATTGTTTTCTTTTAATTTCGACACACATAAGCAATTAAAGTGTGACCATAAACTACTAATAGTCACACATATTTTTTTTACCATGATCATTGTTTACTATTAGACGTACATAATAACTTAAATTGTCACCATAAATTACTTATAGCCGTACTTTTTATTATTATTAAACAATGATCATAAATTACTGATAGTCACATGTTTCCTTTAGCATTAGTTTTGTTTACTTTCGACACACATAAGCAATTAAAATGTGACATAAACTACTAATAGTCATATGTTTTATGTTTTAGCACGACGTTTGTTTACTTTTAGACACACACAAAAACTTAAACCATCACCATAAATTACTTATACTCGTACATTTATTATTATTATTATTATTATTATTATTATTATTATTATTAAACAATGACGATAAATTATGTATAGTTACACGTTTTTTCCTTTAGGGTTAATATTGTTGTTGGGTGACAACAAAACAAGTTAAGCACTTCAGACAAATATCAAAACAAACTTCGGTTAACTTGCAGAAATAAAACTTCTGGAAAAATGTTTATCAAGTGAACACAATATTTAATGTGGTTCGGTCAAGGTGACCTACATCCATGGGAGAACGAGAGAGACCTGATATTATTAACTTCCAAGAACAAGTACAATCACACACAAAGGTTACACCTCACTTGAGCTCTCAAAACAAAAGAATCTCTCTTGCTTACTAACTACTCCAAAGGAGTGCTCTCAACCTCATAATGATTACTTTCTTGAAATTTCTGCACACATATGATGATGGAGATATGAGTCAGTTTATACTTGAGGGATCAGACCTAAAACCCTAATGGGCCAAGCACATTGGCCTATAGGCCCATGAATAGTGACAGCCAATCATATCCTACCATGCAGCATCTTTTGGAACATTCTTCCATGTCATACAACCCATGAGCATCAGCAACTCACATGATGGACCACCTTGACCATAGTGGAGCATCATGATGCACAGGTGGCACATCATGAAAACTAATGGCCTAACATCCATCATGGTGGAACAACCAGATGTATTTATTGAGCAATACCAACTTTTGAGCATCCTTGAACGATCTTGAGCATCACAGAGGACTTCATAGCATACATGACTCATCAGGGATACCATGGCTCATCAAGGAACCAAAATGAGCCATCTTGCACCATGATGGCGCAACATGTGCAAGGATGGCACAACAGGCTTCAGGTGTGGCACAAGAACTTCTTGGTTGGAGCAACATCACCGCCTTGGCACAATAAGAACATGCTTGGCGCAACAGTATACTCCATGTTGCAAGAGGAAACCCCATGACACAAGAGGGATACCTCATGTCGCAAGAGCGAGCAGCATGGCGGAAGAAGGAATACTTATAACGCAACAACATCCTTCATGGCCCATCCCTTTATCAGATTAGCGCAACAAGGTCCCCTTGTTTCTCCATATCACTCCTAATTGCTCCAAATCTCTTCCAGGTGCTCCACAACCCCTTCGATATGATCCGTTCCTTTAGCACTTGATCTGTTCCTTTGTCATATGATCCATTCCCTTCTCAAATGATTCGTTCCTTTGTCACATGCTCCATGAACCCCAAGTGCTCCCTTGACTTCCAAGTGCTCCAAATTCTCCATGAGCATGATCCAAATACTCTATGTTGGATAAGAATTCACACCCAACAATCTCCCACTTGAAGGATTGAACAACTTCATCTGTCATTCAAAGTCTTCATCATTCTCTTAATCTCTCTCTCTCTCTCTCTCTCTCTCTACGCAAACCCCCGTCCTCAAAATATTAGAAGGGCAGTTGAAGCCATGCTTGGCTTCAAATTTTCATTGGTAAACACCTTAGTATATTCATCTGCTGAGTTCTACCTACTAAGGACTTTCTTCAGCTTGATAGCTCGTTGGTTCATTGTCTTGAACTCTCTGGTATGCCGCATCTTAAGCTCATTGATCTTCTGCGTGTTGGAACCAGCAATCTACGAACAATAACATTTAATACGAGGATGATGTATGAGGATCTTAACTTCATCAAGTAACAACCGTGATCAACCTCACGTCTTCTAAACCCACTCCTCTTCATGAAGTTATCAAACTCTAAGTACCACTTCCTAGAAGTTTGCTTCATGCGATAGAAGTTTTATTTCTTATTGGACACCAACTTTTTCTTACCAGCTATAAGAGCACTTTTTGGTTATGCCTGCAAGATTTCTCCTTTGAGTTTATCATCATGGAGATCAGTTGTATTCACATCTAGGTGCTCTAGATGGAAATTTTTAGAGGCCACTGCATTCAACATAGAAGTGATTGTAGTCATCTACCTAACTGGAGAATCTTCCTCTCCCTTCTGTTGTATTCCCTTGATCGACAATCCTCCCTTGCAATTTTTACCGCTATCTATCTCATCCTTAACTTGAAACATCTTACTATTTCACAGTCCGCTCAACTTTTCATCCACAGCCTTTTCCCACTATATGGAGTTCATCCTCAACGCCTCTGGTTTTGACCCATTCTCACACATCAACATGTCATTGGTTGATGGAAAATACCTCACTAGAGTACTTTACTTCATGGTCCTCTGGATAATATGTGGTTTGATCTTTAAAGCGCCTACAGCTCCACCCTTATAACCGTTATTACCAGAGCTTCCACTATTTTCAGGTTTATCAGTGCTCCCACTGCTTCTTGAACATCTGCCTATCCTTTTATCAGAGATAGGTTTTGCATGATTCTGGCTTCCTCCCACTGAAGAATCTGAAGTTGGATTGTAAACATCAGAATGAACTGAACCCGACTTCCCAAACTTAGGAAGATTTCCTATCTTCGCAAAGCTGACTTTATTCTGTCTGCCAATAGAACATGGCTTAGAAGCATCTGTCACATTCATCGAATCTGGTATCCTCCCACTGGATACATGCTTCCTCATTCTTTCCTCACTCATATGAACAAATATTTTGTGGCATAAAGTGGATGTTCCAACTCCATCAATAGTGTTTGCTTCCTCTTCAGAAACCTCCACCATATATAGTGTACCATGTTTCTGACCCTTATCAATGATCAATTTTCCCTTCTTCACTTTCAACTTGTGATCACCAAATGTAACATGATGAACTTTCTTATCCAGTTGTACAACTGATATCAACATCCTCTTTAGATCTAGAATGAACTTTACATTCTTCAAAGTCCAATCCGTACCTAGAGTCGTCTTGAGAACCACATCTCCAACACCCATGATATCCAGACACTTGTTATCTGCCATCTTAGCCTTCCCTTGGTAATGCTTGAAGTTTTGCATCACCTCTTTCGAATGACTGGCATGACATGACGCACCAGAATCCAAGACCCAGGATTCTATCCAGTTTTCAATGGAACAAATGAGTGTGTCACCTTTAAAATATGTTGTCATATTCATCCCCTTTTGGCATTTATCTTCCATGAGCATTGGGCATTGACTTTTGACATGACCACTCTCTTTGTAGTTCCAACATGTCACGTCCCTCCTGTTGTTCTGTCCACCTCTCTTTCTCGACTTCGATCTTTCACTACCCCCACACCCTCTGTTGGACCCCCTACCTTTATCTTCCATACTCAGAAGACTACTGGAAGCTTCTCCAGCACTCCGTCGGCATACATCCTCACCAAGGATTAGATCGTGAATGCCTTCGAGTGTCAGGTTAGCGCCCCCAGCTGAGCTGCTAACTGTTATCACTATACTGGATCAACTATCAGACAAAGATGATAATAGTAGCAATGTCATGACTTCATCTTCAAATTTAATATTATGACAACCCAAAATCTGTACCTATAAGTCAACGCAATCAGTAGGAAGTCAGACTTGTTTTCGCTTCGGTCTTACTGTGTTTAGGATCAGTTTGAGAGTCTCTAAGCCAAATATACTTAACGATTAAAGGTTGGGAAGTGTCAGTTCGGGATTGGAAGAATGCATTCGAGCTAGAAACAACATCTAGGGGTGTTCACGGCCACAAACTAGGTTCACGGCCGTGGACCCATGCTTGGGCCGTGAACCACCCTATATATATATATATATATATATATATATATATATATATATATATATATATATTTTCTTCCTAAATTTACCCCTCATTTCTTATCTCCTTGGCCGAAAACTCCTTAAGACTCTCACAAGACTCATTGAACAAAAGCTCTCCTAAAGACCTCAAAATGTAAGTATTTCATTCCCTACTTGTTCATGCTTAGAAACCCCTTGATTCTAGCCTTGATTCATCACTTTTTCATCATCATCTTCATGAGCTTGAAGGAATCATGGCCGTGAACCCTTCATAGATCATAAGGGTCGTGAACACCTCATGAGGCCATGAACTCCTTATGGCCGCAAAACCATTCATGGGTGGCCGTAAACCCCTTCCAAGCTTCCATTTGTGAGCTTAACACTTCATTTAGGGTTTTCCTACAATCTTAGGTGGTTTCCTATACTTGTTAGTAGTTATAACCACTAATTGTATGCACGTATATGTGAATATATGCCTTATAGGATCCAACTATGCTCGGGACTTCACTTAGCATACCAAGCATCCTACCTTTGTCATTCGTTCAAGTCATTCACAATCATGTGAGTTCATACCCCTATATTTTTCCGAGTTTTTAATGTTTTTAAGGGGGGGAATACAAGTAAAAGCACAAGTAATCTTGTGTTTGAAAATATAATTTGGTTTAATATATTTTCCTATCATTAGCATACATTGAACGTAGAACGTACTAAACATGGTAAACATTGTTACAACTAGACTTAAAATCAGTTTTACAGAACATGTTAAGATACAAACATTACAAATACGGTTTTCAAAACAAAGGAAACAAACTTATGAATTATGGAATAAAAGGTACTATTTTATAAGGATTCATGTTAATAACAAAAAGGGTTTTCATAGTATTATTCGTGAATTCGTGGAGAGAACTACAATGTGAGACACGTCTTCTGGGAAGTCTACCCCTAGTAACCAGAGTCTCCTGGAGGGAGAGCGTGAGTTTGTGTATAGATCTATACGGGAGTGACAATCCCGCACCCTCACTATTAGCTACAGTCAACCTAGGGTGACAAACGTCGTTTAGTTCACGACGTCCGAAGTACGTCGTAATGTTTATCGTCCATAGTATGGTTATAAGAAGTCATTGGGGAAACAACGCCTCATTCACGTAATAATGTACTTAACAATCAGTCATCAGGGTTAATAACTAGAGGATTACTTAGTATATACATCAGGGTGATATGAAATTAACATCCGACATGCAGTGGGATGTGTGACTTCCGCCTCATTCCTTGTTCCTTGTTTGGTTGTGGGCTTAGGGCAGAATCACCCAATCGACTGTCTGTTCGATCTTGATTTCTATAACTCTTATGTACTAAGTGATCACCGTAGGGTATTAACAACACTTTCAGTATACAGAACAACACGTTTTCAACTAGTTTTATTTATGTAATAAAACTACTATACATCACTGGTGGTAGCCAGGGTTTTCAAACAGAACAATGTTTAAACAACATAAGTATGGTAGATACTCGTACTCTTCAATTTGGAACAGATAATTCAATAACTTACACTTAGGGAAAATATAGGATTTTCCGGGGTAAACATCAGTACTTTACAAACAATGGGATTATTATTCACTTAACAAATATTCATTATTAATTCTATAATTCCTTAGTTTGTGCAGCCGGGTTAAGTATGAAAAATATCCGATAGACTGTGGAATGTGTGGTTTCTGCCTCATTCCATGTTCCTTGTTTGGTTGTATGTTTAGGGCAGATCCACACAATTAACCGTCTATTCGATATTGGTTTATACATAACTAGTATGAACTAAGTAGTTATAGAAGGAATGGGTTTAATCATGCTTTCAATAAGAAAATATTGGATTTTCTTGAGGAATACCATCAACAGATTTCAAAGGATCAATATAGTTAACTTTGTAAGTATCTAGTGAATACTTCAGGGTTATATTCATGAGGATCCGATAACCAGTGGGATGTGTGGCCTCCGCCTCATTTCCTGTTCCTTGTTTGGTTGTAGGCTTGGGGCAGAACCACACAATCGACTGTTTGTTCGATCTGGATTGTATATGATTTTTATACACTAAGTACTCGTAGGAAGAACTAGTAAGAATCATTTTTACTTAACATTCATTACATCAGAAAATATAAGGTTTTCTGGAGAAACACAACGCACTTTTCGAAAGAACAAGAACCTGTTTTCTAAAACAAAACGCTTATGAACTCACCAGCTTAATGCTGATACTCTTTCAAAACCTACTTGTATTCTCGGGACATTAGTAGGTAGTTACACGTGTCGGGTTCAAGAAGATGGAGCATAGTAGCTTCGAGTCTTTACTTGTTATTTACTTTTGGTGTCAGTTGTTTATGATTCGAAAACAATGTAAACATTATACTATTAATACAATGGTTGTTGTTGCTTTGATTACTATTATTCAATTGTTGTGATACTATACATGACGTCCTTCTCTCCCGAACGTTTCCGCCGTTCCAGGTTGGGGGTGTGACAGATTGGTATTATAGCATTGTTTATAGTGAACTTAGTATATCAACCAGTAAAAGATATACAACTATAAATACAATGGGGCCGGAGTGCTTTGACTAAAAGTATATTTTTAAAATATAAGTATTTTACGAGAAGTATACTAATGAGCATACTTACTAAGAACAAGTATCACAATAAGAACCAATAGGAACAAAACAAACAGAAGTATTTAGATGTTGGATACTACAGTCAAACCTGAGCAGTTATGTAATCATATCTGAAATAAATATAACATGATCAACTATATTTATTTGAGATACGACCAACATGTGTTTGGGAGTGATGGTGGTGTTGCAACGAGTCTTAAACTTACCTAACTCTGTATACAAAAGAATGAAAGATCCTTAGAACAAAACATAAAGATAAAATACTATAGGAGTATTTTAGGCACCATAACAAACTTATATGAAAAACTAAAAGACCTTTACTGGCAGGTCTGTAGTTGCGAAGTGCATGCTTCCAGGGTTATATATAATTGGGATCTTATAGACTTAGAATTGGTGATTTTCGCTCTACTACCTGTTCCTTGTTTGGTTGTGGTTTTAGAGTAGGATCACCTATTCGAAGGTCTATTTGATCTTGGTTATATACAGCTTGCATGCACTGCTTGACTATAGGAGGACCCAATTTGGATCATCAATAGCTACAGAAGAAATGATTTACTTAATCTCATAAGATTCTTTAGACATTCCCATTCTCGCGCGAACAACCTAGACATAGATAGCCGCTCCACTACAACCACCAAAAGAGAAGCCAATGAGGAATCATACGAGGAGGCAAATCTTCCATCAGGAAGTGATGAAGATCTGTGGTAAAACCCGAAGCATGATCTACAGAGGATAGGAAAACCATAAGAGAGTCCAAAGACAACAAATTCCAACAGTTGAATTCAGGACCATCATAACTAGGACAGGAAACCCCTCCCGAGGTGCGCAAGGTGGTAGAGCACCATATACGTCATACTAATAATTAACTAACTAATTCCATCTAGTGAGTTAGTCATTACACTGCTCAAACTATGTGTTAGGTTTATCGCCTTTATCATGTCAGCTAGTAACAGTAAACCAGAAACCATAACTTCATTAAGAGGTTAGTCACTATCAAATTCATAAGTCTATGTTGCATAGACCTCTGTTATGAATTACTTCAAAAAGCCAGAACATGAAACACTCCGAACTGAGATAACTCCGATTCAGATAACACTCGACTTGTAACCACTAAGGACTTACCCTCATTTCATCTTTTAAACCTTATGGCAGAAAGATGCCACCAAAGAAGTCGAACAAAAACAAGAACAACGCACCACCGCCACCTCCTCGGTATGACCCGGTTGTCTTCCAAGCGGCAGTAACAGCCGCAGTGATAGCTGTCATGACTCAAATCAACACAAGTGGTACTGGTGGATCGGGTAGTGGTACCAACAGCTTTAACCACGGACACACAAAGGAGTGCTCGTACAAAGACTTCATGACTTGTGGACCCAAAACCTTCGATGGAGGTGGAGGAGTTATCGCTCTAATGCGATGGTTTGAGAAGACAGAATCGATTTTTGAGTTATGCGCGTGCCCAGAAGGGAGCAAAGTGAAGTTTGCTGCCTGCACCTTCTCTGACAGAGCCCTTACATGGTGGAATATCCATGTCAAATCATTGACTCTTCCAATAGCAAACACAATGGGCTGGGAAAATCTAAAGGAGATGATGCTGGAAGAGTATTGCCCGAGGGGTGAAGTACAGAAACTAGAGCATGAGCTGTGGAATCTTACCATGGAAGGCTCAGACATTGCAACATGCACCGATAGATTTAGCGATTTAGTTGCACTATGCCCGGGGATGGTTACCCCGGAGAGCAAGAAGGTAGAGAGATACATTTGGTGACTACCTTCTCCAATCCAAGGAAACATATTAGCAGCGAAACCTCTTACGTTTGACAGTGCCAAACGCCTGGCTCGAACATTGGTGGACTATGGGATCCGCCAAGGCATAATGGACCCCGTTCATGGGTCAAGCAAAGGAGGTGATGATAAACAAAGGTCCGAGAGCGGGAAGAAGAGGCAATCAACACAAGAGCCCTCCGAGAGACAACAGAGGGGTACGACCTATGCTGCCACGACCCCAGCCACATCAGTACCTGGCAGTCGTTATGCTGGAACTCTCCCTAAATGTAATAAGTGCAACTTTCATCATACCGGAAGGTGTCAGAAGCTGTATTGTAAGAACTGCCTCAGAAGGGGACACACCATCCGCTTCTGTAGGGCACCGACACGACCAATCTCTCAGGTTCCATTTGAGGAAGTGAGTCAGACCTGCTACGAATGTGGTGAAACGGGGCACTACAGGAGAGATTTTCCATTGGACAGAAACCTCGGTGAAGAGGGAAGAGTGCTAATGATCACTGCATGAGAGTCTACCCTAGAACCACCTGAGAACAGCAGTACATTTCCCAATTAAATCCCAGCTATAGAAATTTCTTCCTCGTCTAAACAAAGCACATAGTATATGTAGAAACTAAATACTCTTTCTGGTAAGCTATAATGACTTGGTGTGAACATTAGGGTCATATATAATTAAGAACCAAAAGACTTAGAGTGCATGATTCCGCCTTATTTCATGTTCCTTGTCTGGTTGTGGATTTAGGGCAGAGTCACTCAGTCGACCGTCTTATCAATCGTAATTATATATGACTTGTAGACACCAAGAGATTATAGAGGAACCGGAAGGGGATCATAATATCAAGTATCATTCACTAGAACAATCTTTCATTTAGTACACTTAATGCAGTACAAAACATTCACGATAGTAATAACAAGGTCAAAACGCTCCTTCCGAACTAACTTAACATGTGATCCTACGACGTCATCTCGCCTATTCTAACTGATTCCACGCTATACCGAACCCACTCGTCACTGACGAGACCCTTCGCCTTAAACCGACCGAATAACAAAACTCTCGTCACTCATAACAACAAACTAGATGCGAACCTCGAAATTATCTCTCGCTTCAAACCTCCAAAGTACTCATACGAGGAGTACGGTATCTGTGACATCCCCAATTTCACGGCCAGAAAAGACCGATTTAATTTATGCTTTTAAAATAATTTCAGAGAATTTGTTTGATTAAAAGTGTTGCGGAATTTGTTCCCAGATAAACATGATAACTATGTTATCAAATCATTTTCGAAGAAATGAATTTTATTCACTTAAACCATTCGGATGTCATTGTCAATACAAAAACATAAGCATAAACAAAACTTACATTCATTTACACTAGTGATATACTTCTCTTTTAATCTCTTAGTGTAAGGCAACTTCGTATCGATACCTGTGATACAAATAAACTGAGTGGGTCAGGCTTGGGAGCCTGGTGAGCATATAGCGTTTTCAACCCACAATAAATAATAAACTTATTAAGTTCTCAATCAACAATAAATTTATTAATTTCATCAACCAAGTAACCCTAATTACCCATTCCCATTATCTTCACTTTACGTCCCTAAAACAACTATCACAAGGGACCTCGCCTAATGATTTTCACAAGGGGTGACAGCATTGCTTTCCTCAGCAATTTATGTCAAACAAGACATCCTAACATAAAACAACCAACAAGGTGACAACATTGCTTCCCTCTACAATATATGTCAAATAAGATAAACACCGGGGTGACAACATTGCTTTCCTTCAGCAATTTATGTCAAATAGGCACGAAGTCACATCGTCGCCATGTGCTAGTCCATAGCTCTTATTCATCGACGGTATTTCCCACAGGAGTTTCCCCCCGCAATACATGTCAATGGGTTTTCCATACAGCTGACGAACATACTTAAGGGGTTTCCCCAGCCTTACATGCCCTAAAGGCACTCATGAGGGGAATAGAGTACAGCGAATGAACACTTAAGTCCATTAACACCTACAGGTTACGAGCCTGCTAGTGTTCCACAGACCGTCAAAACAGTCCATGGTTGTCATCCATACTCTGCTGAATGACGGGGGTCTTAGAGTACAGCGAATGAACACTCAAGTCCATTAACACCTACAGGTTGCGAGCCTGCTAGTGTTCCGCAGACCGTCTAGAACAGTCCATGGTTGTCATCCCTACTCTGCTGAATGACGGGGGTCAACGTTGGGTAAGGGCTTTTCTCATATTGCACCACTCACGCCAACATTTGGGTAAAAGCTTTTCCCATATTTCACCACTCACTTTCAACTCATGATCTATATCACTAACTCATGAAGCTCGTCCGATCACTTCATAAAAGAACAAAGACTCCAAAGCTCTTCCAAATAAAAGTATAGGGAAAATACTGATAAAGTACTCCCGTACGCTCCCGTACCCCGACACGTAATAGTGTCAAAAGGAAGAACTAATGGATGAACACATAGTTCAAAAATACCTAATTAACATATAGTTCAAACATACGTATCGATTACTGTTGGATAAGGTGTCTAAGTCCATAACTTATTTGGTATATACTTGACCCGACCCGGCATGGTCCATTTGAGTTGCACTTCACCCGAACTATTTATATGGATAACATTATGAGAAGAGTATATTTGCGGCCTACTAATATATTATAAGTTATAATATATTAATATGAAATTGTATTATTTAATTAGTATTGATCTTAAATTAATTATGAATTAATTTAGTGATCATAAGGTGACTAATTAAATAATGGGCTATTGTACTTATATAGTGTGGGCTAACACTCATAAGGAAATGGGCTAAGCTTGAATGGGAGTCCATGGATGATCCATGGAGCTTTTAACCCATGGATCCTTGGAATAGGAAAAGACATGGGTTATTAGGGTTTGCATGGTTCATAACCCTAATCATCTACACTATATAAAGAGGCTTATAGTGCTTGAAAAGACACTATGTGTGTGTGCATAAGGTCTGGCCAATTTCTAGAGTATTAGAATGCTCTCTCATAAGTTTTCCAAGTTTGTGGTGATTTGTGATTTCCATTTGAGGCATTCACATTATTGGTGATTGGCTCTCAAACTCCCAAGGAATCAACTCACTAACAAAGGTATGCAATTCTTCTAGTATCTTTTATGTTTAAAAGTACCCCATGTATGCTAGATAGGTTATGAACCTTGGAAAATTATTTTGCATGTATTTTAGACAAACATAGATCCAAGGTTTCTAGGGTTGCATGAACACCTTAGGAGTGTTAGTTTGCTCAAAACCCAACAGTGGTGTCAGAGCCTAGGCTTGTTTGTTTGATACTTGATGCAAACTTGTTGAAAAACTCAAGTTTTCTGCATTTTGCAGTATGAACTCGCCGAGTCCATGGGGGGACTCGCCGAGTCCATGAGTAAATTCATCCTACTCGTCGAGTAGGTTCGTGCACTCGACGAGTAGAAGCCTCAGAATGCAGATTTTCGAGTTTTGCTGCTGGAAATGGACTAGAAACATTACCCTAAACTGTTTTGGTGTTATAAAACCTATTTTAGATGGTGTAATGTTTATGCTAATCCATTTACAATGGCTTATATAAAAATTGCATGATGATATGTGTTCATATGTTCTTGGAATTTTTGATATGATGTTCATGTTCTTATGAATTATTGTTAGATCATAGGAATTATTTGCTAAATTGTTTATTGATAATTCTTGATCATTTATGTGTTTTAATGGAGTCTATAATTTGTCCTCAAGTTATGGATTTCCGAAGGTCACTTTCATTTATGCACACTTAAAACACATAAGTTACATGAAAATGAAGAGTCTTCATTTTATGAACCTTTAATTCATAAGTTATGAAATGAAAAGTTTTGAATAGTTTCAAAACCTGTCCTCAAGTTTTGGAATTTGTAAAGTTACACACACTTTAATATACTTTAATTCCAAACCCTTAGAGTTTTAAAAGTTAAAATTCAACCCTTATACTATTTATAACATTAATGGTTAATTATTATATATATGTATAAGATTAAGTCGTTTTACCGTTAGTAGGCCTCATTCACGAAGTCGGTCTATAAGGGGGGTATAAGGTTGTTGCCTATAAAATGGCAACTTAATGGGTGTTCATTCTCACCCACCGCTTCCTTGATCGGTGGAGGGTCGTTAGCCGAACGGGTAGAACAATGACTTTAAATTCTCATTAAAAGTATAATGAATATTATAAAGTAACTAAACCTTAAATAAATTCCCAATCTTAGTTACTTTAGGAAAATATGAATATGGTGCTAACCCATGAAATTCACACTTTGTACCTTACCAAGTCGTTGGTGGAGCGTGTGTGGTTAACCGGCACACTAACTTGGACTAGTAAGGATCACGAAGGGTGACTTAATGTTTATCATAGATCAGTGGAGCGTGTGTGGTTAACCGGCACATTGATTAGGTGATAATATTAAGGGTACCAAGTGAATTTGCATGGTTATTCACACCTTGTTTTGTGATCCTCGGCATCCCAGTCACAAAACTTGAAGGGCACAATCGAGATTAAAACATGCCATTGAAAAGTTCAATGAATCTCAAAAGAATCTGAGAATTTCAAAACCAATTAAACCTAATAATTCATTTCGTTTTCATGGTGGAAATTGGTGAATCGTCATTCACCTACCTTCAAATATGTTATAGCTTAGATTACGACATCCCTCTTCTAAGTTATAATATATTGTGTTGGATCCTAGCCATAATATTACATTTGGGTGTATTATTAAGGATTCGATATATCTAATCTAAACTTGTTTTCTTCTTTTCAGATGTCTTCCAACAACAATGCTTCGGGCTCTAACCCTACTAGCTCCTATTCCCTCATGAACCTTTGTGGGAGGGTCATCTTTGATGGTTCCAACTTCATGGATTGGATCCGGAACATCAGGATGGTCACTCGTTACGAGGACAAGGAATATGTCCTCGATAAGGAGCTAAAGGAGCTTGATGAGTCCACTGCTACTCCTGAGGAGGTCGCTGAGTATCAGGCACATGAAAGAGATGCCACCAAGGTGGCATGCATCATGATGGCCACCATGACTGCTGAACTCCAAAAGTCCTATGAGGACTATTACCCTTTTGAGATGCATCAGGATCTGATGGAAAGGTACCATCAGAGTGCTCGTCAAGAGCGGTATGAAATAATCTCCTCCATGATCACTACCCGTATGAAGGATAGCGAACCAATCACGAGCCACATGCAGAAAATGCAAAGGTATGTGGACCGTCTAATGAAACTGAATGTGAACTTCCCTGAGGAGTTGGCAATTGATATCATTTTGCACTCCTTGCCCTCGTGTTATGATCAATTTCGTATGACATACCACATGAATAAGGAGGAAGTCACACTCAATAAGCTTCAAGGACTTCTGAAGACTGCCGAAAGTGGTCTTAAGAGTAAGTCGGTTACTACTCCTACTCCTACTACTACCCCTGTTTTGGCTATCGGGCAAGGCAAAAGGAAGAAGAGGAAGCACCCTTCAAAGGGTACCAAGGGAAAGTCCCTTGAAGGCTCCTCATCTGGAACCAAAGGTGGTTTTATCACTCCTTCTGCCATCCCTAAGGATGCTGAATGCTTCTACTGTCAAAATAAGGGGCACTGGAAGCGAAACTGCCCAAAGTACTTGCAGGATGTCAAGGATGGGAAAGTGAAACCATCCCATGCAGGTATTTACACTATATTGTCTAATAACTCACCATATTCTAATTCTTGGGTTCTTGATACAGGTTGTGGTATTCACATCTGTTGTGACTTGCAGGGCCTAAGAAGAAGTGAGGATGTGGAGCACGGAAAGATAAACTTAATCATGGGGAACAAGAAGGTTGCACCTGTTGCCAAGATTGGAGTTTATACTTTGTTGCTAGATAGTGGGTTAAAGTTAGATTTGAATAAATGTGTGTACTCGTCTGAAATGGCGAGGAATATTATTTCCTTTCATGCTTTGTACAAACAAGGTTTTACCTTTTCTTTTGATAATGAAGTTGGTAGTATTAATGCTTTCTTTAATAATGTTCTTTATTTTAAAGCATTACCTTGTGATGGTGTGTATGAAGCTATATCGGTTGTAGATAATTTAGGAAATAATGTATTATGTATTGATTCTTCTACTAGCTTGGATAAAGCATCTTTGTGGCATTGTCGTCTTGGACATGTAAGCAAGAAACGCATAGGCCAGCTCCAAAAGGATGGAGTCTTGGAGTCGTTCGACCTCAAGTCGGATGATAGTTGTGAGTCTTGTCTACTTGGAAAAATGACAAAATCACCCTTCACTGGTACTTGTGCAAGGGGTGAGGGTTTGTTGGACCTTATACATACTGATGTATGTGGACCATTCAAAACCGCCACAAGGGATGCTAATCGCTATTATGTGACTTTTATTGATGATTTTAGTAGATATGGTTATGTCTACTTAATCAAACATAAGTCATAAACTTTTGAAAGGTTTAAAGAGTTTAAACAGGAAGTAGAAAATCAATTGGGCAGGAACTTAAGATGCTTCGATCCGATCGAGGTGGTGAGTATCTTAGTACTGGGTTCCTCGACTATCTTAAGGAGTGTGGGATTGTCTCACAATTGACACCTCCCAGGACACCACAGCTGAATGGTGTAGCTGAGAGGCGTAATCGAACTTTGTTGGACATGGTTCGCTCTATGATGAGTCGAGCTTCGCTACCAATCTCTTTTTGGGGGTATGCCTTAGAGACTGCCGCCCACATCCTTAATCTAGTCCCTACAAAGAAGGTTGCCAAAACACCTCATGAAATGTGGACTAGGAAAGTTCCCAATTTGGACCATATCAAGATTTGGGGTTGCGAGGCTTTCGTGAGGCGCGAGACTCATGACAAGCTCGAACCTCGAAGTGAAAGGTGTATTTTCATCGGCTACCCACAAAAATCCTTTGGTTACCTCTTCTACAGACCCAGTGAGAATGTGGTCTTTGTGGCAAGGAGAGGGGTCTTTCGAGAGAGAGAATTTATAAACCAAGGAGACAGTGGGAGGAAAATTGACCTTGAAGAAATTCAAGACTCAATTGGTGAAGGAACCTCAGACACTAGCAATCAACTTGAGGAGGAAATTCCTGTTGATCCAGCTGACGAGTCTATACTTCCGAGGCGTTCCACAAGGGTTAGGAACACACCTGAGTTTTATTATGGATTTCATATTACTACGGAAGGTGATACATTTATCAGTGACAGTACACTGGTAAATCTGGATGAACCTAACAGTGTTAAGGAAGCCATGGCAGGTCCAAAGTCTGCTAAATGGAAGGAGGCTATGGACAGCGAGATACAGTCCATGCATGACAATCAAGTTTGGAACTTGGTTGACAATGTACCAGGCCGTAAGACAGTCGGGTGCAAATGGATCTTCAAGAAGAAGACCGACATGGATGGGAAGGTGCACACTTATAAGGCTCGACTGGTTGCGAAGGGTTTTACTCAGACTCAGGGTATTGATTATGATGAAACCTTTTCACCAGTAGCAAAGATTAAGTCTATTAGGGTTATGCTAGCCATTGCTGCATTTCATGATTATGAAATATGGCAAATGGATGTCAAAACCGCTTTCCTTAACGAAAAGTTGGCTGAGGATGTTTACATGAATCAGCCAGAAGGTTTTGTCAATGCAGAGTACCCCAATAGAGTGTGCAAGCTTGAGAAATCCATTTATGGATTGAAACAAGCATCTCGAAGTTGGAATCTTTGTTTCGATGAGAAGGTCAAAGAGTTTGGTTTCTCAAGAAGTGAAGATGAGTCTTGCGTGTATGTCAGAGCTAGTGGGAGTATAGTTAGCTTTTTGGTACTGTATGTGGATGACATACTGCTCATAGGAAATGACATCCCAACCTTGCAGGAGGTTAAGTCCTGGCTTGGGAAGTGCTTTGCTATGAAGGACCTTGGAGAAGCTGCCTATATCCTAGGGATAAGGATATTAAGAGAAAGGAGTAAAAGACTAATTGGACTTACTCAGAGTATCTACTTGGATAAGGTGTTGAAAAGGTTCAACATGCAGAATTCCAAGAAAGGAGAATTACCGATCCAAAGCAATGCCAAACTGAGCAAGGCTCAGAGCCCGAGTACAGAAGATGAGATAGCTGAGATGAGTCGATTACCTTATGCTTCCGCTGTTGGCTCGATCATGTATGCTATGACTTGTACCCGTCCTGATGTGGCCTTCGCTTTGAGCATGGTCAGCAGATATCAGGGGAACCCTGGCAAGGCTCATTGGACTGCGGTAAAGAATATTCTCAAGTACCTGCGGAGGACTAAGGATTGGATCCTTACCCTTGGTGGGAGTGATGACTTGAGAGTAGTAGGGTATAGTGATGCTAGCCTTCAGACTGATAGGGATAACTTCCGCTCTCAGTCGAGCTGGGTCTTTACCTTAAATGGAGGGGCAATCACTTGGAAGAGTTCCAAACAGGAGACTGTAGCTGATTCGACTTGTGAATCAGAGTACATAGCAGCGAGTGAAGCGGCAAAGGAGGCGATATGGCTGAGGAACTGCATCGGAGACCTTGGAGTTGTACCAGCTATTAAGGAGCCTATGGAGATTTTCTGTGACAGCAATAGTGCGGTTGCCTTAGCCAAGGAACCAAGAGATCATGGCAGATCCCGACTCATTGACAGAAAATATCACTTCATAAGACACAAGATAGAAGAGGGACTCCTCGTGGCAAAGTGGGTATCGTCAGATGAGAACCCTGCGGATCCCCTTACGAAGGGACTGACGAGGGTAAAGCATTTGCAGCATGCGAGACGCATCGGGCTGAGGGATGATATTAGTTTTACAGATTAGATAGTTATTACTGAAACTTGTAAAATGTAATCGACGTTTGATGATGAATAAAAGTTGTGATTTATTTATGAGTAAGGTGTTGCTATCATTGTTAATTATTTACTATTGTTTCAGCTTTGCATGTTTTGACTTCCAGAACAATAAGTTTATTCAAACTCTCCACAGTCGGTCATATGTCGGAAGTAGGTATGAATCAAGACTGTCATGAATTGGGATTGTAGATGACTAAAGGTGTTTAGCCATAGCAATGGTTGCTACAACATTCATGAGTACTCATAAGTTATGAGTATTGGAATAAACCCACGCTCACTTGTATCACTTCATGGAATTTATCTCGAGTGATCGTGAGACGGTAATATCATATAAGTCTTCAAACCTAGAGATATGAGTTGTTACCTATGAGTTGGTTGTGCATTGATTGCACGTAAACGCATCAGTAACTTGATGTTATAAAACGTGCCTTTGTGTGCAATTCAATAAGTAGTAGAACAAGCATATGAGTCGAAGTTTATCTGTTCCTTCTAGAAATAGAAGCGATATCTGGGCCCCTCGATGATTTTGTTTTGACCTATGTACCGGGCCCGGTCAGAACTAAATTGATGTGTTCGATTAAGTTCTTTGTCAAACAAATCGGAAATCGGGAAACAAACTGTTGGACAATAAGTAAGACATTGTTCCATGTATTTGTCCGGCTGATATCATGAGAGCAGAGGATTATGTGATCACTTATCTAAAATGGCGCTTCATAGTTCAACAGAGTTTTCGAGAGCTACGATTGCCGGTTGGTTCCTGAAGCTATATAGGCAAATACAGTTATCAGACTTATCTAAGTGGGAGACTGTTGGATAAGGTGTCTAAGTCCATAACTTATTTGGTATATACTTGACCCGACCCGGCATGGTCCATTTGGGTTGCACTTCACCCGAACTATTTATATGGATAACATTATGAGAAGAGTATATTTGCGGCCTACTAATATATTATAAGTTATAATATATTAATATGAAATTGTATTATTTAATTAGTATTGATCTTAAATTAATTATGAATTAATTTAGTGATCATAAGGTGACTAATTAAATAATGGGCTATTGTACTTATATAGTGTGGGCTAACACTCATAAGGAAATAGGCTAAGCTTGAATGGGAGTCTATGGATGATCCATGGAGCTTTTAACCCATGGATCCTTGGAATAGGAAAAGACATGGGTTATTAGGGTTTGCATGGTTCATAACCCTAATCATCTACACTATATAAAGAGGCTTATAGTGCTTGAAAAGACACTATGTGTGTGTACATAAGGTGTGGCCGATTTCTAGAGTATTAGAGTGCTCTCTCATAAGTTTTCCAAGTTTTTGGTGATTTGTGATTTCCATTTGAGGCATTCACATTATTGGTGCTTGGCTCTCAAACTCCCAAGGAATCAACTCACTAACAAAAGTATGTAATTCTTCTAGTATCTTTTATGTTTAAAAGTACCCCATGTATGCTAGATAGGTTATGAACCTTGGAAAATTATTTTGCATGTATTTTAGACAAACATAGATCCAAGGTTTCTAGGGTTGCATGAACACCTTAGGAGTGTTAGTTTGCTCAAAACCCAACAATTACAAGTCTACTAACGTTCCACTGGGCTATCTAAAATAGTCTGTGGCCGTTGTCTATACTCTGCTAGATGACTAGATCATCTTAAACATCGATACCTCTCATCACTTTTATTTCATCACACATCATATAATTCATCTACCCATGTTTTACCCAACATATTTGTAGATAAAAATATATATACAGTTTAAAACTTGTATAAAACATCAATTCAACAGTCACCTCAAATAAACAATTAATATATTTACACATAGCACGTATTTTAAGGTAAATACTTCATATCTATGTGTAAGGTGAAAGTGACTATACACTCACCTGATTTAACGATAACCGGGCAGCACTTCGTTGCCTAAAACGATCGTTTCTAATAAAGTCGGGAGTTTTATTGAGAAACCGGGCTCTGCGAGGGTCGGGCTTCGAAACCGAAAAAATAAATTTTCCGGTTCTTCGGGCACTCCGGGACGTGTTCCGGGCGTTGGAAATGATCTCGGGGCATCGGGGGAGGTCAAAATGCTAAAAATATGAGTTTAGGGGTGAAAAAGGGCAAAATCCCAAAATTACCCGGGAAGTCTCGCAACCCTCTATTTATAGGGGGAAGCATCTGATCGGACGGATGAGAAGCCTCCAGGTGGCAAAGATCTGAAGCTCGCAGGACATAGGCTCGCACGTGGCTGCGCATGCGAGGCCCTCGCTGGCATGATCTGATTGGACCGAAGTCCGGGTCCGATGAGGGAAGCTGGTGGCTTCTGCGAGGGTTCGGACACAAAGAAAAGAGGGCACGCGTCGGATGACTCAGCAACATTCCGGACAGGTGGCACATGCAAGGCGAGGACACGTGGCCGAAGTCCACGTGTGCGAAAATTCCCGGTTTTGGCATTATTCCTCGATTTTCGCGCCAAAACTTCTAAAATCCATAACTTTCACAACACGAGCTCCGTTTTTGACATTATTTATATGCACGCGTAGGTAAAATTACGCTCTACAACTTTCGTTTAGACTTCGTTGGCTAATTTTGACTTTAAGTTTTATATTATTATTTTTAACAGACCGGGACAGGAAATCCGTTAAAAATTCATAACTTTTTTATCCGACGTCCGTTTTCGTCAGACTTTTTACCGTTGTGCTACTAATGACGAGACCTTCGATTCTCGTTTAGGTCGTGTCGGCTAAAAATCGCTCGATCTAAAATTCGAGTTTTTAGCTGTCTACTGCTAAGCTGAAACTTCGAAAAATCATAACTTCCTCATACGAAGTCAGATTTGGGCGTTCTTTTTATACCTACTCTCGGTTTAACGAAGACTACGAGTTTAGTTTAAATCACTAAGGCTAAAATGTAGTTTATCAAAAACTCACTTTTTACGACATTCGGCCCCGTGCCGGTTGTGTCGCGAAACTTCGACAGGTCATAACTTCTTCGTTATAACTCGGATTTCGGCATTCTTTATATATCTGTAATCCTTGTCACGCCCACTACAAGTTTCTTAATAGATATCAGCTTTATCTAAAATTTAATTTTGACGCTCATTTTTTATTCTTAATTAATTAAACCCTAATAATTAAGCATAAAACACATAATATTCACATAATTCCCTTTCATTTCTTCCAAATCAGTTACAAAGGTTAACCTAGACCATTATGTCAATATTAATGCCTACCCTAAAAACACGGGCGTTACAGTATCCTCCTGTAACCTTCCCTAAGTATTTCCAGCAGATCACTTGGAAGATACCAATTTCGCAGCAAGTCAAGTTCAAGCACAAAGGCTAGGGGCGAATACGGTTAGCCTATCAATGATAAGTGTATACGCGAGGGTGGTATATAATTAAGATTATATGGATCTAGGATGTTTGTTTCCGTCCTATCTCCTGTTCCTTGTCTGGTGGTGGACCTAGGACAGAGCCACCCATCCGACCGTCTTATCAATCTTAATTATATACGACTGGTATACACAAGACAAATGATAGATGAACCAGGTATGATTCCTACCATGAACTTCAGAACAAGAGCTGCTCAGGACTACGAATGGACATCCTACCAGTTGGATGAACATAGACAAACAAGTCAAACCCACACACCCCTCACAGACTAGAATAGCAGACACAACAATCAAGATCCGCTGAAGCACCCAGCGAGGATCTAAATTCACTGAAGAACGTGAGGTTTAAATGGAACCAAATTACCCACCTCATTTCTTTATCCTTGACCAAAAACTTGGAATCCGAATTTTGGGATGAAATTCCCTCTATTGGGGGGATGATGTGACAACCCGAAATCTGTACCTATAAGTCAACGCAATCAGTAGGAAGTCACACTTGTTTTCGCTTCGGTCTTATTGTGTTTAAGATCAGTTTGAGAGTCTCTAAGACTAGTATACTTAAGGATTGAAGGTTGGGAAGTGTCAGTTCGGGATTGGAAGAATGCATTCGAGCCAGAAACATCATCTAGGGGTGTTCACGGCCGCAAACTAGGTTCACGGCCGTGAACCCATGCTTGGGCCGTGAACCACCCTCTCTCTCTCTCTCTCTCTCTCTCTCTCTATATATATATATATATATATATATATATATATATATGTTCTTCCTTCATTTACCCCTCATTTCTTCTCTCCTTGGCCGAAAACTCCTCAAGACTCTCTCAAGACTCATCGAACAAAAGCTCTCCTAAAGACCTCAAAACGTAAGTATTTCATTCCCTACTTGTTCATGCTTAGAAACCCATTGATTCTAGCCTTGATTCATCACTTTTTCATCATCATCTTCATGAGCTTGAAGGGATCATGGCTGTGAACCCTTCATAAGGGTCGTGAACCCTTCATAGATCATAAGGGTCGTGAACACCTCATGAGTCCGTGAACCTCATGAGGCCGTGAACTCCTTACGACCGCAAACCCATCCATGGGTGGTCGTAAACCCCTTCCAATCTTCCATTTGTGAGCCTAACACTTCATTTAGGGTTTTTCTACAATCTTAGGTGGTTTCCTATACTTGTTAGTAGTTATAACCACTAATTGAATGCACATATATGTGAATGTATGCCTTATAGGATCCGACTGTGCTCGTGACTTCACTTAGTATACCAAGCATCCTACCTTTGTTATTCGTTCAAGTCATTCACAATCAGATGAGTTCATACCCCTATATTTTTCCGAGTTTTTAATGTTTTTAAAGGGGGGGAATACAAGTAAAATCACAAGTAATCTTGTGTTTGAAAATATAATTTGGTTTAATATATTTTCCTATCATTAGCATACATTGAACGTAGAACATACTAAACATGGTAAACATTGTTCCAACTAGACTTAAAATCAGTTTTACAGAACATGTTAAGATACAAACATTACAAATACGGTTTTCAAAACAAAGGAAACAAACTTATGAATTATGGAATAAAAGGTACTATTTTATAAGGATTCATGTTAATAACAAAAAGGGTTTTCATAGTATTATTCGTGAATTCGTTGAGAGAACTACAATGTGAGACACGTCTTCCGGGAAGTCTACCCCTTGTAACCAGAGTCTCCTGGAGGAGAGCGTGAGTTTGTGTATAGATCTATACGGGAGTGACAATCCCGCACCCTGACTATTAGCTACAGTCAACCTAGGGTGACAAATGTCATTCAGTTCACGGCGTCCAAAGTACGTCGTAATGTTTATCGTCCATAGTATGGTTATAAGAACTCACTTGGGAAACAACAACTCGTTCACGTAATAATGTACTTAACAATCAGTCATCAGGGTTAATAACTAGAGGATTACTTAGTATATACATCAGGGTGATATGAAATTAACATCCGACGTTCATTGAGATGTGTGACTTTCTCCTCATTCCTTGTTCCTTGTTTGGTTGTGCGCTTAGGGCAGAATCACCCAATCGACTGTCTGTTCGATCTTGATTTCTATAACTCGTATGTACTAAGTGATCACCGGAGGGTATTAACAACACTTTCAGTATACAGAACAACACGTTTTCAACTAGTTTTATTTATGTAATAAAACTACTATACATCACTAGTGGTAGCCAGGGTTTTCATATAGAACAATGTTTAAACAACATAAGTATGGTAGATACTCGTACTCTTCGATTTGGAACAGATAATTCAATAACTTACACTTAGGGAAAATATAGGATTTTCCAGGGTAAACATCAGTACTTTACAAACAGTGGGATTATTATTCACTTAACAAATATTCATTATTAATTCAATAATTCCTTAGTTTATGCAGTCGGGTTATGTATGAAAAATATCTGATAGACTGTGGAATGGGTGGTTTCCGCCTCATTCCCTGTTCCTTGTTTGGTTGTGGGTTTAAGGCAGATCCACACAATTAACCGTCTGTTCGATATTGGTTTATACATAACTAGTATGAACTAAGTAGTTATAGAAGGAATGGGTTTAATCATGCTTTCAATAAGAAAATATTGGATTTTCTTGAGGAATACCATCAACATATTTCAAAGGATCAATATAGTTAACTTTGTAAGTATCTAGTGAATACATCAGGGTTATATACATGAGGATCCGACAACCAGTGGGATGTGTTGCCTCCGCCTCATTTCCTGTTCCTTGTTTGATTGTAGGCTTGGGGCAGAACCACACAATCGACTGTTTGTTCGATCTGGATTGTATATTATTTTTATACACTAAGTACTCGTAGGAAGAACTAGTAAGAATCATTTTTACTTAACATTCATTACATCAGAAAATATAAGGTTTTCTGGAGAAACACAACGAACTTTTCGAAAGAACAAGAACCTGTTTTCTAAAACAAAACGCTTATGAACTCACCAGCTTAATGCTGATACTCTTTCAAAGCCTACTTGTATTCTCAGGACATTAGTAGGCAGGTACACGCGCCGGGTTCAAGAAGATGGAGCATAGTAGCTTCGAGTCTTTACTTGTTATTTACTTTTGGTGTCAGTTGTTTATGATTCGAAAATAATGTAAACATTATACTATTAATATAATGGTTGTTGTTGCTTTGATTACTATTATTCAATTGTTGTGATACTATACATGACGTCCTCCACCCCCGAACGTTTCCGCCGTTCCGGTTTGGGGGTGTGACAAATATCAACCGACATCAACCTTGAGATGATTGAATTAAATTCATTAACATGATCAGTCACTGAGCCACCCTCCTTCGTCTTCAGATTTACCAATTGTCGAATTAAGTGAAACTTGTTCTTTGCTGAAGGTTTTTCATACATTGTAGATAGTGCCTTGATCAACTCATGAGTAGTATTCACATTGACAATATTGTATGCTACATTCTTTGCAAAGGATAATCTCACCACACCAAGTGCCTTGCGATCTAACAATTCCTAATCCTCTTACTTCATTTCTTTAGGTTTACTTTTGGACAATGGTTCATGTAAATTCTTCTGGTATAGGGAGTCTTCAATTAGCATTTTCCGAAAATCGAAATTGTGCCCATTGAATTTTTCGATCTTAACTTTTCCTTCTTCAGACATAGCTCTGATACCAATGTGTTGGGTGACAACAAAACAAGTTAAACACTCCAGACAAATATCAAAACAAACTTCGGTGAACTTGTAGAAATAAAACTTCTGAAAAATGTATATTAAGTGAGCACAATATTTAACGTGGTTCGGTCAAGGTGACCTACATCCACGGGCATACGAGAGAGAGAGAGAGAGAGAGATGATTTTATTAACTTCCAAGAACAAGTACAATCACACACAAAGGTTACACCTCACTTGAGCTCTCAAAACAAAAGAATCTCTCTTGCTTAATAACTGCTCCAAATGAGTGTTCTCAACCTCACAATGATTACTCTCTTGAAATTCCAGGTGCTCTAAAACCCCTTCTATATGATCCGTTCCTTTGGCACTTGATATGTACCTTTTTCAGACGATCCATTCCCTTATCGGATGATCCGTTACTTTATCACATGCTCCATGAACCCCAAGTGCTCCATTGAGTTCCAAGTGCTCCAAATTCTCCATGAGCATGACCCAAATGCTCCATGTTGGACAAGACTTCACACCCTAACAATTTTTACTTGTCAACACATATAAGCAATTAAAGTGTGACCCTAAAATACTAACAGTCATGTTTTTTGTTTTACCGTGTCTTTTGTAAACTTTTAGACACACATAAAAATGTAATATTTCACCATACATTACTTATAGTCACTACATTACTTTCTTTTACTAAGTGGCTAATAAAAACCACCTGTTCATCACACAAAATATGTTATGTGGCCATATGTATTGCTTTTAGCCACATCACGTTCATGTGGTTAATTCAATTCTATGATTTAGACACACAAACAATTGTTTCATGTGACCATATACTTACGTATTGCCTCATATAAAACCAGTCACACATACACACAAACACATTCCAAATACCAAATACATATCATGGCGATTGGCCACATTCGGTCACATGTTTCGAGTGTGGCTAGCAATTGTCACATTTTTAATCTAAAACAGTAGCTAATATTTTCGAAAGTATATATAATCTTCACACGGATCGTAAATAAAAGGTGGCTAACACTAGGCGAAATTTTCACTACTCAGCTTTAGCCACTCGAATAATTGAAGTGTGGCAGGGCGGTTTCAGGAAAAGTGTCACAACAAGAAATAAGACTATTAGTGACGCTGCTTTTAGCGACGACACCAAAAAAACGTGGTGTATGTCGTCGCTAAACCCTTTGTCGTCGCTAATAGTCTCCCATCGGCGATACGGGTGTCCAACATGACATTGCATTGTGAACGTCCGTTTGTAGAGTGATCCATTGGTTAGGGTTTAATCTCGTATGTAGAAATAGGGACGAAGGTAATTGCGACGACAAAGTACCGCTAATTCCATCGTTCCATGTGACCAACAACATAAGAGATCTTGGCCCCCCGTTTTTTCACTAATCTGACAGCCGACAGTCACATAGAAAAGGCGCGTGTAATTCCCTTCAATATGTCGCCACAATTGCCTATGGTCGCCACTAAAGGCATCACCCCAAAAGGTTAAGCCCTTTTGTTCCCCGTTCGTCCCACAATTGGGTCACTATGTTTCCTTCTTCTCTACAATTTCTCCAGCGACTAGACCCATTCACCGGAAAAAAGAGCAACGCTTTTCACCAATTCATCTGCCACGCACTTCACCGGTGGTGCCACTCTCACTCATTTTTTTGGATTGTCATCGATCACTTATGTCGCCGGACGACCAAAAATCAGCTCCTCCGGCCATCTCCGGTGACAGTAACGTCCTCTACATCCCACCTTTCTCTTTATATTTCTCTTTTGGCCCTAATATCTGTAACACTCCAAAAATCAAATTAAATTTAAAATTTTCAAAATCAACCATTAATCAACAATGTTTACAAAAAGAGTCATTGTTTCAAAAGCTTTATTTCCAATCAGAGTTTTCTCAAGACCCGGTGACATAAAATAGGAAGTTGTGTACGATCACGCCTTCGCCTTCCCACGATCCTCTAAGTACCTGAAATCATAAACTAAAAATGTAAGTCAGCGCTTAGTGAGTTCCCCCAAAGTACCAACACTCAAATAAATATAACAACATATATTGGGTTCACAACTAAAAAGACTGGATTACCCCCCGAGCCAACAGTATGAGTCTGGCATGCCATTCGGGCCCTCAACTCAAACCTGGATTGCTCTCGAGCCCACAGTATGAGTCTGACATGCCAATCGGGCCCTCAGCTCATATCTGTACAGCTCTCGGGTTTGTTGGCTACCGCACAAAGCAGCACAACCTCAACCCAACACAATATGTCGACATATGAAACAGATAAACATAACATGGAACCAACAATTTCAGATAATCATGCAGATCTAATAATTAGCTACCAAATAGCATAATATTATCCTAACCAGGATAAATAACCTACTGGGCCGGTGTTGGTGCCTTTGACCCACTGGTATAGTGAGGAAGACTCACCTCTGAGTCTGAATAAATCCCTGCTCCAACAACCGGCTTGACCCGCCTCCTAGATATCAAAACATTTCCCATTCTAAATTAATAAAATTTTCCCAAAATACCCTTGGTCAAAACTGGTCAAAATCAACAAGTCAACCGAGCCAAGCCAGTCGAGTCAACTCAGGGCTCGTATGCGGGGAGTACTCCAGATCTACGTGGGGCGCACTCGTGGTCCAAGATGTTGAGGCTCAAACTGTGAAGGCGCAACGTACGCACAGATTTCCTTCTTTATCACTTAAGAGCTTAATGCCACGACTTATTACGTAAAAATGCAGATCCAAGGCTAAAATATCATTGAGAGTCATAAAGTTTCCGACGTTATGTCTTTTCATGCCCATTAAGTGCTTAATACCAACAAACTTAACTTCTTAACACTTAAAGACCTTCTAGAGCGTGCATGCGGAGGAACTAGACATCAAGACCTCAATTTTATGACTCAAGACCCCTCATTGGGTCTGAAAGGACAACTTATTGGGTCAAGAGCATTCCATGCTCAAGAATCACAAAGGTTGGGACCAAAAATGTCCTAAATGAAGCAATAACTAGATCCATAAGAAAAGATGATTAAGCTAGGAGGTTTTTACCTCCTGTAGGTTGCTAGCAAGTAGAGAATCCTAGATCCAAGCTTCACCCAAGATCCAAAGTCCTTCTACCACCTTCTTCTTCTTATTCAAGAACACCACCAAAACACACAAATAAACTCAAAATGCACTCTTCTCACTTAGGGTTAGCTAGAGCGACTATTTTCAAGTGGAGGCTGATTAAGGTGAAGGTCTTGGGGCCATAAAGTTGTTTAAATGGGGTCTAAACCCCAAATTTTAGGGTGTGAAACCCCCGCACGTACGTCCTGAGTATGCGATGTACACCCATCATACTAAGCTCTCGCGTGTACGCCTTGCGTACAAAGCGTACACCCAGCATACTAAATTTCGGTCAGAAATTACCAAAATGCCATTGTGGGCCATTTTTCACTCTTTCTCATGCTTAAGGGCCAAAATGCAATATTTCTTCATACATAGGGTTAAAATTGAAATTACCTCAAAATAGGGATGTTACAATTCTCTCCCACTTGAGCTAGTCTTCATCCTCGAAGTCCGCTACTGTGAACAACTCAGGATAATACCCCTAGATCTCTGTCTCCGACTCCTAGATCCACTCAGAGCCTTTTCGATGTTGCGACTGAACATTTACCAATGGTATCTCCTTGTTGCGGAGGACCATCATCTTTCTCTTCAAATTCACTACCAGCCTCTCAATATAATTCAGGTGCTCATCGACCAGAATATCACCCAAAGGGACCACTGCCTCATCATCTAACACACACTTTTGCAACTACGAAACATGGAAAGTGTTGTGGATCTGACTAAGCTCACTCAGCATATCCAATCGGTAGGCCACCCTTCCTACTCGTGCGATCACACAGAATGGTCCAATTTACCGGGGACCCAATTTCCCCCTCTTCCTGAAGTGTATCACTACCTTCCAGGGTGACACCTTCAGCAACACCATATCCCCGACCTGAAACTACAACTCTGATCGACACCGATTTGCATAGCTTTTCTACCCACTCTGAGTTGTCTGCAATCTCTTCTTGATCTGTTGGATGAACTTTGTAGTCTGGAGGACTACCTTAGTCCTTCCCATGACTCTGTTACGAATCTCCCCCCAACAAACTGGGGTACGACATCTCCAACCACACAAACGCTCGAAAGGCGGTGCACTAATGGTGGAGTGATAGTTTTTGTTGTAGGAAAACTCTGCAAGAGGTAGGTAGGAATCCTAACTCCCACCAAAATCTATGATATAAGACCGTAACATATCCTCAAGTGTCTGGATGGTCCACTCACTATGGTCGTCGGTCTACGGATGATAAGCAGTGATGAAATGTAGTCTCGTACCTAGTTCCTCATGGAACTTTGCCAGAAAGTGAAGTGAACCGAACATCTCGATCTAAAATAATGGAAACCGGAACCCCATGTCGAACAACAATCTCCCGAACATACACATCGGCCAATTTCTCGGCCAATGAGCTCTCCCGAATGGCTAAAAAGTGGGCACTCTTTGTCAATCGATCCACGATGACCCATATAGCATCAAAACCCTTGGCAGCCCTCGGTAGCTTGGTGATAAAATTCATGGTGATATGTTTCCACTTCCACATGGGAACTTCCAAAGGCTGTAGCTTTCCATGTGGCCTCTGGTGCTCGTTCTTGACCATCCTACATGTCAAGCACCTCTCAACGTACCAAACTATCTCCCTCTTCATACATGACCACCAGTAACTTAGTCTCAAATCCCGATACATCTTGGTGGCTCCCGGGTGTATCGAAAAGCGAGACTTATGTGCCTCCTCCAAAACTATCTGCCTAACTCTGCCAGAAACCAGAACCCAAAACCAACCACACCGGGTCAACAATCCCCGACAATCAGTGAAATTTTTTTGATCTAGACCCTATTTCTCTCATGTTTCCAGTTCTCCTTCTTAATTCCTTCTACCTGTGCCCCTCTGATCAAATCGAAAAGTGGAGAATCAATGGATATCCTCATACACATACCCCCAACCGAATATCCAGCCGATTTGCGGCTCAGAGCATCTGCGACCACATTCGCTTTACCCGGATGATAAAGGATCTCACAGTCATAATCCTTGACCATGTCAAGCCACCTTCAATGCCTCATGTTCAGGTTCGGCTACTCCTTAAGATATCACAAACTCTTTTGATCCATGTAGATGATACACCGGACCCCAAACAAGTAGTGTCGCGAAATTTTGAGAGCAAACACTACCGCTCCCAACTCTGGATCACGAGTAGGATATTGTAAGTCCCCAAACTGCTTGAGTATCAATCAGATCCATTTGATGGTGCGGAATCCCAATCAAACGGATGATGTCAGATCAAATGAAGAAGAAGGAGAAGAATAAGATGATGAATCTTGTATGAATTGATTAGAATGAATGATCCAGATACAAGATTCACACACACACTCTCTAGTTCTTCTCTATAACTTTCTCTCTCTCTACAATATGCACTCTTTCTCTCTAGCCTCACTCCCTCACACATGCACTCCTCACCCTATATATAGGAGACATGGACCGTGAATAGGTTTACGGCCGTAAACCTGTTCACGGCCGTAAACACAGTCGTAAACTCATATACGGCCGTAAACACCAAGTTGTTTACGGTCCTAGACATAAAAATACATTTTCCTAGAAAAGTAAAGTATAAACCATATTATGGTTTATACTTTACTTTTCTAGGAAAATGTATTTTTATGTCTAGGACCGTAAACAGCTTGGTGTTTACGGTCGTATATGAGTTTACGGCTGTGTTTACGGCCGTGAACAGGTTTACGGGCGTAAACCCATTCACGGTCCATGTCTCCTATATATAGGGTGAGGAGTGCATGTGTGAGGTAGAGAGGCTAGATGGGGAGAGCATATTGTAGAGAGAGAAACTAGAGAGAAGAATAGTGTGTGTGAATCTATTGTAAGGATATTCATTCATATTCATTCAATACATCATAGATTCAAGTTATTCTTCTTCTGCTTCTTCTTCTATTGATCTGGCATCATCCGTTTGATCGGGATTCCGCACCATCAAACGGATCTGATTGATACACAAGCAGATTGGGGACTTACAAGTGGTATCAGAGCTTGGATTGTATCAATCATTTTTGTCAGATCTGGAGCTTATTTGATCTTATTTTTGAAGGATTTCTATGCTTTTGGATAGATCTTGGCAAAATAAGGGGGGTTTGTTCTTCGTGTTTTTCATAAAAACGAGTTCTGGATCGAGTTTTGGAGCGAAAAGTGTGAAAAACGTCGTTTTTCTTCGCATCTGAAGCAGAGTTTACGGCCGGAGTTTACGGTCCAAGGTTCACGGCCGGCAGCAGCATCGCACGTGTACGTTCCGAGGTTCACGGCCAGCAGCAGCATCGCACGTGTACGGTCGGGGTATGCGGTCCTCGCCTCGGATTGGTTCCCAGCCTCGCTTCGAACGTTTACGGCTCGGCTTCACTTCATTCTCGTCCTCGCTTCGCATCTCAGCATCCTCGCAGCCTGCTTCCATTAAAAAAAAAAGAATCGATTTTGGGGGTGCCGGGGATCGAACCCGGGTCTCCTGATTGCTCACTTCAGCGCCTTTCCAACTCAACTAGCTAGCACCTTGTTCAAATCCTTCGCGACTTAATTCAAAAGGCTTCGCTGCTGCAACCAAGTTTCGCTTTTTTGACATTTTTAAACCCAAAATCAATTTCCTTTTAATTTTAAATTCCATTTTCAACCAAAAAAAAAATTAGTTTTAAATTTTTGACTTTTATTTTTGACTTTTGACTTCAAATTTTGACTTTGACTTTCTCGTTTGACTTTCAAAATTTCAAATTTAGCTTTTCGTTTTAACTTTTAAGTTTGACTTTTTAAATTTGATTTTTAAGTTTGACTTTTTAAAGTTGACTTTTAAGGTTGACTTTCTCGGTTTTTAAGTCAAAGGGCATATTTTTAAACATGAGTTCCTCAAACATCCCGGTCAATGAAGTATCTTGTTCCCAATCTTGTATTACTGTTAAGTTTTTGCGTGATCAAATCGAGTTGATTAAAAGAGAAAATGAGGATCTAAAATATGAGAGATATACCATTAGGAAAGAACAAAAACCCTTAAAAGAAAAATTAGAAGCCAAAACTAAGGACTTCAGGAAATTGCAAGAAGATTACAGCAACAAGTGTGTAAACTATGATCATATTAAAAGCAAACTTGCTGCTGTAACTGAAGAAATTGACACTTTCAAAATTAAGTGTGGAAAAACAGATGTTAGTTTCAAAAATTATACGCGTCAAGTAAGACAGTCGAGTCCTTAGTTGAAAAACAATTGAGTTTTAAAGATAATCAAACCAAGGGTTTAGGATATGAGAGTGTCCCTCCTCCATTTAATCATTCGTATTATGTTAATCCCTTGACTCAGGAAGAGATTGACCGAGAACCATTTATGGTATACGGTAAACCAGCTGCTGAACAGGTAACTGAGGGTGTTGAGATGAAAGATACTAATGATTCTACTTCCTGTGCAGGTAAAGTAGTAGAGGATGAGAACAAGGAGAAAACTATTGAACAATCCAATGACTCATTGAACTCTGAATATGTTGCTTCGAACTCTGTTGCTTCTAATTTTGTTACTCCTAACAAACCTGCGGTTGAGAAATACAGGCCACCAATTCCAGTGAAACAGAGTGCCTGTTGTATGTGTGCATGTGGGAACAACCAAAAACAATGCAAGGATACGCCACCAGGGGCAGGAAGAAACTATTGGATTAGTGTCTAAGCCTGTAACTATATTTCGTAAGTACTTGACCCGGTTGTGCATGGTCCTTTTGAGTTGCCTTCACCTTAGCAACTTGACAGGGTGATTTATAAAGAGAGAAGAGATATTATTATATTAATATATTATAAGAATAATATATTAAAGGAATAATAATATTATTTGATTAATGTTAGTCATAGATTAATTAAGAATTAATTAGATGACTAAAAGAGGTTAATTGAATAAAGGGGCTTAAACTGTCAAATGTGTGATAGTCGTGTTTTTGGGCTATGAATCCTTATAGATTAGAGGGTGGACGAATTTAGGGTTATGGACTCCTTGAATTCGTCCAAGCCTTGATCTAGAAGGATCCTTGGATTGCTTAGGGCATAAGTCATTCAATTAGGGTTAAGGATGTAACCCTAGTAGCTCATGGTATAAATAGACCCTTAGGGTTGGAGAAATCGGCCACCTTGCTTCCTTGGGAACCCTAGAGCCGATTTCTATACCTCTCTCCTCTCTCCAAATCATCCTCTTGCTAGTTGGTGTTTGTAAGCCATTAGAGGAGTGACAATTGTGACTCCAAGCTCCAAGAATAAGAAGATTCAAGCAAGCAACTTAAGGTATTCTTCTAGATCTTATTTCATATGTTATAATTCAATTGTTTTCACTAGATCTAGAATTGTAAGCCTTGGATACATTCCATGTTCAATTAGAGAAACCTATATCCAAGCATTAGGGTTTGTATGTGCACATAGAAAAGTTCTTATGGCTCAAACCCATCAGTGGTATCAGAGCTTAGATTGATTTCTATTGAATTGATGCTTTGGTTGATTGTTTTTTACATGAAAAATCATTTTTTTGTGCCCCTGACTGACAGACTCGGCGAGTCCCATTGTGGACTCGGCGAGTAGCATGAACTCGGCGAGTCCATAATAGAACTCGGCGAGTCCGAGCGTCAGTCAGAGCAGATTTCGGGATTTCTTGTTGTTTTGCTTGAGGATACTTGCCTTAATTGTTTTGGGTCATTAAAATCCGAATTTTATCATATATTTGAATATATCCTTGACAAAACAAAAGATAATTACCATTTGATTAAATAATAATTCCCTTATTTGATAATAATTGATTATTTGAATTAATTGGTAAATTGTCTTGCAAGTAATATTGACTAGGTCAAATTTAGATAATCATTAAATTAATTAGTTGTTTTATATTATTTGCTATTTGATCCTCTATGTTTTGAAAAGTTCAAAAACTTGTCCTCAAGTTTTGAAATTTAAGTTTTGTGATTAAAAGTTTAATTTGAACTAATTAAATTTCAAACCTTAGAATTTTACAAGTTTTAAAATTCAACCCTATACTTATAATATTATAAGATTAATATATATATATATATATATATATATATATATATATATATATATTAATCTTATATATAAGATTAATATATATATATATATATATATATATATATATGTATAACTTAAACTGCTAGTCTTACCGTTAGTAGGCCTCATTCACGAAGCCAGTCTATAAGGGGGTATAAGGTTATGGCCTATAAAATGGCCGTTTAATGGGTGTCCATTCTCACCCACCGCTTCCTTGATTGGTGGAGGGTCGTTAGCCGAACGGGTAGGATCGGGAAAACCTTTCCTCATTAAAAGTATAATGAATCTATATAAAGTAACTAAATGTTTTTACAAAAATTCCCAATCTTAGTTACTTTAGGAAAAAGTGAATTGATGCAATTCAATGAAATTACACTTTGTACCCTTGCTAAGACGTTAATGGAGCGCGTATGGTTAACCGGCACATTAATTGGGTTCTAAGAAATGGTGGCAAAGGGTGACTCATTGTTTGTTATAGTTCGATGGAGCGTGTGTGGTTAACCAGCACATCGAATAGGTAACTGTAACAATGAGGGCACCATGTACATTTGCATGGTTATTCACACCCACTTTGTGATCCTCGGCATCCCAGTCACAAACTAGAGGGGCATATCGAGATTTAAACATGCCATTGAATAGTTCAATGTATCTCAAAAGATCTAGGAGTTTTTTTAATACATTTAAAACCTAATTTCTTTTTCGTTTTTCATGGTGGAGAATTACTGAATCGACATTCACTTGCCTTCAAATTATTTACTTATTACATTACGGCATCCCTCTTCTAATTTGTGAATAATGTTGTTGGTTCCTAGCCCTAATTTTTCATTTGGGTGATTAATTTGGGAAATTCATTTCTAATCAACTTTGTTCTTTTTTCCTTTTTAGATGTCGAATGCAAACAACAATGCTTCTGGGTCAAACTCCTCTGGTTCATTCTCACTCATGAACTTGTGTGGGAAAGTGATCTTCGATGGGACCAATTTCAGTAACTGGATCCGCAACATTCGCATGGTCACTCGCTACGAAGACAAAGAATATGTCCTCGACGAGAAGCTAAAGGAGATTGATATCGAAAATGCTACTGCCGATGAGATCACGGCCTACGAGGCCCACGAGCGTGATGCTACGAAAGTCCATTGCATCATGCTCGCGACTATGAATGCTAAACCCAACTCAAACCCCAAAGAGTCAGAGTGCCACCACTGCCACAAGATAGGGCATTGGAAGAGAAGCTGCCCAGAATATCTGCAAGCCATCAAGGATGGAAAGATCAAGCCATCTTTCGCAGGTATTTACACAATTAAATCTAATACTTTATCACATGCTACTTCTTGGGTTCTTGATACAGGATGTGGTTTTCACATATGTTCTGATTTGCAGGGACTAAAAGGAAATAGGGATGTGGAGTGTGGAAGGATGAATCTGATCATGGGAAACAGAAGATCGTCGCATGTGACCAAGATTGGAGTTTATTCCTTAGTACTTAGTAATGGTTTAGATTTAAATTTGAATAATTGTTGCTATTCGCCAGATATGGATAGAAACATCATTTCATTTCATGGTTTATATAAACAAGGCTTTAGATATTCATTTGATAATGAAAAGGGTTCTATTTGTGCTTATTTTAATAATGTTTTATATTTTGAAGCATTGTCTTGTAATGGAGTATATGAAACTGTGATGATTGTAGACAACTTAGGAAATGATGTGTTATGTGTGGATTCTTCCAATAGTATGCATAAAGCATGCTTGTGGCATTGTCGTCTTGGACATGTCAACAAGAAACGCATAACCCAACTCCAAAAGGATGGAGTGTTGGAGTCATTCGACCTTAGGGATGATGACGTTTGCGAGTCTTGTTTATTTGGAAAGATGACCAAGTCACCCTTCACTGGCACTTATGCGAAGGGTGAGGGTTTATTGGATCTCATACATACAGATGTATGTGGACCCTTTAGATCCACCACAAGGGACGCGAATCGCTTCTATGTGACTTTCACAGATGATTATAGCAGATATGGGTATATCTACCTGATCAAGCACAAGTCAGAAACCTTTGAAAAGTTCAAAGAGTTTAAACAAGAAGTGGAGAATCAATTGGGCAGGAAAATCAAGATGCTTCGATCTGATCGAGGTGGAGAGTACCTAAGTCTTGAATTCCACGACTACCTCAAGGAATGTGGAATAGTTTCACAATTGACGCCACCTAGGACACCACAATTTAATGGTGTAGCTGAGAGGCGTAATCGAACCTTGCTAGACATGGTTCGTTCCATGATGAGTCATGCTTCACTACCTATCTCATTCTGGGGGTATGCCTTAGAGACTGTCGCCCATATCCTTAACTTAATACCTATGAAGAAGGTTGCCAAAACACCTCACGAGATGTGGACAGGGAAAGCTCCCTCGTTAGCACATATCAAGGTTTGGGGTTGCGAGGCTCTCGTAAGACGAGATACTCATAACAATCTCAAACCTCGAAGTGAGCGATGTATTTTCATCGGCTATCCATAGAAATCCTTTGGATATCTCTTCTACAGACCGAGTGACAATGTAGTCTTCGTTGCGAGGAGAGGGGTTTTCCTAGAGCGAGAACTCATAAGCCAAGGAGACAGTGGGAGGCAGATCGATCTTGAAGAGCTTCAAGAGTCGAGCGATGAAGGAACCTCTAACACTGGCGCTCAACCCGAGGAGGAAACTCCGGTTGAACCGATTGACGAGTCCTTACCCCTTAGACGTTCCGAAAGGGTTAGTGTTCTGCCCCAGTTTTATGGTTTTCATATTACTATGGAAGGGGAAACGTTCATTAGTGATAGTACACTAGTGAATATGGACGAACCTAATAGCTATAAGGAAACCATGGCAGGCCCGTAGTCTGCGAAATGGAAAGAGGCTATGGATAGCGAGATCCAATCCATGTATGACAACCAGGTTTGGAATTTGGTTGACAATGTACCAGGTCGTAAGTGTTGGGTTTTGGTATAATACAACATCCTATGGTGCACATACAGCCCTAAATACCTTGGATCTATGTTTTCACTAATTATACATGCAAATGGTTTCCAAGGTATTGAACCTATAGCTAGCATGCAATTGTCATACAAACCACATAAAATACTAGATAGAGTAACATACCTTTTTGTGTGGCTGGAAGTCTTGATGCATTTGGCCTTAAGAACTTAGCCCCAATAGTGTGGAAGCCTCAAATGAAGTCACAACACATCAAGGACAAAGGTAGGACTTGAGAGAGAATCTACATGCACTCTAAAACCTTCATGAACTCCAAGAACATGCACACACACTAGTGGTCACATTTTTAGGTCATAACATATGTATTTATATGTGTTGAAATCTAAGAGTCATGGGTATAACCCAAACCCATATCCATGGGTTTTATGATCCATGGTTCATGTGGCCCAACTCTTTATGTATCCATACATAAACTTGGTCCAACATGGATCATCAGCCCAACACATATAAATATAACTAATTACCATAATTAGTCCCCATAGTTTTAATTAGTCTCTTTTGATCACTAAATTAATTTCAAATTAATTCTTGATCAATACTAATTAAAACATATGATTTCATATTAATATATTAGAACTTATAATATATTAATAAATCATATATAACCTCTTCTCTCAAAAGTCCATCCTAACAAATTGTCCTGATGATATCCAACCCAAATGGACCATGCTACTCTCGGGTCGAATACATACCAATAATAGTTATGGGCTTAGACACCTAATCCAACAGTCTCCCACTTGGATAAGTCTAAAACTATTATTGTGTATGACTCCAAAACCCGACTAACAATCGTAGCTCTTAAAGCCGCTGTCGAACTCTGAGCAAATCAATGACATGTCCATTAGATAAGGGATCATATATTCCTCCATTCTAGATATCATATGGACTGAGACATGGATTATAATCATTCTCTCTGTCCATCTGTTGTTTCCCGATTTCCGATTTATGACGACTGACTAATTGAACAAATCAAATCAGTCCAGGCCCAGCCGAGCACTTACGTTTGTCATCACTAAATCATCTAGGGGCCCACAGATATCGCTTTTATCCCTCCAAGGGTAAAAGGAATGGATAAACTTCGACTCATATGCTTGTTCTACTACTTGTTGAATCATACACAAAGGCACGTTTTATAACATCGAGTTACCAAATGCGTTTACGTGCAATCAATGTATAATCAACTCATAGGCAACAAGTCATATCTCTAGGTTTGAAGAATATAAGATATTATCATCTCACGATCACTCGAGATAAAATCCATGAAGTGATACAAGTGAGCGTGGGTTTAATCCAATACTCGAATCTCATTCCAGGAGCACTCATGAATGTTGCAACAACTTTTGCTATGTCCAACACCTTAGACATCTACAAACCCAATTCATGACAGTGTTGCCTTAATACCTACTTCCAACGTATTATCGACTGTGGATGGTTTGAATAAATTAGTCATTCGGGAAGAATAACCTAGCTATTCTGGAAGTCAAAACATGCAAGGTGAAACACAAGAATAATACTAATCACTCTATGGTCCCAAGCACCTTTGAGAGTAAATAAAACACCTTTTATTTAAACACCATATTGATTACTCATTATTCATCGTATAATGTTTCAAATAATCAACTTTATACTTGAATCAAAACAATAGCCATGCCATGCTCCAAGCATGCACACTATATTTGTCTATGATCCTTACTGTGTGAAATAGACCAATTGAACATGATTCCAATGATGCTCATTTCACAATCCCAAATCCTCATTGTAAGTGTAAGAATTCCAAATTCCTGCCATTTACCGAAATCTGTTAGATTCTAAACTTATATGCATTGATCCTCTCGTAATGATTATGCACAAAGTCACAAAGACTTGTCAACAGACATTACAGAGTATTCCAATGGAGATCAATTCCATGGAAACGAAGTCTCAAATTCAAAGTACATTACTTTGAACATCCTTCTTGCATTAAGCTTTCTAATCTTACACAGATTTGAAGAACAACTTCCACCTATGGAAACCTTTCCAGATTCCCATTTTGACTATCACTTCTAAACAAGAGTTGCCTCTTTTCAGAATATATTAATATGGACCCACCAAAATTAACAATATACTTCCAACTGTCCGTGAGCAACCAATCTTTGGTAAACCTTAGATTGTCCTTGACAATTGCTTAATCATTTTAGTCATATCCAATTCTAGACTTTTCCCTTCTTAATGCCCTGAGCATTTGGAAAATTTAGAAAGGATGAATATTATAGCACATGCAATTGATCCTATATCCGAAGCATATGGGACACGATTCATGATGTCTCACATAAAGACGTGGTCATAGACCAGTCTTTTGCTACAATATTTTTTATTTGCCATGTTTTCAAAATTTGACTATGAAGAGGGATGTCGTAATCATAATCGAAGTTTGAGAACGCAATATATATAGAGTTTCCTTATGTTTGGCCATTCCAACATAATATTCATATATATATATCCTTGACTAAAGATGATCAAAATCTCAATCTAAGCTTTTAGAATTGAAATGAAGTATAATTTCCTCTCCCTTAATTATAGCAAAAGAACTTTTCCCAATTGAAACCTTTTGTTTTCTATAATTAACACTTAACATAATGATCATGCTCCCACTTACATGATAATTATTAGCATAACACTTATGCTCCCACTAGCTTTGACATGTATCCAGAAATCAGTTGGACTTCTAGAAATCAATACTTTATTGACTTTCTTACCAAAGTTCAGACTTCTGATACGAGATCTTTTGATAAAACTTTATCAAAAAACATACACCTTTCCTTAGATAACTCATATGAGTGTCTAAACAATTTTTAGAACTATGAAAAGGGATGTCGTAATCATAGTCTTAACTGTTTAGACCATTTCCATTTCTCACAAGTCCATGTTAGTGTGTCGGTTAACCACACACGCTCCATTAACGACTTTGAGAATGCAAATATCACAATTGCTATCTACCTAAAATCTACTTAGTGAAAGCGTTTCCTTACCATCATTTTCATGAATCGGAGAGAAACCTTATGACACTTAGATTTTTATGGTGTATGTGTTCCTATCCATGTGAATTTGTCAAACCATAATCACAAGACAAGGTTAGTGACAAATCCAAACTCATATGGACCGAACTTGTGCAATCTTAACTTCTTGCCACTTGGCAGCACAAGGGCCTACCATGTCTTCCAAGTTGTTATGCAACCAATGCAAAACCAACTTTAACTGGAATGGTCATAGAAATAGGAATATGTCAACACGATAGGTTATAAACCTCAAGTCGTGTGCTAGTGAAAAACTACAGTTTTTATTCTTGATTAGATCTTGAAACTCTTTCAGGATCTTTTAGACTCCCACTGTCCTCTTGACATATAAGACTCTCTTGCCAAGAACCATTCCTTGACAAACAAATATTCAAGAGTTAGTACGGATTCTTATCAAGATAACACTTCACACAATTGATCTCAGTTGGTCTTTGTCTTATCCAAGACATCACAACTTACCAACTTCAAATGTACAATAATAAAAACATCTTATTCTACATTTGACAAGTGTTATAAACCTTCTAAATATTATGTCACTCAAGTTACAATCATGGAGCATCACTCTAAGAGTTGTTTTGGAACGTAGTATGATTCATCTTCTTGATTTAACCATTTCAACAATTCACGATTCCTCTTCTTAGCCAAACAAATGCACTAAGATGTCCTTAGAGAATAAATTGTGATATGGTTTCATAATAACTACGATAATCATAAACAAGATACTCAAGTACTCTCCCATCTTTTCAGATTGGAGAAACTTTTATCTTTCTGCCTAATTTGATTCTTCTCATCCATTCTGCCTTACATTGAAACTTTTCCAATGTTTCAGAATTACACTTAAACTTGTAAGCATAACCATATTTACTAAATTTTAGCAAATCATGGCGAATAGTCTTATCGTTCTCTGTGGTGGACTGACCAGCGCACACTCAAGTGTACCCGATCCCCTAATCATTCACTTGACTCACATATACATGTGATCAATGAATTAGTCTTAACTTTCCAAAGATGAAAATTCTCATTCATCATACAACTTGCATGATTCCAAGTTTCTACCCAACTGAAACTTGGGTGATGAGAATCTTTCTTAATTTGGTAAATTATGACACTACCACAGTCGAAAGAATCAAATCCATTTTCCAATATTGCTATCAATGGAAACATATAAACAACAATTTCTCACAAATGCCACTGTAAGGATATTTTAAAATAAATAAAATAAAAAAAACTTTCCTTTTATTTTAGAACTTTGCGGAAAACTTTATCCTTACAATGCGAATGCATGTGAAAAACTATGTTGTTATGTATTCCTAAGCAATCTATCACAACTCTTTAAGTAACAGCTCAAAATTCTTCCTTTAAGCTTCCTCTTCACTTTGATTCTTAAAACATCAAAATGTGATCTAGTCACATCATGTAATAAGAATCTCCAAATAGGAACTTAATAGAGTTAGATAATGGACTTTACCTGAAGTGGAGTCAAAACCTTTGACTTTACCATCCTTACAGACTATCAGGTAAATTTGTCCAGCTTCGCAACCAATGCCCCTTCCTTTGGAAATAGAAACCTATGGACTCTTTGGGAATGGTACACGGGACTATCTCAGATTTAGCCTTTCTCTTTACCATTTGGTCAACCGAGTTGACTATGGCCGATCCCTTTTCATTGGGAAGAGAAAGCTTTTCTGGATTTCCAATGTTACCATTATCAATGTCCTTGGAAGTTTGGGAAGTCGATCTTCCAATCAAATTTTCTTTACCAGTGCTCCAAATCATCGTTGATACAGCATCACCAAGCAAATAGGTAAGATCATTAAGGTCATGTCATGGTCTGTCATATAGTAGCTCTAAAGGAACTCACTATGTGACTTAGAGAGTGATTGAAGAACCGAGTCAACAATCAACTTCCTCAAGACCTTGACACCCAACTCTCCCGGCTTGTCAATATGTGACTTCATCTCCAAGACGAGAGCACACATAGACTTTGCTTGCCAATACGGCTTGAGTGACCTTGAACTTGTGGGTTAGGGAGAATAATTGGAGGAGGTGGAGGAAACAGATTTGGGAAGATCATAGTTGTCTGAACCAGACATCTAAAATGGGAGATATTCAAGTTAGTCGATTTAAGTCCTTAATATAACACCCAATATGAAATATTAAGGCTATGACCCAACACAATATTTTACAACTTGGAAGAGGGATGCCGTAATCCAAGCTATAAAACATTTGAAGGTAGGCGGATGACGAAATAATTTATTAGGTTTTAATTGGTTTTGAAACTCCTATATCTTTTGAGATTCATTGAACTTTTCAATGGCATGTTTCAATCTCGATTGTGCCCTCTCAAATTTTGTGACTGGGATGCCGAGGATCACAAAACAAGGTGTGGACAACCATGCAAATTCACTTGGTACCCTTAATATTATCACCTAATCGATGTGCCGGTTAACCACACACGCTCCACCGATCTATGATAAACATTAAGTTACCCTTCGCCACTCTTACTAGTCCATGTTAGTGTGCCGGTTAACCACACACGCTCCACTAATGACTTGGTAAGGTACAAAGTGTAAATTTCATGGGTTAGCACCAAATTCACATTTTCCTAAGTAACTAAGATTGGGAATTTATAAGTGTTTAGTTACTTAGTATTTTTCATTAATACTTTTAATGAAGGGAGAATTATAGTCCTGTCAAACCCGTTCGGCTAACGACCCTCCACCAGTCAAGGAAGCGGTGGGTGAGAGTGGACACCCATTAAACTGTCATTTTATAGGCAGTAACCTTATAGACCGGCTTCGTGAATGGGGCCTACTAACGGTAAGACTGACTTTTACTCTTATACATATATATAAATATTAAACCTATAATATTATAATAGTATAAGGGTTGAATTTTAAACTATTAAAATTCTAAGGGTTTAACTTGGAACTAAAGTATCCATGGGTGGAAACTTTACAAATTCCAAAACTTGAGGGCAAGTTTTGAACAATTCAAAAACTTTTTCAATTTCATAACTTATGAATTTAAAGTAGTTTTAATGAAAACTCTTCAAGTTCCATAACTTGAGGACAAGTTATGGAAGACTTTAAAATAACATTTAAGGAAAAAGACTCTTCATTTTCATAACCTATGAGTTTAAAGTAGTTTAATGGATAAACTCTTCAAGTTCCATAACTTGAGGACAAGTTATGGAAGACTTTAAAATCATTTAAGAAAATAAGACTCTTCATTTTTCCTAACTTATGGAAATCTTATGAGTTTTAAAAATCATAAATGTGACTTTTCATATAACTTGAGGACAAGTTACAAAAACACATTTCATGAACAACTTCAAGATTAATTTGGATCGAAAACAAATTATCACATAACTTTTCTATTAATCTAGACTAACTCATAAGAACAAGATAATTCAAATCAAACAATTTTCATGAAATTAGCCTAACCATTAAACTAATACAAAACATGAATCTATTGACAATTATCTTTGAAATTGGTTTAGCATGAACATTACCACATCAAAAACAGTTTTACAAGACCAAAAACAGCTTAGGGTAATGTTTCTAGTCTAATTCCAGCCTTAAAAGTCGAAAATATGCTGTCAGGGGGTCCTACTCGTCGAGTGCATGAACCAACTCGACGAGTTGGATGAATTTCTTCATGGACTCGGCGAGTCCATCAGTGGACTCGGCGAGTCCAGTGCCCAGACAGCCAAAATTTTCGATTTTTCAGCCATTTCAGCAAGTATAACATGAAAACAAGCCTTGGCTCTGATACCACTGTTGGGTTTTGGTATAATACAACATCCTATGGTGCACATACAACCCTAAATACCTCGGATCTATGTTTTCACTAATTATACATGCAAATGGTTTCCAAGGTATTGAACCTATAGCTAGCATGCAATTGTCATACAAACCACATAAAATACTAGATAGAGTAACATACCTTTTTGTGTGGCTGGAAGTCTTGATGTATTTGGCCTTAAGAACTTTGCCCCAATAGTGTGGAAGCCTCAAATGAAGTCACAACACATCAAGGACAAAGGTAGGACTTGAGAGAGAATCTTCATGCACTCTAAAACCTTCATGAACTCCAAGAACATGCACACACACTAGTGGTCACGTTTTTAGGTCATAACATATGTATTTATATGTGTTGAATTCTAAGAGTCATGGGTATAACCCAAACCCATATCCATGGGTTTTATGATCCATGGTTCATGTGGCCCAACTCTTTATGTATCCATACATAAACTTGGTCCAACATGGATCATCAGCCCAACACATATAAATATAACTAATTACCATAATTAGTCCCCATAGTTTTAATTAGTCTCTTTTGATCACTAAATTAATTCCAAATTAATTCTTGATCAATACTAATTAAAACATATGATTTCATATTAATATATTAGAACTTATAATATATTAATAAATCATATATAACCTCTTGTCTCAAAAGTCCATCCTAACAAATTGTCCTGATGATATGCAACCCAAATGGACCATGCTACTCTCGGGTCGAATACATACCAATAATAGTTATGGGCTTAGACACCTAATCCAACAGTAAGACGGTCGGGTGCAAGTGGATCTTCAAGAAGAAGACTGACGTGGATGGAAACGTGCACACTTATAAGGCGCGATTGGTTACGAAGGGTTTCACTCAAACTCCTGGAGTTGACTACGACGAAACCTTCTCACCAGTTGCAAAGATAAAGTCTATCAGGGTGATGCTGGCCATTGCTGCATTTCATGACTATGAAATATGGCAGATGGATGTCAAAACCGCTTTCCTTAATGGGAACTTGGCTGAGGATGTTTACATGGCTCAGTCAGAGGGTTTTGTCAATGCGAAGTATCCCAATAGAGTGTGTAAGCTTGAGAAGTCCATTTATGGACTTAAGCAAGCGTCTCGCAGATGGAATCTTTGTTTTGACGAGAATGTCAAAGAATTCGGTTTTCTGCGAAGCGAAGATGAATCGTGTGTATATGTCAAAGCCAGTGGGAGTGTAGTAAGCTTCCTCGTATTGTATGTCGATGACATACTACTCATAGGAAACGACATCCCGACCCTGCAGGAGGTTAAATCCTGGCTCGGGAAGTGCTTCGTTATGAAGGACCTCGGAGAGGCTTCCTATATTCTGGGAATAAGGATAGTGAGAGACAGAAGTAAGAAACTAATAGGACTTAGTCATAATACTTACTTGGACAAAGTACTAAAACGTTTTAGTATGGAGAATTCAACGAAAGGGGAGTTACCAATCCAGAGTAATGCCAAGTTGAGTAAGACTCAGAGTCCGAATACTGAAGTCGAGATAGCAGAGATGAGCCGAGTACCTTACGCTTCCGCAGTCGGCTCAATCATGTACGCTATGACTTGTACTCGCCCTGATGTGGCCTTCGCTTTGAGCATGGTCAGTAGATATCAAGGGAACCCTGGCAGAGCGCATTGGATCGCAGTCAAGAATATTCTTAAGTACCTTCGGAGGACCAAGGAATGGTTTCTAGTCCTCGGTGGGAGTGATGACTTAAAGGTGCAAGGGTACAGTGACGCCAGCTTTCAGACCGACAGGGACAACTATCGTTCGCAGTCGGGCTGGGTCTTTACCCTCAATGGAGGAGCAGTAACTTGGAAGAGTTCCAAGCAGGAAACTGTAGCTGATTTAACGTGCGAATCAGAGTACATTGCAGCAAGCGAAGCGTCAAAGGAGGAAATATGGTTGAAGAACTTCATTGGAGACCTTGGAGTTGTGCCAGCCATAAAGGAGCCCATGGAGATTTTCTGTGATAATGAAGGAGCGGTTGCCTTAACCAAGGAACCAAGAGATCACGGTAGATCTCGACATATCGACAGAAAATATCACTTTATTCGACATCGGGTGGAAGAAGGACTCCTCGTAGTGAAGAGGGTATCGTCAGAGGATAACCCAGCAGATCCGCTTACGAAGGGACTGAGCAGGGTTAAGCATTTGCAGCACGCTAGGAGCATTGGGCTAAAGGACGATGTTAGTTTAGATTAGATAGTTTGGAAACATGTAATAGATAAGTTGTTATTAACATTTGATGATTAAATAAAAGAGTATTATTTATTAGTAAAGTTACTGTCTTATGTTAATCATTTACCTATTGTTTCATTTTGCATGTTTTGACTTCCTGAATAATTGAATTATTTGATAATAATCGAATTATTCGAACGGTCCACAGTCGTTGATATGTTGGAAGTAGATATGAATGAAGACTGTCATGAATTGGTGTGTAGATTGTATAAAGTGTATTATACATAGAAAAGGTTTGCTACAACGTTCATGAGTGCTTATGAACTTGTTTTGAGCATTGGAATAAACCCACATTTGCTGGAATCACTTCATGGAATTTATCACGAGTGATCGCAAGATGGTAATATCATATGGTCTTAAAACCTAGATATATGGTTTATTGTTTGCTAATTGGTTGTGCATTGATAATGCATAAACGCATCAGTAACTTGATGTTATAAAACGCATTATTATGTATGATTTGATTAGTGGATAATAAATGCATATAAGTCAAAGTTTATCTGTTCCTTTTATCCTAAGAGGGTAAAAACGATATCAGGTCCCCTCGATGATTTGATTTGACTTATGTGTCGGGCCCGGTCAGGACTGAATTGATGTATTCAATTAAGTTCTATGTCAAATGAATCTGAGATCGAGAAACCAATTGTTGGACAATAAGTATGACAATGTTCCATGTAATTGTCCGCACAATATCTAGAACAGAGGATTATACGATCCCTTATCTAAAAGACACGTTACTGATAAGATCAGAGTTTGACAGCGTCTTTAGGAGCTACGATTGCTAATCGGATTAGGTTTGCATTTATAGTTACTAGACTTATCCAAGTGGGAGACTGTTGTATTAGTGTCTAAGCTTGTAACTATATTTGGTAAGTACTTGACCCGGTTGTGCAAGGTCCTTTTGGGTTGCCTTCACCTTAGCAACTTGATAGGGTGATTTATAAAGACAGAAGAGATATTATTATATTAATATATTGTGAGAATAATATATTAAAGGAATAATAATATTATTTGATTAATGTTAGTCATAGATTAATTAAGAATTAATTAGATGATTAAAAGAGATTAATTGAATAAAGGGGCTTAAACTGTCAAATGTGTGATAGTCGTGTTTTTGGGCTATGAATCCTTATAGATTATAGGGTGGCCGAATTTAGGGTTATGGACTCCTTGAATTCGTCCAAGCCTTGATCTAGAAGGATCCTTGGATTGCTTAGGGCCTAAGTCATTCAATTAGGGTTAAGGATGTAACCCTAGTAGCTCATAGTATAAATAGACCCTTAGGATTGGAGAAATCGGCCACCTTGCTTCCTTGGGAACCCTAGAGCCGATTTCTATACCTCTCTCCTCTCTCCAAATCATCCTCTTGCTAGTTGGTGTTTGTAAGCCATTAGAGGAGTGACAATTGTGACTCTAAGCTCCAAGAACAAGAAGATTCAAGCAAGCAACTTAAGGTATTCTTCTAGATCTGATTTCATATGTTATAATTCAATTGTTTTCACTAGATCTAGAATTGTAAGCCTTGGATACATTGCATGTTCAATTAGAGAAACCTAGATCCAAGCATTAGGGTTTGTATGTGCACATAGGAAAGTTCTTATGGCTCAAACCCATCAGAAACAACTTCCCAGTGAAGAAAAAGACATGTTTTCACTGTGGAACACCTGGACACATTGCCCGAAATTGTCCAAATCGTGCATATGTTCCGTACTACGCACAAGGCTGGCAGAATGCGCCAAGAGGGGGATACCCCAAAAGCATCCCTTCAAGGTCACAATCACGCAATGGTAACTGGAACGCGCAGAAGGAGAAAAATCAAAATCCCAAGGACAAGAAGGGAAAGTCGGCCAAAAAGTCCAATCTAAGAGATGCTCCAGTGAAACCAAGACCGGCTAGGTCAAATTCATCTCAACGGCCGACATCAAGCTTAAAAACAAGTGCCGAGGCACCCATCCGCTCGAAAAAGGAATGGGTTAAACCCGACTACAGATGGGTACCAAAGGTTAAATCTCCCAAATCACCCAATGACTCTAATATTTCTTCATCTTCTGTTTGTGATAAACAGGACATGTCATGGGAAAGAGTACCTTGCAAAGATGATAAAGGTGAACCCAGTTTCAAAATTGACTGGGTTCCAAAGACCAACTGATCTCGCTCTGTGTCGGAGCAGCTATGGAGGCATATCATCAGACTTCGGTTTGTTGGTAGTGGATGTTCCAGGCACAAGATAGGGGACATCTCTCAACTGTACAACATTTAGAACTTTGCTTGAGAGTATGTGTCCTTTGCGGGAAAGGAAGTAACGAAGGAGAGGATCACAAATGGGGTTATGTGCTTAATGACATGAAGAATTTTCGGATCTGTTCTGAGATTATGCATGTTGTTCTCAGACCTTCTGGATGCAAATTCAATCGGTGACTTACGGTTTGATTTTTCTTCTCGATACTCCTGAGTTTATCTTACAATGATTCGTTTTGAAGACAATATTTTATTTTCTTATAGTTTTTCGTTAGTAGGTGTCTGTTGGGAAGTGATATGAAGTATAGTGCTAAAGGGCAATTTATGATGTGTGTAATGCACTAAAGCCGAATTGTCTAGACGCTGTATTCAATGTGCTGGTAGGCACAAATGATTCAAAAGGACTAGACTCAGTTTGAAAAATTGAAAGGACTTGTCTAATATGAACTTAGATATTTTCATTTGGACTGACCATACGATGCTCGGGTAGATTGAGCAGTAAGATAAAAACGGGAACCCACGAGATACACTAAATTAATACGCATCTAGAACTGTGGCTTAACTCTTCCTTGATGTACGGACTTATGTCCTTAATTCTGGTTCTGATAGGGCGACTGGGGGGTTCTGATAAAGTAGGTATGTAGGAAATTATTTTCTTGCTTTCTGTCTGTCAGTCATTTGTTGCTTCCTCTGCGTGATTGGAAGAGATCCGACCTAGAATGCAACATATGTGTAACGCCCGGGTTTCGGGGCTAAGCATTTTAGACGATGTAATAGTCTAGGTCAACTATTGCAACTCTTTTTGATGTAATAAAGATGAAACATTTGAGTACTATGTGAATTATGTGTATTTATATGCTTATTATTTAATTATAAATGTATAATTAATAAAGAATAAAAATAAGCGTCAAAATTAAAGTATGCGATAAGCCCGATATCTTTACATAAAGTTGTAGTGGTCGAAACAAGGATTTCGGGGATATAAAGAACGCCGAAATCCGAGTTATAACGAAGAAGTTATGACCCGTCGAAGTTTTGCGACGGAACCGGCACGGCACGGGAAGCGTAAATAGTGAATTTACGATAAAGCGACTTTTAGCCTTAGCGATCTAAACAAAAGTCGTAGAATACGCTAAACCGAGAGCGTCCATAAAAAGAACGCCCAAATCTGACTTCGTATGAGGAAGTTATGATTTTTCGAAGTTTCGGCTTAGCAGTGTACAGCCTGAAGTTCGAATATTAGATCGAATGGTTTTTAGCCGACACAACCTAAACGAGAATCGAAGATCTCGTTATTATTAGCATAACGATAAAAAGACAGACGAAAATGGACGTCAGATGAAGAAGTTATGAATTTTTAACGGACCAATCATGTCCCGGCCAGTTAAAAATATAACTTTTAAAATAAAAGTCAAAATTAGCCGACGGAATCTAAACGAAAGTTGTAGAGTACGTTCCCGTCTACGCGTGGATATAAAGAACGTCGAAAACGGAGCTCTTACGAGGAAGATACGAATTTTTGAAGTTTGGAATCGAAATCACGAAGTCTGATGCGAGATAGATGACGTGGCTTCATCGCAGCCGTCCATCGCTGATCGCAGAGCACCCTTCGGATCACGCCACGTCGCCTCGCTTCGCCCTACGCCCCGCGTCCAAGGTTGGTACCCCCAGCGTACCTTCGGACCTTATCCTCTTCCGAGTGCGAGCCAGCTGTACGCGAGCTGGAGCCTTATCCGAGCTACGCCCAGCGTAGCTGAATCCGACGCCCAGCGTAAATCTGAGATCAGGCGCCTATAAAAGGCATGCAAAGGGTTCCGAGTTTTTCACACATTTTCACACCAATTCTCTTTCTCTCTCTAGTTTCTTTCTCTCTCTAAGACCCTAAACCACCCCTAAACCCTAGATAAAACCCCTAGCACCCAAAGGAAGCCCCGAGGTTCCCGGAGTCCCGAGAAAAAGGGTCTTTCGGTTCGGAAACGCTGCTCCGAGCAAAGCCCGGTTTTCTTTAAAATCCGCTGTAAGTGAGCTACGCCTACGCAATTTTTAATATAACTTTTAAATAATTATAGTAATGTTATTAGGTCCTTAAAATAATTATTTGGGCTATTATTATGAGTTATATTGAGTGTTATTTAACGCTTATATAATAATAATAATAGCTAGACTATTAATTAGTCGCGGTTAACATTAAAACTAAACCCTAGTGGTATTAATACTAGGTTTTGGTTAAGGAAAAAAATTGTTTTGAGATAACGAAGTGCTGTTCAAGTGCCGAGTCACCACCTAATCAAGTGAGTGCATAGTCCCTTTCATCTTACACATAGATATGAAGTATTTAATATAAACTACGTGCTATGTGTGCATATTATCTGAATACTTGTTGTCTATGCTGATGAAAGATTTTTATACATGTTTTAAATGATTTAAACTGTATATGTATTTTATATCTACAAAAATGTTGGGGTAAAACATGGGTAGATGTGATAAGACGATGTGTGATAAAATGATGAGAGGCCTCGATGTTGTTGGTGATCCAGTCATCTAGCGGAGTATAGATGACGACCACGGACTCTTCTAGACAGTCCAGTGGAACGCTAGCAGGCTCGCAACCTGTAGGTGTTTGTGAACGATGTGTTCACCGGTGTACTCAATCCCCCTCATGGTTGCCTTTAGCACATTTATTGCTGAGGAACCCCCTTAGCAGTGGTGTCCATCCCGATGATGATCCTTAGTCTATCTCCCTTATGATAGGTGTTTAGGGACGTAATGTGAGGATAACGGGAACGGGTAATCGGGTTATTATTGGTTGATGAATTTAATAAATTTATTTATTGTGGGTTGAAAACCCTATGTGCTCACCAGGCTCCCAAGCCAGACCCACTCAGTTTCATGTATTACAGGTAGTGGCGTTCGAGCATAGATGTGATGTTTTGGATGAGGGATTACGGATATAGGCCTGTAGATATGAAATAATGTAGTAAGGCTTATATTGTACTGTTTATGCTTTTGATCTGTATCGAACATGACATCCCGAGTCTTTTTAATGAAATACATTTCTACGGAAATGCTTTGATAAATCTTTATCATATTTTTATTTTGGGAACAAATTCCGCAACACTTTTGTGTAAAATGTTACTCTGATTTTTAAACAAGCATAAACAAAATCGGTCTTTTCTGGCCGTGAAAATGGGGATGTCACAATATGCAACTCTATTTCTACGCGCCTCCTTATCTATGAAATTCTTTCTATCTGTTAGTCATATGCTGTCCCCTCTACGTGATCGCAAGATCCGACCTGGGACACAGCATATGCAACATTCTACATCTCAATCCCTCTATCTCTGTTAGTCATATGTTGTTCCCTCTGTGTGATTGGAAGATATCCGACCTGGGATACAACATATGCACTTCTATATCTGACTTATTTCTTCATGATTGAATACTCACCTAAAGTAAGGAGTTCTTCGGAAGTTCTTGATTACCAGGGTATATCGGGAAGTGGGAAACATGTTTTAGTACATCTAAAATTGAACCATCTAATAGGTTGTCTGTAGATCTTGCTGCTTAATATAAGTGGACAACAATATCCTTGGTCGTCGTCAGCTAAATGTCCATTTAGGAATATATATATATATATATATATATATATATATATATATATATATATATATATATATATATATATCACAATGACTTGTCACTTATAATCTGTCCAATTTGTCAACATCCTTTGTGTTTTAGTGGACCACAATACCGGTGATTGACCGGATCTAGACATGCAGGCGTGTGCTGATAAACGATATTGGATTGCTTGACAACTTTGATCCAAAATATTTTTGTTTTTGTTAAATTTGTTCATAGTTTTCCTCTATGCACAAATTTAGGGGGAGAATTAAAAAAATTCAAAAATCAAACAAAAATCAGAAAAATTAAAAATCCAAAAATAGTGTTATTTCTGTTTTAATTTTTGTTCAGAAAATCAAAAATCCAAAAATATTTTTGTTTCTGTTTTTCTCAGAAAATATGAAAAAAGAAATCCAAAAATATTGTGTGCTAAGTTTTTTTTAGTTTTGTTTTGTCTTGAAAAGTGAATTCAGATGTAGATGAAACTCATGGAGTTTGTGTCGAAAAATCAGCCATATAGAACCAAAACCTCTTAGGAACCGAAACCTCTTAAGAGCTGAAACCTCTGAGGAACCGAAACCTCTTAAGAACCTAACCTCCCTTAAGGAACTAAAGCCTCCTAGACCCGAAACCTCTTAGAACCGAACTCCTCTTATAGGACCGAACTCACCTTCGGTTCGGGTTAAGTCCTCTCGGTCCGAAACAAGCACTTTCGGTTCAGTATACCTTCGGTCCCTCTTCCATGTTCGCCTGCGAGACTGCTCGGACCGAGCCCTCCTCTCGGTTCTAATCCATCAACCGAACCCTGTAACAACCCAATTTTACAAAGAAAATTTTCATCATCATTTTTTTTATTAACCAAAGCCAATCTCATAAACCATAAAATTCCAAAACAATTGTTTTCAAATCAACATTCATTACTTCATTGTTTTCCTTTTTAAAACATCAGAGGGTCCCAAACACATCAAAAGAGAGATAGAGTGCACGCCACGTCATCACGCCTTGCCCTTGCCCTTAGGCTCAGAAGTACCTGAAACAAATCAACAACCTGTAAGCGAAATGCTTAGTGAGTTCCCCAGAGCATACCATACGCATTCACATACACATATCCTGATAGCTAAAAATAAGCTATAAACATGCCACAGAAACTATGCAATACGATTCAACAAGAGTGCCATGGGCTACCCCACATGGTCTTTACCTAGGACCGCCATGGGCTACCCCACATGGCCTTACATCCAATGACATGGGCTACCCCACATGGTCTTTACCTAGGACAGCCATGGGCTACCCCACATGGTCTTATATCCAATGCCACGGGCTTCACCCCGGGGTCTCCATACCAACATAATATCACACAACGTATCAATTCATAAATGAATAACACACACATAACATGATCACATAATGGGCCGGCCTTGGTGTCGTAGACCCATAGGTATGGTGAGAAGACTCACCTCCGTCCGATGAATACAATTACTGCCCTCCCAATAATCCGCAACCTACCAAGCTGAAATAATACCAAATATATATAATCAATGATAAAACCTTAAATTACCCAAGGAAAGGCCCAACCTTCAAATTCTACCCCCAAGGCCCAATTACTCCTTTCTTGCAAATTGGGCCCCAAAATCCAAGTCCAATATCCTTAATGGGCCCCTTGGCCCAATAAGGCCCAACCAATAAGTCCTCGGCCCAAACAGATGAAAAGGCCTCAATCTTACAGAATCCAAGCAAGCTCATCAGCCAATGAGGCCCAAAGACCCAAAGGCCCAACACAGCTTAGGGCCCAACTGAGCTGTGTACGCCCAGCGTACCTCCCTGGTACGCGCAGCGTACTGAGGGTCTAGCAACTACGCGCTGCGTACAGACAGTTACGCCCAGCGTACAATCGTATTAAGCACTTTTCCCATTAAGTGCTTAATGCTCAAATCCCTCACGACCAAAAGCTATATCTAAGATTGAAAAGATGTCCCAAGGCATAAAGTTGGCAACTTTATGCCCTTGCATGTCTCAAACACCCTCAACCACCCCATTAAGACCTTTTCAAGGTCTTTTACCCAAGCATGAGGTCACAACTTTCATCAAGCTTCCATTTTTATACTTCTAAATGACTAGGGGACCTCAGATCTGACTTTCATATCAAAAGGGAAGGCTTAACTCAACAAAAGAGGTCCAAAGTCCATAAAAGGGACAAACCACCAAAACCCTAGCTAGATCCAAAGATTAGAAAGGAAAGATGCAAGCTTTTTACCTCCAGAAGCTTTGCAAGATGCTTTTGGTGCAGGATCTTGAAGCACCCTCTTGATCCAAGCTTGCTTGACCACCCCTTCTTCTTGAAATACACACAAAAGGCCACAAATGCACTCTTTAAGGCCTAAGAATGATCTCACAAGGTTTCCAGGAGTATATGGACGTTATAAGACTGTGGAGGCTCTCTAGGGTTTAGTCCAAGGGACTTAAAGTTGTTTAAATAGGCCTCAAGTTCGGAAATTTAGGGTTTTGCATCCCTGGCGCGTACATCCCGCGTAACTCAAGGTACGCCCGGCGTACCCTGAATCCTCCGCGACCACTTCCATGCGGTACGCTAAGCGTACACTTAAGTACGCCCAGCGTACTTAAGGGACCAATTATGCAAAATTATCATTTCTTAGGGTTTCAGGACATACCAGAATTTTGGATGTTACAAACCCTCCCCTTGGTTCTAACCCTCTAAGGACCAAACCTTCAGCCTGATTTCGGAATTTCACCCTTTCTTCCCGGTTTTCGACCCCGATCTCGTTTTAAGCCCGTTTTCGATGATTTTCGCACGGGATTTTCGTATAAATCCATATTTTATTATTTTTAATCTTCCAAGATCATAAAATATGCATATTCTAAGGATTCTTGTGTTAAAACCTACACTTTTCTTAAGAGCTAAGGCAAAGTACAAAAGGTGGAGTGTTGACTTTTCCATAAAGCTATGACACAAGCAACCTCCCATACCCACTTTGTGACCATCCTTAGTCACTATTCCTTCCCACCTAGTCAACTAATTGTCCTTTCACCCTCTTTCTCCAGCAAAGATCTGGATTCAAGGGCTGAAGATCTTCATCACTACTCCCACATTATTCACTCCTTCACCAAAGAACAAACCCATTTCTCTCTCTCACTCACTCTCTCTAAACTCGAAATTCAAGGCTGTTCTTGAGCATTCTCCTTTACTTTTGGGTAAGTAATTTCAACTTTCACTTGATTATCCTACACTCTTTCACCCAAATCATGGAATCCTTACACAAATATCATCATATTTGTTCATAGAATCTTCAAATCTTCAAGCAACTCCCAAGTGTTCTTGACTTGGAAACCTCTCTTTTTCCACCTTCATCTCAGAGAATAACTCAAGGTGAGTTCATAACCCCACATTTTCATGTTTTCTTTAAGTTTTAGGGGGGAGAATACAAGTTAAAATACTAAAAACTTAACTAAACTCAAACATCAGCTTTCAACAGGAAAGTTTAGTTCCATTCACGGACTGTTTTGACCATCTTAAACTTAATATCTTTCAAAACTGTTTAATATGAAAATAGTTCAGTTTCATCCTTTAAAATGACTACTTGCACATCTCCATAATATTTTTCTACAATTTATGGTGATTTTTACAAAACTGTCTATCATTTCAGAAACGAATTCGGACCAGTCTGTAATATGAACATTTTCACACACGTTAGAGACTTCTAAAAATCATAATAAAAATTATGAATAAACTACACACATTTTCTAAACTCTCAGAGCTTACGGATTTAGTTTTTGACTTCTTATGATTTTTCTATGATGTTTTTAAAACAGTGCAGAAAGGTTAAAAACTAGTTACATAGCTTACAATATTAACAACACTTTGTAGGATGTTGAGAAAAGTGCATAACAATAAGTTTCTGAATGTTGAATGTATTTCTTGTTAGTTTATCATCATAAACAGAAATTTAGTCATTCATGATAAGGATTTTTCATTCATTTCGAACACATACAATAAACCAAAATAAGTATAGTTTATGGATTTTACGATAAAAGCATACTACATGAAAAAGGTTTTACTCTCAACACAAATGGGTTTTCCATATACTACATGATAAACTATAATAGTAATAGTTTATGGATTCCATATCACTAATTTATTTTCATAAAAGGTGATTTCACTTCCACCACGGAAGAGGTTTTATACTCAAACTATATGTAAACTAGTTAACGTAAGTTGTGAGATAATTCTTCCATCGTACTCTTAGAGTACGGGTTCAAATTCCTGTAAGTTATAACCAGAGTCTCTTGTAGGGAGAGCGTGATAATTGTGTATAGATCTATATTGGGATTGACACCCCACACCTCGCTGCTAGCTACAGTCGGACCTGCAGGTCTACGGGTGACAAAAGTCATAGGATCTTGACGTCTGAAAAACGTTGTTGCAGGTTAATTCTCGTTATAGTATGGTTATATCGACTCACATAGGGAGTTAACAATCTTTCAAGTTTACGGGGAAAATTCTACTTTAAAAAGGGGTTTTATCTATTTAAAACTACAAACACGTTATAAGTACAAAACACACACATATTCTCGGTCTTGGGATTTAGGACTACATGACTTTTATAAAGAAAATATTGGATTTTCTTTGGAAACACATTACTATTATAAGCATTATAAGTACAAAACACACACATATTCTCGGTCTTGGGATTTAAGGTTACATAACTTTTATAAGGAAAATATTGGATTTTCTTTGGAAACGCATTACTATTATAAACATTATAAGTACAAAACACACACATATTATTGGTCTTGGGATTTAAGGCTACATAACTTTTATAAGGAAAGTATTGGATTTACTTTGGAAACGCATTACTATTATAAACATTATAAGTACAAAACACACACATATTCTCGGTCTTGGGATTTAAGGCTACATAACTTTTATAAGGAAATAAGGGATTTTTCTTGAAAAATACATTACGAAGTACCACGTTTACACTAAATGGCTTTCAGGATATTAAAATTATGTTTCATCTAGAATTGTTAGACTTCGGCTATAATTGCTAAGTGTACATGTTAGAGTTATATAAAAATTTAGTTACAATCGACTTAGAATTGGTGGGCCCGCCTTACTTCCTGTTCCTCTTTTGGTTGTGGACTTAGGGCAGACCCATTATATTCGACGGTTTATTTAACTTAAATTTTATATAACTTATATACGTTGTGTGATCATAGAAGGAATCTACGGGTCTTTCTAGGGTACATTATTGCATAACATAGGAGCGTTCATTTCACGCTTAATAAGGAAAATATCTAATTTTCTGGAATCATACTCTATCGCTTTTACAAGGAAAACGGCTTATTTCTCAAATAAAACTCTTATGAACTCACCAACTTAATTGTTGACACTCTTTCAAAACTACTTGTATTCTCAGGAAATCAGTGAAACAGGAAATCAACAGCTTTTGAGGATGGGACGTTAAATCGTCAAACTTTTCATTTGTCATCATAGTGTAATTGATTTGAAACCTGTAAACACATACTATGGTGGTACTTTTTTTCAATTATATTTATGATGGTTGTATTTACTTTGAGCACTATTATACTCATTGTTGTGATACTATACATGAAGTCCTCCACCCCCGGACGTTTCTGCAATCCTTGGTTTGGGGGTGTGACAGATTGGTATCAGAGCATTGTTTATAGTGAGCTAAGTATATCGAACCACATAAGATATACAAACTATAAATGCATTGGGACTAAAGTCTCTGATTAAACATTTTCAAATAACTATACTTTTAGAAATAAATAGTTTCCTGTTAAAAATACATACATGCATACCGGTATAGTGTCATGTCTAAGGAAAACACAAAAGTTAAAAACATAGGAGTTGTGAAATGTGAATATGCCATGGGATATGCAATCAAGTCTGGGAGGAATATAGCATGATCAACTATATTCGTCCGAGAAGTGACTAGTATGTGCCGGGGGATAGTCATAGTGGACAACTAGTCTATCAACTTACCGACACCCATATAAGAAAATCGTTAAGAACCAAATATAACATTTAAAATACTATAGGAGTATTTTGTGGTACTATAACATATGTGAAAACTAAACAGATTCTTGCTAGTAGATCTACAATCACTAAGTGGATATGCTAAGGTTATATATAACTTAGATATCATAGACTTAGAATCTGTGATCATTGCTTTACTTCATGTTCCTTGTTTGGTTGTGGTTTTGGAGTATGATCACTTATTCAAAGGTCTATCATATCTTTTGTTATATGTGACGGGTATGCACCATGTCATTATACAAGTAACTAAGGAGGATCAAACCCCTATAAGTATGTCTAGGAATATGATTATTATATGTCTCTTACCTCACCCCTATTCTCGCACGGACATCATGGCAAGATTTTACTTACCAGGAGACCCCTACTTTCCGAACCCAGAGAATTAGGGGGTGATTAGGAAAGGAGTCGGAAGTGGAGCCAGAGGTCGTCAACTCCCCTTACATAGCCAGGGCTCTCACAAACCATTTCGATTACATCGAATTTGTACCCCGTTGGGCAGCATTGATCGAGGGGTGGAGTCGCCATCAGCAACAGAAATCGCCATTTGGGGACCAACAAGGTTGCAGTAACCTCAACCATCGGGGACCAAAATAGGGAGACTGCGAATCGAGTTCGGGAACCGCGTGCTACTACAGGCGCTACCATCTCACAAACTCGAGACTTGGAAAGAGACTACTATTTCAGAGACCAACTCATTAAGGACCTTATCGCCGCTCAAGCGAAGGCAAAAGAGCGTCAGGATAGACACTCGACACTCAAAGAGAGAGTGGTCGCAGCCGAGCGTAGGTTGGCAGAACTATAGGACGCATCGGCTTCGTTTCACGCACCACTGGGGACGTATTGTTGCGAGCAGAGTTCATTTTACTCACAAGACCTTTTAGATTAGGTCTGTGAGTATGCGTTGGTGCTACTCCCCTCCACGTGTAGGCCCGACCCTGCAAGTTAGTGATTACACTAGTCGAGGGATTTATTTGCGGTCCAAACTTTTCCTCGCAGTGATGTGGTGTAGACCTGCATCAGGCACAAAATTTTCTCTAAAACTAAATATACTAGAATCATACAAATGAAATGGGCATGCGTATTATTTCATTGGGAGCAATACTACGAAAAATTCGTAAGTTTATTATATATAGACTCTCATTATGAATTGTTTTCAGAACACCATAAAAATTGGAACACGATACACTCAGAACTAAGATAACCTTAGTGAGATAACTCCCGACATATAAACCCTTATTCAAGACTCATTATCATCTCACCTTTTTAAAACCTCATAAGTGAGAGGTGCCTTTTTCGTAGGCCAATAGGGTGCGATCATACCAACACTAATGCACCGGATCCCATCAAAACTCCTCAGCTAAGTGTGTTTGGACAAACATAATCCTAGGATGGGAAAAACTTAACGCCCGTACAAAACCTACTTCTACCCACTACCATAACTCCGTCTCAGGAACGTTAGCAGAAACATCAAGAATAGTTCAGTAAAGTGCGAAATTTATATATGTGTATATAAATGGTAAGGATATAACTAGAGATAAGCATCCCCACTCACGACATCGTTTCTCCCCATGCAACAGGGTTATGTCTTCACAAGAAGGTAACCAGCCAACAAGCAAGGCAGCAATCCTGCAGATAGACTCTGCTACTTTTCAAGTTGCGGTCACGGCAGCCGTGACAGCCGTCATGGCGCAACTCAATGCTAACAACGCCATCAAAGGTGAAGGTGGGATCGACTATACTAACCGCAGTAACAGTCAAGAACACCAGCGGGTGTCCACCAACGAAGGCGCCTCAGGCCACAAACCTAAGAACAAGAAATGAGAATTTGGGGACAAAAAGAAGCGCAACCTATCTCAGTAACGCGCTAAAAGACAACAAACCATGGCTGCCCCTGTAATTACAACAGCAGTCACGAATCATGCCTCGACACTAGCCACAACGCCTATCACTCAAGCACCGGTCAGACCATATATGGGAGCACTCCCAAAGTGTAACAAGTGTGGCTACCATCACAATGGGGTTTTCCGAGTGCCGCACTGTAAAAACTGCAACAAGAACGGACATACTTCCCGCTTCTGCAGGACCCAGACCCAGCGCATCGCTTCAATCACCAATACCAGTGTAAGTCCAGTAGCCCACCTCTGCGGTGGAATGGGACACTTCAAGAGAGACTGTCCAACTGAGAGGAATGATGTAGGAGCAGGAGGAGTGTGACAAACAAACCAGCAGGAGCAACAAGGAACCTTATTAGGACTTTTGTAATGTTTCCAACAACAAAAACTTTTAAGTACCATATGTTTGTAATGAATTTGGTATGTTTGCTAAAATTACCGCCTTTCAAAAAATAGTTAAAATACTCTCCCGTTCAAATCAAATCAAAGACACCCATATATGACCTTAGGATCATTACCGGTGAGCTCTGATGACTTGGTGTATACATCAGGGTTAATTATAATTGAATACTACAGACTTAAAGAGAATAATTCTGTCCTGACTCCTGTTCCATGTCTAGTAGTGGGGTTAGGATAGAGCCACTCGCTCGACGATTTCATCAATACCAAATTACATACGACTTGCATATACCGCTCGATCATAGAGTGACCTTTCGGGGATCATGATATAAGGTATCATTACTAGCTATCAGAACACACTTACTACCAGTACTAGCTGTTGTGATATGAATCATTTGCAGTAGCAATAACACCAATAAAAACGGAACACACTGAAAAGAAACACAGGATGCACTATCACTCTAGCGAATATCTCTTATGAATACAACTTAACACATGTTTTACCTAAAAGATCTGTTGTCGTCATTTGAATTCGATTGGTATAGTCCTCACCTTCACGATTAAACGGCTACGAAAAGACCCTTCACCTAACGCACTGAATATCGAAACTCTCGCCTTTCATAAACGCAAATCCGACACGGATCTCCGGGTCATCTCTCGCTGTGAAACCCCAAAACACTCACCAGAGGAGTATTATACACTCCGAACCTTTTCAAATTATTCCTAGTAAACCCTTCAAGAATATCACTCGTATAGCAGGACAAGATCAAGCACAGAAGCTTGGGACGAATACGGTTAGTCTATCACTACTAAGTGTATACGCGAGGACAATATATAATTAAGATTCTACGGACATTGGATGTGTGTTTCCGCCCTATTTCCTGTTCCTTGTCTGGTTGTGGACTTGGGGCAGAGTCACCCATCCAACTGCCTTACCAACCTTAATTACATACGACCTTTATGCGCAAGTTAAAGATAGATGGACCAGGTACGAATCCTACCGGGAACTGCGGGACAAGGCTACCCAGGAGTTCAAGTGAACGTTTTACCGTCCGAATAAGTCTAGTCGCGTAAACCAAACCTATATGCTCCTACCGATCTAATCAAACGAGAAACACTAAAGCAGGCCCTATGCAGCACTCCGAGGTGAAGTTATTACTTATGACTTAGTACAAATTCGAGAAAGGCTGAAAGCATCTCGAAACCGACAAAAGAGCTACACAGATAAGCGACGCAAACCCTCGGAATTGCGGGTTGGTGACCGAGTTCTACTAAAGGCCTCACCGTTGAAAAGAAAGATATGTTTCGGTAAACATTGGGAAACTAAATCCAAGGTACAGCGGGCCATTCGAAATCCTTGCTAGGATTGGCCCGGTAGCATACAAACTCCGACTGCCACAAGAACCTAATAATGTACATCCAACCATCCACGCGTCAAATTTAAAGAAATGTATGTCTGACGAGACTCTTGTGATACCTCCCGATGAAACCAAAATCAACGAGAGTCTCCACTTCGTGGAAAAACCGATAGAAACCATGGATCGAAAGATCAAAAGAACAAAATCAAAGTCGCATCCCTGTTGTGAAGGTCTGTTGGAACGTAAAACGAGGACCCGAGTTCACCTGGGAACGCAAAACCTAGATGAAACAAAAATACCCGCATCTTTCCCCAACTCTCGAAGTCCCGGTCAAGGTGCTAATTTCGGGACGAAATTCCTTCTAACGGGGGGATGATGTGACAACTGTCAATTTCCGGTCAAGTCAAAGTCAAAGAAAGTCAACAAGTCAAACCGGTCAACACAATTAACCTTTGTATATTAGGGTTTACATCGTGCTTACTATTGTACAACACACCATCGTAATGCAAGTATCATTCTAAGTCATCATGTGTTCAAAAAAAAATCTAAACCCTAATCAGTGTAACTGATGGAACAACTCAATAAAACATTAATACATACCCTTTGGGGGCGTATAACGCTCATAACAAGGCAAAACGGGGTTTACAAACCTTGCATTTCGAAGTTAAAACACTCGCAAAGGTCGCAAACAAAGCCTCTCTAAATCTCTCTCGCTTTATCTCTCTATCCCAAATCTCTCCAAGTATGTGAAATCTCTCCCAAATCTCTCCAAGTGTGTGAAATCTCTCCCAAATCTCTCCAAGTATGTGAAATCTCTCCAAGAATATGAAATCTCTCCCAAATCTCTCTTAACTTTTTATAATCACTCGGGGCATCCCGACCCTTAATTTAGTCAAAAACAACTCGAAACGGGAAGATAAACGGAAAATCAGCCATATAGAACTGAAATCTCTTAGGAGTCGAAACCTCTTAGGAACTAAAACCTCTTAGGAACCGAAACCTCTTAGGAATCAAACCTCCCTTAAGGAACCAAAACCTCCTAGACCCGAAACCTCTTAGAACCGAACTCCTCTTATAGGACCGAACTCACCTTCGATTCGGGTTAAGTCCTCTCGGTCTGAAACAAGCACTTTCGGTTCAGTATACCTTCGGTCCCTCTTCCATGTTCGCCTGCGAGACTGCCCGGACCGAGCCCTCCTCTCGGTTCTAATCCATCAACCGAACCCTCCCCTCGGTTCTAACCCTCTAAGGACCGAACCTTGGGCCTGATTTCGGAATTTCACCCTTTCTTCCCGGTTTTCGACCCCGATCTCGTTTTAAGCCCGTTTTCGATGATTTCACACGGGATTTTCGTATAAATCCATATTTTATTATTTTTAACCTTCCAAGATCATAAAGTATGCATATTCTAAGGATTCTTGTGTTAAAACCCACACTTTTCTTAAGAGCAAAGGCAAAGTACAAAAGGTGGAGTGTTGACTTTTCCATAAAGCTATGACACAAGCAACCTCCCATACCCACTTTATGACCATCCTCAGTCACTATTCCTTCCCACCTAGTCAACTAATTGTCTTTTCACCCTCTTTCTCCATCAAAGATCTTGATTCAAGGGCTGAAGATCTTCATCACTACTCCCACATTATTCACTCCTTCACCAAAGAACAAACTCATTTCTCTCTCTCACTCACTCTCTCTAAACTCGAAATTCAAGGTTGTTCTTGAGCATTCTCCTTCACTTTTTGGTAAGTAATTTCATCTTTCACTTAATTATCTTACACTCTTGCACCCAAATCATGGAATCCTTACACAAATATCATCATATTTGTTCATAGAATCTTCAAACCTTCAAGCAACTCCCAAGTGTTCTTGACTTGGAAACCTCTCTTCTTCCACCTTCATCTCAAAGAATAACTCAAGGTGAGTTCATACCCCCACATTTTCATGTTTTCTTCAAGTTTTAGGGGGGAGAATACAAGTTAAAATACTAAAAACTTAACTAAACTCAAACATCAGCTTTCAACAGGAAAGTTTAGTTCCATTCACGGACTGTTTTGACCATCTTAAACTTAATATCTGTAAAAACTGTTTAATATGCAAATAGCTCAGTTTCACACCTTTAAAATGAATACTTGCACATCTCCATACTATTTGTCTACAATTTATGGTGATTTTTACAAAACTGCCTATCATTTCAGAAACGAATTCGGACCAGTCTGTAATATGAACATTTTCACACACGTTAGAGACTTCTAAAAATCATAATAAAAATTATGAATAAACTACACACATTTTCTAAACTCTCAGAGCTTACAGATTTAGTTTTTGACTTCTTATGATTTTTCTATGATGTTTTTAAAACAGTGCAGAAAGGTTAAAAACTAGTTACATAGCTTACAATATTAACAACACTTTGTAGGATGTTGAGAAAAGTGCATAACAATAAGTTTCTGAATGTTGAATGTATTTCTTGTTAGTTTATCATCATAAACAAAAATTTAGTCATTCATGATAAGGATTTTTCATTCATTTCGAACACATACAATAAACCAAAATAAGTATAGTTTATGGATTTTACGATAAAAGCATACTACATGAAAAAGGTTTTACTCTCAACACAAATGGGTTTTCCATATACTACATGATAAACTATAATAGTAATAGTTTATGGATTCCATATCACTAATTTATTTTCATAAAAGGTGATTTCACTTCCACCACGGAAGAGGTTTTATACTCAAATTATATGTAAACTAGTTAACGTAAGTTGTGAGACAATTCTTCCATCGTACTCTTAGAGTACGGGTTCAAATTCCTGTAAGTTATAACCAGAGTCTCTTGTAGGGAGAGCGTGATAATTGTGTATAGATCTATATTGGGATTGACACCCCACACCTCGCTGCTAGCTACAGCCGGACCTGCAGGTCTACGGGTGACAAAAGTCATAGGATCTTGACGTCTGAAAAACGTTGTTACAGGTTAATTCTCATTATAGTATGGTTATATCGACTCACATAGGGAGTTAACAATCTTTCAAGTTTACGGGGAAAATTCTACTTTAAAAAGGGGTTTTATCTATTTAAAACTACAAACACATTATAAGTACAAAACACACACATATTCTCGGTCTTGGGATTTAGGACTACATGACTTTTATAAAGAAAATATTGGATTTTCTTTGGAAACACATTACTATTATAAGCATTATAAGTACAAAACACACACATATTCTCGGTCTTGGGATTTAAGGTTACATAACTTTTATAAGGAAAATATTGGATTTTCTTTGGAAACGCATTACTATTATAAACATTATAAGTACAAAACACACATATATTCTCGGTCTTGGGATTTAAGGCTACATAACTTTTATAAGGAAAATATTGGATTTTCTTTGGAAACGCATTACTATTATAAACATTATAAGTACAAAACACACACATATTCTCGGTTTTGGGATTTAAGGCTACATAACTTTTATAAGGAAATAAGGGATTTTTCTTGAAAAATCCCTTACAAAGTACCAGGTTTACACTAAATGGCTTTCATGATATTAAAATTACGTTTCATCTAGAATTGTTAGACTTCGGCTATAATTGCTAAGTGTACATGTTAGAGTTATATAATAATTTAGTCACAATCGACTTACAATTGGTGGGCCCGCCTTACTACTGTTCCTCGTTTGGTTGTGGACTTAGGGCAGACCCATTATATTCGACAGTTTATTTAACTTAAATTTTATATAACTTATATACGTTGTGTGATCATAGAAGGAATCTACGGGTCTTTTTAGGGTATATTATTGCATAACATAGGAGCGTTCATTTCACGCTTAATAAGGAAAATATCTAATTTTCTGGAATCATACTCTATCGCTTTTACAAGGAAAACGGCTTATTTCTCAAATAAAACTCTTATGAACTCACCAACTTAATTGTTGACACTCTTTCAAAACTACTTGTATTCTCAGGAAATCAGTGAAACAGTAAATCAACAGCTTTTGAGGATGGGACGTTAAATCGTCAAACTTTTCATTTGTCATCATAGTGTAACTGATTTGAAACCTGTAAACACATACTATGGTGTAACGTTTTCTCAATTATATTTATGATGGTTGTATTTACTTTGAGCACTATTATACTCATTGTTGTGATACTATACATGAAGTCCTCCACCCCGGACGTTTCCGCCATCCTTGCTTTGGGGGTGTGACAGCATCACAACCTCAATCTTGGCCGGATCGACCAAAATCCCGTTTTGGTTAACAAGATGCCCCAAAAACTGGCCTCTCGTAACCAAAACTCAGACTTCGAGAACTTGGCATATAGTCGTTCTCGCCTCAACACTCCCAAAGGCTCTCGAAGGTGTTCTTCATTCTGCTCTCTGGTCTTGGAATATACCAAGATCTCATCAATAAAAACAATAACTGATCAATCAAGAATCGGCATGCATACCCGATTCATCAAATCCATAAAAGCTGCAAGCGCATTGGTGAGCTTGAATGGCATCACCACGAACTCGTAATGACCATAACGAGTCTAGAACACGGTCTTCTCCACATCATCCTCTTTGTCCCTAATTTGATGATAACTTGACCTCAAATCGATCTTGGATACCCAAGACGCACCCTGTAACTGATCGAAGAGGTCATCAATCCGCGAAAGGGGATAACAGTTCTTCACGTTAACTTGTTCAGCTCTCGGTAATCAATGCACATCCAGTGTGAACCATCCTTCTTCCTGACAAACAATATTGGTGCTCCCCACAGTAAACTGCTCTGTCGGATGAACTGTTTACCTAACAGCTCCTGAAGCTAAGAGGACAACTCCTGCATCTCAAGCGATGCCAAACGGTACAACGCCTTGGCAATCTGAGCTACACATGGCACTAGGTCAATCCTGAACTCAACCTGCCTCTTGGGAGGCACACCGGGTAACTCCTCCGGAAACACATCAGCAAACTCCCTAACAACCAGCACATCCTAAACCGACGCCCACTCCCCAACCCATGTATCCACCACATAGGCAAGATAACCCATACAACCATGGTGAATATACTGTCGAGCCTCTGCAGCAGAACAAAACCGTGATCCAGTCCTGGTACCCTCTCCATAGATGACCAGTTATCCCCCACTTGAGGTTCGAACTATCACTCGCTGACCCTTGCAGTCAATCATAGCACCAAACCCGATCTACCAATCCATCCCTACTATTACGCATACATCCCTATAGGGATAGGGATCAGGTCAATCAGATAAGGATAGGAAACCCCCAACAAACTCTCCAACTAGCCAAGGGCCATATCGAAATCCCTACTAAAAGACTGAGCTACAAAGGACCGACTCGCGCTTGAGTCTAATAACACAAGAGCAGGCAAAGAATTCACTAAGAATGTACCTATCAGAAGCATAAACATAAGAATAACATAATATAATCGAAATAATGATAAATAGAAACATACCAGTAACAATGTATGACGCCGCCCTAGCCTCCTCTGCCGTGAGCTGAAAAGCGCGACCTCGAGCCCTCGAGGGCTCCGCCCGACCCTGGCGCCCATCGGTGATCCTCAAAGTAGTTGGTTCAAGAGCCTGTGCCGGTACCGCAGTGAGCAAAGTACAGATAGCCCTCACATGGCCAACCTGATCACAGTGGAAACAAATCATGGTGGTCGATACTAGAACCTGCTGACGACAGTCATTAGCATAATGCCCCTCCTTGTCACATTTGTGGCACCCAAAAGTATATCGGCAAGGACCCTCATGAACCCTGCCGCACTTGCCAAAAGTGCGGCCCCTCTGACTCCCATCTCACATCATTGACCTTAAACTGCTTCACCAAAGGTTGCGCCTGCCCCGGAGCGTGTCTTCGATCCCTCGCCTAGAGCTCCAACTCAATCTCCCACCTCCTAGCGGCCTCCTGTAGCTCTACAAGTTTACCATACCGCTGAGTTGACACAAACTAGTGGATATCTTTCTTGAGCATGCTCAAGTACCGAGTCATCTGAGCTTGCTCGGAAGCAGCAAACTCAAGACAAAATAGAGCTCTCTCAGTATACATCTTAGTGATCTATGTCACCGACTCAGTCCCCTACCATAGGTCCAAATACTACTGGGCCAATCTCTCCCTCTCAAATAGTGGAACATATCTCAAGCAGAACAACTTAGAGAACTGCTCCCATGATACAACAGCTCTCTGCTCCGGAGTGTAAGAGCTAGTAGCCAATCTCCACCAATCCTTCTGTAACGCCCGCAGATTCGAGCTAGTCAATTTACAAATAATAAGCGTTAGAAATGAATATTTTATAGAAGATTATTTATAATAAATAATCTTAGCCAAAGTATAGAATATGTCACAAGGATTTCGTACATATAAAGAACGCTAAAATTCGACTTATAACGAAGAAGTTATGACCCGTCGAAGTTTTGCGATTAAATCGGCACGGCTCCCCGTAACATAAAAAGTGAATTTTTGATAAATTACGTTTTAGCCATAGAAATAGATGTTAAACCAAGAACGTACATAAAAAGAACGTCCAAATCTGACTTCGTTTGAAGAAGTTATGATTTTTCTAAGATTTAGCGTAGCAATACATAGCCCGAAAATCGAATTTTAAATCGATCAATTTTTAGATGACACAACCTAAATGAGAATTGAAGATCTCATTAATAGGAGTTCAACGATAAAAATACAGTCGAAAACGAAGCTCGTATGCGAAAGATATGGACGAAACTTAGTCTCTACTCTTCGAGCGCGGCGAATTCGATACAGATTTGTAAATCTGAGATAGAATAAGAATTAGCCGATGGAATCTAAATGAAAGTTGTAGCATTAGGAAATACCAACACATGGATATAAATAACCTTGATAATAGAGCTCGTATTTTAAAGATATGGACGAAACTTAGTCTCTACTCTACGAGCGCGATGAATTCGATACAGATTTGTAAATCTGATATAGAATGAGAGTTAGCCGATGGGGTCTAAATGAAAGTTGTAGTACTCGGAAATACCTACGCGTGGATATAAAGAACGTAGAAAATGCAGCTCGTACGCAAAAGATACGGACGAAACTTAGGGTCTACTCTATGATCAAACCCCTATAAATAGAGGATGAATTCTTCATATTTCCTTACTCCGTTCCTCTAAACTCTCTCTAGAATCCTTCTTTCTTTCTTGTTCAATTTCTCCTAGTTTTAGGGTGCAATAGGGAAACTCTGAGTCATCAAAAAGCCGACGAAAGAAGTTTTTAGAGTCGGAGTTCTGCCGGCGTAATTTCCCGGTTTTCGTTAAAAACCCGGTAAGTTAAGCTACACTATTCTGTTTTCAGTGTAACTTATATTTATAGTCATAAGTCATTATTATGAACCTATAAACAATATATTTGCTAAGTATTATAAAATATAAAGTGTTATTATAATATCTTTTAACTACTCGCGGTACGGGGAATCTGGTTTGAAGGGCCGCATAGGGTTGTTGGATTTCAGAAGTGCTATAAGGCCAAAATGGTCCTGCCTTCCGGTGTTTCATGTATGGCCCCTGTCTGTACATAGTGGTTGAAAAGTATTGTTTAACACTTATAAAATAATAACGATCATAAATAGTCACGATAAATATTAGACTAAAATCTAGTGGTAATAAGACTAGGTTTCGTCGAAGGAAAATAAAATTGTTAGAAGCGAAGCGTTGCCTGAGTTTGGAGTCATCACTTTAACAAGTGAGTGCATAGTTACTTTCATCTTATACATAGATATGAATTATTTAATTAATACATGCTATATATTCTTATTATATGTGTTCCTGATATTTATGCTAGATGAACGATTTATACATGTTTTACTTGATTTAAACTGTATACGTATTTTTATACCTATAAAAATATTGGGTAAAGATGGGTAGATGAATGATGAGAGATGAAAGATGATATAAATGAACATTGGCAGCTATGGACATAGTGCCCTATAGATGAACATTGGCAGTTGCACCACAACCTGTAGTTATTTTTGAACTACGTGTTCACCAGATGTATCTAAAAATCCTGGCAGCTGTGCCTAAAGGATAATATTGGCAGTTGTGCCTAATAGATAACATCATAATCTTGACAGATGCACCTAAAGGATAATATTGGCAGTTGTGCCTAATAGATAACATCGACAACTATGGACTTAGTGCCTGTTAGATAAACTCTGGCAGCGATGGACTTCGTGCCTATTCCTTAGGACAATCCTTAGGAATAATTATTGAGGAATAGATGGTTCCTAGGGAGGATACTTAAGAATAAATAAGATAATGGTGATGGGTAATTAGGTTAATTGTTTATTGATTAAACATAATAATTATATTATTGTGGGTTGAAAACCCTATGTACTCACCTGGTTTCTCAACTTGACCCACTCAGTTTATTTGTATCACAGGTATCGATGCGAAGATACATTACACTAAGAGATTAAAAGAGATGCAGATCATTAGTGTAAATTAATGTAAGGTCTGCTTATGCTTATGTTTATGTATTGACGATGACATCCCAACGTTTTAATATCAATAAAATACATTTCTTCGGAAATGCTTTGATAATATCATTATCATGTTTTCTGGAAACAAATTTCGCAATATTATTCTTCAAAAAGGATACTCTGATTTTAAAATAAGCATAAATAAAATTTATAAAATGACCGTGAATTTGGGGATGTCACACCTTCGCTCTAGACCGAAGAAGGTTCAGGGTGCACTTGACCTTCTAGTCAGCTGGGCAGGAGCAAGTAAAGAAACATCCCTCATCATCGAACAGCCACCTCATAGCAATGATCAGATCCTGAACCCCATCAAACACTGGGGGCTTCGTATTGTCGAAGTCCCGATATTGGAAGGCTCTCCCCCTGCCAATCCCTACAGCAGCGACAACCTCAGTGAGAGCAGCATAACGGTCATCAAAGTACTCAATCATGGCGGTCTTGATAGACCCAAATAGTTCTAGTATCTGCCCTCGGGTGACAGTCACAACCTCATTAGAAGTTAATGCCCTTATATCCTCCTCAGTTAACCACGGCCTATCTTGGTCACTCGCTCCAGCTCCTGATCCTGATCCCCACGTGAACACCATACTGAAAATAAACCAGAAACTATCAGATAATGCACAATTTATACCATAGGAGCTATTTCAAATAATGAAACCCTAGGGTTTGTGACTTCCCTGCTACGCGTATGGGTCCTATGCTTCCGGTAGTACGGGCCCATACTACCTTCCACACCTACCTGTGTTTGTCTCAAAGATCATCACAACAACCCTAACAGCACACACCAGCATGCACATACATCCTATTCTCTCTCCCTAAAGAAAGGCTAGACATTCCTCAACTGATTGGCTGCTTGCACACAACTCATTCATGAAACTTCCACCAACCCTGTAGCACTCGTGTATGCTAATCATACATAACACTGGATCCATAGACAGTCGAATACTTGATTCTACCCTAAGCCCACAACCAAACAAGGAACAAGAAATAAGGCCAAACCAAACATTCTTAGGCTATAAAATCTTAGTTGTGTACAGTTATGATGCATATACTAAACAACTACAGTAATGATGTTAATTTCATACAACAAATAACCCTGGGATATCATGCATCATATATCATGCAATTCTATCATGCAATTCCTGAAGATCCCTAGCCTAACACTAGCATGTTGTTCTAACATAACATAACATCAAATAACAGTGTGGTAACTTAGGGTAAACTTTCTTGCTCCGGTTGGTCGTATACTTCGCATCCTTCCTTGGTTACTTTTGAAAACAATTTTTTGAAAACCAGTTTAATAACTTTTGTAGCTCGTTAGTTTGAGTCTGGATTCACACGAATGCTCATACAATTCTCTCAAACCAAGGCTATGATACCAACTTGTAAAACTCCAAAAATCACAATAAATTTAAAATTTTCAAAATCAACCATTAATCAACATTGTTTACAAAAAGATTCATTGTTTCAAAAGCATTATTTCAAAACAGGAAGTTGTGTACGATCACGTGTTCGCCTTCCCACGATCCTCTGAAGTAACTGAAACTATAAAGTAAAACTATAAGCCAAAGCTTAGTGATTTCCCCCAAAGTACCAACACTCAAATACATATAACAACATATACCAGGTCCACAGCTAAAAAGACAGGATTACCCTCAATCCCACAGTATGAGTCTGGCATGCCATTCGGGGTCCCAACTCATATTTGGATTTCTCCCGAGCCTACAGTATGAGTCTGGCATGCCAATCGGGCCTTCAGCTCATATTTGGATTGCTCCCGGGTTTGTTGGCTACCGCACAAAGCAGTACAGCCTCAACCAAACACAATATGTCGACATATGAAACACATAAACATAACACGGAACCAACAGTTTCATATAATCATACAGATATACTAATCAGGTACCAACTAGCATAATACTATCCTAACCAGGATAAATAATCTAGTAGGCCGGCATTGGTGCATTTGACCCACGGGTACAGTGAGGAAGACTCACCTCTCAGTCTGAATGTGGTCTGAATAAATCCCTGCTCTGACAACCAGCTTGACCCGACTCCTAGATATCAAAACATTTCCCATTCTAAATTAATAACATCTTCCCAAAATACCCTTGGTCAAAACTGGTCAAAATCAACAAGATAACCGAGTCAACCCAATCGAGTCAACTCAGCTGAGTTAACTCAGGGCTTGTACGCAAGGCGTACTCGTGGTCCAAGACGACGGGGCTCAAACTACGTACGTGCAGCGTACCATCTGGTACGCCCAGCGTACGCACATATTTCTTTCTTAATCACTTAAGAGCTTAATGTCATGACTTATTACGTCCAAATGCAGATCCAAGGCTAAAATATCATTTAGAGTCATAAAGTTTCCGACTTTATGACTTTGCGTGCCCATTAAGTGCTTAATACCAACAAACTTAACTTCTTAACACTTAAAGACCTTCTAGAGCATGCATGGGGAGGAACTAGGCATCGAGACCTCATTTTTATGACTCAAGACCCCTCATTGAGTCTAAAAGGACGACTTACTGGGTCAAGAGCATGCCATAATCAAGAATCACAAAGGTTGGGACCAAAAATGCCCTAGATTAAGCAATAACTAGATGCATAAGAAAATATGATCAAGCTAGGAGCTTTTTACCTCCTAGAGGTTGCTAGCAAGTAGAGAATCCCAGATCCAAGCTTCTCTCAAGCTCCAAAGTCCTTCTACCACCTTCTTCTTCCAGAACACCACCAAAACACACAAACGAGCTCAAAATGCAGTCTCCTCACTTAGATTTAGCTAGAGGGACCATTTTCAGGTGGAGGCTGATTAGGGTGAAGGTCTTGGGGCAATAAACTTGTTTAAATATGGTCCAAACCCTAAATGTTAGGGTTTGAAACCCCCACACGTACGCCCTGTCTACGCGATGTATGCCCAACGTATTAAGCTCTTGCATGTAAGCCTTGCTTACGAAGCGTACGCCCAACGTACTAAGTTCCATCTAGAAATTTCCAAAATGCCACTATGGGCCATTTTGCACTCTTTCTCATGCATAATGGCCAAAATGCAATATTTCTTCATACAGAGGGTTAAAATTGAAATTACCTCAACATCGGGATGTTACAATTTCGAACCTAATTTCATGGCTTATTATGTTACAAGGACCATTACAGCCACCGCCACATCAGAGTTGTTTTCCAGTGACCACCACCACCACATCATCACCGGTGGATTTTGCATTTCTCTGGCCACTAGTAAACTTTTCCGGCCACCCTTTGTTGTTAAATATGTAGTGTACATGTATGTGTTTGTATTTGGTATATATATATATATATATATATATATATATATATATATATATATATATATATATATATTGAAACTGATTAGTTTATATATATGTGTGAATCTGTGAATGTATAAATATGTATATGTTGTGCTTAATTGTGGTCAAAGTATATATTTGTGTGTATTTGGTAGTGAATGGATCAAACAGTACGTAAAATATGTATTTGGTATGTGTATATGTATATTTGGTATTTGGTATGTGTATATATATGTAAAAAGTGTATTTGGTATGTGTATATTTATGTATATGTATATTTGTATGCATGAAAATGAAATTATATATATATATATATATATATATATATATATATATATATATATATATATATATATATGTATGTATTTATATGTATGTTGGTTTTTACTGTATTTATGAAGTTCTTAACTCAAAATAACATAATGTATGTTATAAATTTTTAAAAATCAAGTTAATATGCTAAAACAACAAAAATGTAAAGTTTTTAGAAGTTCTTATGAAGTCCACATGTGGACGTAGGTCATTTTTGTACTAGTGTGGTAGAAAAACAAACCTAAAGGACGATTAGTGTAAGAAAAAAATATGGACTCAAGTTGTGATTTTCAACGAACCATGCAGACCATTTATGCAATTTAGTCTTGAAGATATTTAAGGTTTATTTGAGACCACCCACCTGGCCACCTAGAATCAAATTGAGATTTGAGAACACGAAGCTATCAATGTGGACATCACAGTCGCTATTCGTTTCTTTTTAGTTGATAATCACTTTCAATATAAAAACGATATTTCGTTTATATATTCTTCTAGCATCGTGGGTATTTTTCCTTCCTACATATTTTACTAAACCATTATATAGTTTAAGAAATACTCATTTTATATAATAAGAAAAAACAGTATGGTCATTCTAATTGAAGGTGAAGATTGAATAAATGAGGCTTTGGCAAAAAAAAAACACAAACACACACACACCCACATCGTCTATAAAGAAGAGTTCGTTGAAACATCTGTTTCATAAAAAACTATTCGGTGTTTATATGTGAACACATATGCCTACTTTTGTTATATAAGAAGAAATTTTGGTTAGAACTGAAAATATGAGTCTATGATCACTTATTCACTTTAGTTGATAAAACAATTTAATTATATTTTGTTTAATCTTATACTAGTTGTGAGACCCATGTATGGGTTAATTTAAAAAAAAAAGTTAGATATAAAAGTCTAAATATTTGAGAACTTTAAATTTATTAGAAAATAAGAAAAATAATAAATTATTATAATAGAAATGTTTTTTATCTTTTAAATTTAAATAAATAAAAGAAACTAATAAGCTTTAATTTTAGGAATTTTGAAATTAAAAAATAAATTCATTAATGAAATTGACATCCATTTATTACTATATTTATTACAATTATTATATTAAAATATTATGTGAAATTTAATAAAATAGAAAAAACTCATAAAATGACATGTGGAAAAAAATTAATTCAAAATAACCACAAAATGACATTTGACAAACTGAATGAGAGTGACAAGTGGCAAGAAAATTTCATTTATTAGAGAGGATATATTTCGTTTATATATTCTTCTAGCATTGTGGATATTTTTCTTTCGTACATATTTTACTAAACCAGTATATACTTTAAGAAATACTCATTTTATTTAATAAGAAAAAACAGTATGATCATTCTAATTGAAGATGAAGATTGAATAAATGAGGCTTTGGCAAAAAAAAACACACACACGCACACATCGTCTATAAAGAAGCGTTCGTTGAAACATCGTAAAAAACTATTCGGTGTGAACACATATGCCTACTTTTGTTATATAAGAAGAAATTTTGGTTAGAACTGAAAATATGAGTCTATGATCACTTATTCACTTTAGTAGATAAAACAATTTAATTATATTTTTTTAATCTTATAATTGATGGAAAATAAGTAGGCAAGTTTTAGTTAGAGTAAATTACAAAAATGTCCGATATATATAGTTCTAGCGAGAGGCTACTTTGATACCAACAATCTGATGGTTCTTTAATTTACCAAATTCAACAACAATTATACTCGCTATTAAGGATTAGATGGTTTTTCTTCTTACTTCACCAAATTAACCAAAGTTTGGAACTAATTTTGCATCATTCAAGGCCTACATGCATGTTCATGTGGAGCTACTGCAGGAATCAACAAAAATATCGAAGATCAGTGTTTGATTCAACTTTTAATGGGCTTAAATGATTCATACATAATCATTGAGGCTAAAATTCTCATAATAAAGCCCTTACCAAGCATTTGTGCTGCATATTCCTTAATTTTACATGACTTCAATGATTCCAAATACCAAATAAATATCATGGCGATTGGCCACATTTGGTCACACATTTCGAGTGTGGCTGGTAATTGTCACATTTTAATCTAAATAGTGGCTAATATTTTCGAAAAAATATACAATCATCACATGTGTCATAAATAAAATGTGGCTAAAACTATGCGAGATTTTCACTACCGAGCTTTAGCCACTTGAATAATCGAAGTGTGGCAGGGCGGTTTCAGGAAAAATATGATCGTATGTCATTTTTGTACTAGTATGCTAGAAAAATAAGCCTAAAGGACGATTAGTGTAAGGAAAAAAAATATAGACTCAAGTTGCGATTTTCAACAAACCATGTGGACCATTTATACAATTTAGTCTCGAAGATATTTAAGGTTTATTTGAGACCACCCACCTAGTCACCTTGAATCAAATTAAGATTTGAGAACATGAAGATATCAATGTGCACATCAAGTCGCTGTTGGTTTCTTTTTAGATGATAATCACTTTCAATGCAAAGAAGATATTTCATTTATATATTCTTCTAGCATTGTGGATATTTTTCATTCGTACATATTTTTACTATATGAAGATATAATTTAAGAAATACTCATTTTATGTAATAAGAAAAAAGATATAGTCATTCTAAATGAAGATGAAGATAGAATAAATGAGGCTTTGGCAAAAAAAAACACACACACACACATCGTCTATAAAGAAGCGTTCGTTGAAACGTCGTAAAAGACTATTCGGTGTTTATACGTACACATATGCCTACTTTTGTTATATAAGAAGAAATGTTGGTTAGAACTGAAAATATGAGTCTATGAACACTTATTCACTTTATTAAATGAAACAATTTGATTATATTTTGTTTAATCTTATAATTGATGGAAAATAAGTAGGCATGTTTTATTTAGAGTAAATAACAAAAATGTTTGTGATATATATATATATATATATATATATATATATATATATATATATATATATATATATATATGTGGTGAGGTTCAATAGAGAACCATAATTAACCAAAGAACCAAGGAACCAATCTTTTTTTCAACTTTTACAACTTATTTTTTATCAAAAAAAAAAACTAAAATACAGAAATTCATAATTTTTTATCCTTTTTCCAATGATATCAAATTCGATTTTTTTACGTCAAATTCACAATGTGAATCTTTGAAAACTCACAACGTGAATCCGGATTCACACGATGAATCCGAAAAATATTTTTCACATTCACAATGTTAATATATGAATTTAGATATTTTTAGATTTGTTTTGGGTAAAGAATAAGATCTACAAATTGAAAAAAAGATTTGGTTCCTTGAAAAACCAATAATTATGGTTCTCTATTGAACTTTTCCATATATATATATATATATATATATATATATATATATATATATATATATATATATATTGGTCTAGGTTATTTTGTTTCTTACATTTACTGTGTGCTACAATGCACCAATAAGAATTTAGTAAATTAAATAATTATTTAATTAAATAAATATAGATATTAAATGATTTCCATAATTATATGTATATTAAATGATATCCATAATTATAATTCTCTTTTTATGGAAACTAATTAAATCCGTCATTAATGTCAGCAATAACATTCTTTCAGAATAAATCCGGATCTAGGTTTTCATATATGAGTTCGTATTTTGTTTCAGGACTCACTCACTTAAAATACAATAAAGTTCCATGGAATATGAAGAACGAGAGTGTATTCTACTATAATACACTCTCATTCTGCTGGAATACACACTCATTCTTCTAGATATGAATTCATTCTGAAAAAATATTATTATTGACATTAATGATGAATTTAATTAGTTTCCATAAAAATGAATTATAAGTATGGATAGCATTTAATATACATATAATTAATACTAAATTGTTATTGGTGCATTCTACCACACAATAGATGTGAGAAACATTTGAACCTACCTATATATATATATATATATATATATATATATATATATATATATATATATATATATATATATATATATATATAGAGAGAGAGAGAGAGAGAGAAAGAGAGAGAGAGAAATTAAATTGATTCCTACCTTTTGTGCCTACAAATATTCTTACCCACTAACATTATTACAAGTGTCAACATTCCATATTTTTTTAACTATCTCATTAAGAATATATTATGAATATATCAAATCAAATTAAATTGAGTGGTGGATTAATGACACGTGTCATCATATTAATGGGTAGGAATATTTGTAGGCATAAAAAGTAGGAACCAATTTAATTTCTCAGATATATATATATACATATATATATATATATATATATATATATATATATATATATATATATATATATATAAAGTAGCTTCTCGCCAGAACTATGGGTTATGATCAAATATGAATGATAAATATTGTATGAATGTGTGACTAAACTATGACAATTAGATTAAAAGAATGTATGGTTGTGATCCTAAAGTACATGATATTAACATGGGACAACATTTACTATATAATTATACTTAATTACATATAAAGGAAATATTTATTAAGAGAGATAAATAAATTTACCTTCATTTTAGGCAATTAAGTCAATTTAATTAATGAAATCAAATTTAATAAAAAATATTACAATTTAGAATATAATATGATGTTGAGAATCAAACATATCCAGGAAAAATAATTATACATTCTTGAAAGAAATAATAATCATAAATTCTTGAAGAATATAGTTTTCTATCTTAAATTTTAACTTGATTTTTAAGAAGGATTAAGACTCGATCTAACTAAGCAACACTTTAAAATCAAAATATTCTTATAGAATTTAGGATTAAGAAACATTTTAACTTAACAAAAAATCAAAAAAAAATTTAGAATTAATGGTTAATAAATGGTAACATATTCTATTCATTCTAGCTCTGTAACACCATAAACATTATATACATCCAAAGAAATTCTTCAAGAATATAGTGTTTAGCTTTATATCACCACGCTTTTTATATAACTGAGAGTATACGGTGTGGGTCACAACGAGAAACGAATTGGCTGAGTTGGCACACGAAAACGGCGTCACGATGCGGGGAACACCGCCCCCCAACTCATTGAAGCTCGTTATGTTGCATCTTGTGGTAACGAGGACAAGATAAAACAAGAAAGATGATTGGCTATCTCCTTCATCAACCAATCAAATAATTTTCTCTATTTTCTCTCTCTACCTCTTAACATGATATAACATGTGGAACACCATTTCCCCATTGGTGTTATGGTGGTGTTATGGATGAGGTGGCACCAATTTGGTGTTACATCCAGTTGCCCACACCCAATGCTCTGAAGAATTCTTCAAGAATTTAAGCATTCTTGAAGAATTAAAGAAATGCCACGTCAAATTTTTTTAGTTTCCATTTTCTCCGATCGATATCCATTACCAACTGAATCATCATCCTTTCATGCCATCTACCTATATAAAAATGCAACCATCAAGACTTCATTATCACAAACCAACAACATAATCCACTGTTAATTCTTTAAGAATTAAAATTCATTCTTTAATAAACAAAATTTATTCCTTACGAATCAAAGTTAATTCACGATCAAAATATTGGGGTTATTTTTTAATTGTATAAAACAAAAAACAAGTAAAATTAAATGTAGATGTTATGAAGAAAAAGGATATTCCAATCAATTAAAAACCCATATATACGAATGACTATATGAAGAAGGGCAAGATACCCTGGAAGCAAATATATACGGTATATCCATTCAGTTAATCAAATAGAGCAAAAACATAGCAAAAGTTCTGTATGATTAAAACGAAACAAAAACTTTTAGTTCATGTAAAACATCAAAATTAATAACTTAGTATTTTAGTCTTAGAAATTAAACATAGTAACATTGATATGATGCAAACACACCTGATTTGTAAATTAAAAAAATGGTACAGTAAATGAACTCATGGCCAAGAAAAGATAGTCGAATATGATAATAAGAAAAAAGAACAAAAGTGTCACATATTATGACCTAAAACCCCAAACTTAATTATGATAATTAACAAAAAAAACACTACAAACAAAATGTAAGTAGGTTAAACCAATAGAAAATTGAAACGTAGAGAGAATATTTACAAGGCATTGACATGGTGGATATGAGCTTCAAGGGTTTTAACGGATTCTCTAAGAATAGAACTGTTGTTGAGGGATTGTTTGTGATACATCAATTTTGAAACCCTTTTGTGTTCTCAAGAAGATTCTCAAGAGAAAATAAGATCGGGATAGTAGCAAGAAAAGAGGTTTTTTAAAGGCGAAATTTTGTGTTTTAGAGAGAGATGGGTATATGTGTTTGATCTTCCTTTGCTTCTTATGTTAGTGAACCACCGTTAACCATCCTTAAAGCCATTTTCCGTGGAATTAGTGGAGAAGCATCTGGTGAAGATGCTTGATCTGAGTCTTGATGATGGTGGATGTCGGATGTGGTGTAGGTTTGACGGAGAGAAGAAGATGAATCTTTAGGATTTGCAGCTACTATTCCATAAATACAGGATATCATTTTTGAAATATAAATGATTATCCATAATTATAGGTTTTTAATTTAGGTTATTAATTAATTAATTAAGGAAGACTATTAAAATGACCCTATCAAATGATTGGCCAGAATTTGCCACATAATCACACAATATATAGAGTTTATATATGAACCTCTCTCTCTCTCTCTCTCTCTCTCTCTCTCTCTCTCTCTCTCTCTCTCTATATATATATATATATATATATATATATATATATATATATATAGTTCTCGCCAGAGGCTATTTTGGTATTTAACTATCATATAAAATAGACCTTGCCACTAGTGGTGAGCAAAAACAAAATCGAAAACTGAAAAACTACAAAATAACCAAAAAACCGAAACTGAACATAAAAACGATGGTGCTGATTTAAATTTCCAAAAAACCGAAAATTTCTATGCTGTACGGTTTTATACCGTATAACCCGGACCGAAAAATCCGAAATAATGGCATTATTATTTATCTTATATATTATTTATATAATAAAAATGTTTTCAGAAAAAACCTTTCCTTTTTAAATTTCATTTTCGGAGAAGCAGGGTACGTACTTTTCACAGTAAACTCAAAATCGAAATTGCTTCTTTAACATCTCGTTCCCGAGTTGAACTTAACAAAAGAAAAGAAAGGAAATTGGTGGAAATGAGAAGAAAATAAAACAAATTTGTTGTTAGTGATTTTATATCACTAATGTTATTTAAGTGTAATGTGATTAATTTGTTTATCAATGTCACTTTGACAATTATTGAACAAATCGGTATGGTGCGGAGTGCACATTTGTTTAATATTGTCTTTGTTGAAACTACACTGCTATTTAGGGGCAAAGCCCCTAAACCGACGGGGGTCCGGGGGCAGCGCCCCTGGGAGCGGGGTCCAAGGGGCGGCAGCCCCTAGCGGGGTCCAAGGGGCAGAGCCCCTGCCAGGTCAGCACGGAAATTTTTTATATATGTTATGTTACTATATTAAAAAATGCTTCAAAAATCCGGATTTTTGGTAAATGTACCTGGTTTTGTGATCCATATTCTAGACCCGAATTTAAGTTAGTTTGTGACGTTTTGACAGTTTTAGGACATAAAACTGTCATGTGGCAGTTGTAAGACTGGAAGTTTTTCTGGTTATATGATCATATTCGAAATCTGTTGTTGGTACACTTCTTCTTCATAACATCTTGAACATTCTCTCTTCTGTTTTTCTCAATTCTGGGTCTTATCCGATTAAAGATTGGGAGTACCACCCAAATACTTTAATCTGAAAGTGAAAACCACAATTCTCAGAATTTCCAAGCCTTTCCTATACCCCAAATTTCTTACATTTGTGTTCCCGAGTTTCATTAAAGGAATGAATTGAAGGAAGTGGAAGGAAGTAGAAGAAAATGGAATGATCACTTTCCTTCCTATTTGGAAGGATTTGGAGAGAAAAAACAAAATGTTTAATTTTCCTTCCAATTCTTTCCGACTCGGGAACACAAAAGACATTTTTTTTCTTTCCTTTTTTTCTTTTTTCTCCTTACTAATTTATTTTCTCTTCTTTTATTTTCTTTGCTAAAACTCGGAAACTAGGTGTAAGTTTCCATATCCTAGCATCCTTCTTCTGGTGTCCACCCTTGTCCCTCGCCTCTCCTCCCATCGATTCATCGCCCAAACCGACCGTCCCTGCACTCGCCGACCATCCCAGCCTCCTCAGCCTCTGCAATCACCGACCGTCCCTAAACAACTATGCCTCTGATTCTCTAGATGTGTAACCTTTGTCCTTCTGATATATAGTGTTAGTTATACATTAGTCATCAGGTATACTATTTGGATCCGACATTGGTTAGTATTTGGTAATGTTTTCTGATTTCTGGATGTGTATTGTGTAACTATAACCTGCACTCACAGGATCCGATTAAGTTAGTAATTTGATGAAGTCTTATCTATTTTTCTGATTAAATCGGTCTCTGATTTTGGGTTTATTGTTATGCAATCTGTACATGTACACCATCACCATTTGTTCAGCTACACGCCTACACCATTTGTTCATATTAATTGTTCACTGATTTACCTCCATTATGTATGTGTATGATTGTTTTTTTGTTCACTAATTGTGTTCACAAATTGTATTTTTGTTGTTCACTGATTGTGTTGACTGATTTACCTCCATTATAAATAAATAGAACTATCTCACTTATTAGTTGTATCTTTTATTTGCATTTCAGCATGACTACTAATGAAGATATAATTGATGTCGATGATCAACAACGGGATGGAGTTGAAGTTCCATTAACGGGCGAAGGTGACACCGATTATCAACAAGATGATGGAGTTGAAGATAATGAAACATCTAAATGTTTGTTGTTTAATGTTTAGGAATTATGATGTTCAAGTTAGACATGGTGGAAATTTATCAATTTTATCATCTTATAAAATTTATTTTTTAATGTTTGGTGTGTAAATGGTGGCTATTTACTAATTTAACAGTTACTTAGACATAAGACATATTGTTTGAATGAATGAAACAAATATAAAATAATTAATAAAATGCAACGTGCAAAATAAATGGACCAAAATGGTAATTATTTGCAACGAAAGTGTAGAAATAAATGAAATTCAACAAAATTTTGCACCATTTTAAATTAAAGTCAACAAAAATATGATTTAGACATGAAAAACCGCAACTCATTTTGCGGTTAAAAACCGAAACCGTACCGAAATAACCGCAAACCTGAACCACATAAAAACCACAAATTTTAGTTTTTCATTTTAAATAATCGCAAATGTGGTTTGCGTTTTGGTTTTGTCCAAAAATTGCATCGAGCCGCACCATGGTCACCCTAGTTGCCACCATACACTTTTCTTCTGCCCTAAACCCTCCCTCTGTCCTCACCCTTTCCTCCAATGACCTCCCAACCATACAACCACTTCTAGTAGACCTGTTTCTAATTTTCTACTTCTTTTCTCTTCACTAAATATGTATCAAACCAAACATAAAATCTCTAATTACCACAATATAAAACTCTAATTTTACATGAGAGTCGTTTGTACATGGACACTTATTAATGTCACTTCAATGTGAATTAATAATCATCCAATAACAAGATTGAGATTTAATAAAATATGGCTACATAGGATAAGCACACGAACATGATCCTCTATAAAATTCAAAATTTAATTTTCTTCTCTATACTTATGTCTTTGTTTTGGTTTAATATACGATCGTGTTAATAGCTTCGTTTATCAAGCCCTTATATTCTTCTGCTCACAATTTAATGAAAATTGTATCTCAATTGCTTCTCCGATGGATCCAATCATTTCTTTAAGGTTTCATATGCTATGTTTCGGTTCATCTACCCTCTTTCTCACCTTTGATTCATGTTCTTTCACTAATGGAAATCGAAAACGCAATTAAGAAACCTAGCCATTGACCAAATTCGAAAGGGTGAACCTGAGTGAGATTTAGAAATGTATGGTAGGGTGTCGTTTTAAGAGACAATGAGTCAAGGACTATGCAATTTCATTGTCGGAGATGATGACAATATGACTTCACTTCGAGGATGACCCACAGTGAGGGTCGGAAAGGGAATTGTTATTTGTTTGACGGGCAACGAGTTTTTTGTGAGAAAAAAAAGAGACACAGTTTTTTTTTGGTACAATAGTCAAAAGGAAAAATGTCACATTAGCCCAACGAACTTGTCATGTTTGTTTTAAAAGAGCATTCATGTTTTTTTTTAACTTTCTAGGGGCATGAACTTTGTTTTTACCTATTGTTTTGAACCCTTAACCCATTATATAGCGGGTTGTAATCTCACCTAAGCACAAACTTAATACACTTGGATCCTACATGTAAGATAGTCAAGATGAAATTTCCCTAAAAAAGTCAAACCACTAATTTTCTTTACCTATAAATCAAAATTAAAACCAAAGACCAGGCGTTTTCATCATCTTCTCCACACCATCGATATATATATATATATATATATATATATATATATATATATATATATATATATATATATATATATATATAGAGAGAGAGAGAGAGATAGGTTCAGTTGTTTTAACTAAGTATTGTGTTATTGTATGCATCAATGTGGGCCAATCAAAATTAAATAATAAAATAAATAAATAAGGGTAAGTTAGTCATTTGTTTAATAACTTCCAAAAATAATCCCTATAATCATGGTATCTCTCCAGTTTAAATCTCGTTCCCCTCTTTATCTAAAAACCGATTCTGAAAACCCTAAATTGAACAAACCCCTCGTTCCACCGATTCCACCGTATAGAAACATCGACCCACAAAATTTACCAGACGACCACCACCATATTCCTGTTTTTCCGGTTGCTGAGCACCACCATCATCTTCATCGCCGATAGCCACACAATCATCTTCATAGCATACGACCACCATGACTACCCACTTCCTTCCTCATAGCCATCGTTGCCGACGATACCATAGCTACCCTCTTCGATAAAAAAAAAGGGAATTACGAACGAGGAAGACAGGAATCCGACCAGAGACCAATACTGATATCAATTCGAAAGTCAAATGACAGGTTAGGGTTTATCTTTTCGTTTTATCGGCAAGGGAGCGTCAAAGCCAAATCGAAAATTGGCTCCTGGTACTTTTCTTTTTTCAAATTATCAATGTTACATATAATTGATCTCGTTGATGAAACTTTTCGTAGTTGAAATTGACTCGTAATTGATTTGGATCTGCAATTGATTTTGAATGATAATTCAAAACTCACATAAACCACTGATGACAAACCCAATTTTCCAATCCAGCTTTCTCAGGTATAATCACGCACATAAAACATTCGACAAAATGCATCAATGGTTCGGTGGAGGCAGGGAAGAAGAACCGAAATCAGATGGGTGTTTGGATTGAGGCTGTGAAATCAATGGGCAAGCAGAAGAAGAAACAAAGGGTTGTTGTTGGCTGGACAGGTTTCTTTAATATTCTTTCTTATTTTGATTGATTTACTGTAAATCGATGAAGTTTAATCGATAGGTTTAGATGAGTTTTTGGGTTTGATTGGTTGAACACAAATCATGGTTGTTTTGGTTGCTTATTTGACAGATGAATGTTTCAACTGAATTGAAAGTTGTTTTCATGCACACCAAGTGCTCGCTAAAATGCTTCAACTGAATGGTATTTCTTCGTTTATAGCATTCTATCAGAAAAGAATGTTTTTTATGATAATCATGAACATATTCTGTTAGAATTCCCCGAATTAATATAATTATTGGTAAATGAATTTCAATTCTATCAGAATAGAATCACGAATTCCAATTATGTTGGAATGGAGTATGAATATTTTCTCACTAATTTATTCATTGTATTTGTTTCTACAGAAGCTGATGCTTGAAGAACGGACTACAAAATTTGAACGACGCCTCTTAGCAACATTATTCTTTTAGAATGTATTAGTGTTTTTATTAGATTTTGATGTTCTTTTTTCCAGATTTGAAAGTTTTTTTAGTTTTATTCTTTAAAAATAAATGTAATTCTTAGCAATTGTTACATGTATTCTATAAGAATTAATGTAATTTTTGTTTTAATTCTTCAATTGATGGTTCGAGAATCTTGTTATTCTACAAAAAATTTTGTTATTTTTGAACATACTCAAACATATTCTGTCAGAATGTCCGAACTAAAAACCTTATAATTTGTAAAATCGGATTTTTAAAATTAATAGAATCTTTGATCCCTTAAAATATGCAAATTTCCTTTATTAAATCTATGTTAACTGACTAAAATACCCTTCTAGTTAAATTAGATGGTATTTTCAATTATATTTAATTAAATAATATGTATTAATCACTTTCTTAAAATAAGTAAAATGATTGGCCCACATTTATGCATACAATAACACAATAATTACTTTGAATAGAATAACCTAGGCCTATATATATATATATATATATATATATATATATATATATATATATATATATATATATATATATATATATATCAAAACCTTCATAGAACATTAGAACCTATGAATCACACACTTGTACATGAACCGATCAGTTTAAATCCATTCCTTCAATTTGAAAACAATGTGTTTAGCTTTTTCAGCAAGTTTACACCCAAATAAAGTCTCAATCACTCTGTTCACAGTTCCTAGATTATACATGTAACCAAATGTATATGCCCGATTTTGTTAATCAGATCCCATAAAAGGTCTAAGTTTCTTGATTTTCCGACGACGTCGAGCATTTTGTTTACTGTGATGGGAGTGTGACTGAACGTTTGGGTTTGGGAGAACTTGTGAAACTTGTAGACGTGTTTCCAGGAGTATGCCGACGAAACAACTGAAAATGGACGAGTTCGTGACAGAAAATGAGAAACAAGATCTATATAATGGAAAGGAGTTTGAGATGGGATTATTAGGGCCAAGATTGTGATTGCATCATAAACCAATGGTGATGAAGATGTGGCGATTGAAAAGCACAAGCAGACACAATTATGTGTTGAAGACTAGCTAAAATGAGTTTGTGAAAAAGAACAAGAAGGATTTGAAGCCACATTCAAGGATTTGAAGCCACTAAACAAATTTGATAGCTTATTACAAGCCCTTACATCACACAACTTCCGTTGGAGATCCAGACTCGATCCATTCACAATATCACATTTCTCAGCCGTGACAGACTTGCTCCGTCGCAGTTCAGGTACAACTCCCAACGATGAAGCATCGGCATAGCCTCTGGTCCAACGATTTAGAAGAGAAAAGAAGGGGGAAAGATTGATCGATTTTTGAGAGAGTGTGGGTAATTGGAGAGCACTGGGATGAACACACCTTGTTTGGAAGAAGAATACCTAATTTTATTATGGGCCTTGTAACATTGCATAGGTGGCATTGTCAAAATAAAATTTCTATTTAATAAAATGCCAAATAAGCAAAAGAAAACCGGATGACCCCTTCACAACTCTTAAAATGATGTAATTAACAACAAATATGCAAGTTTACTGACCTATTGTGCAGAAAAATAACTTTTGTGACCAAATCGAACAAACGTGACAAGTTTGTTCGGCTAATATGACATTTTCCCTAGTCAAAAGTAAGGTTATAACCGTCTTTTCATATGATTTAAACCGGGCAAAGTAAATGGCATCAAATCAAAGGACTATTCGCATGAAAAAACAATCATCATGGACACTCCATGTCCTAATTAAAAAGACTAGACTTAGACTCAGAAAAAACACATACTTACATGGATCATTTTTGTAATTTAAGATATTTAAGGTTTATTTGAAAGCAGGTAGAATCAAATAATTGAGAGAGTAAATTACAGAAATGGTCCTTATGGTTTGTTTTCAATTATAGGTTTGTTCAACCTTTGAAAAGTTGATAAGGAGTATCCTTATAACTTGGATAAATTAAAGGTATGGTTTAAAGACAATTTTATCATTTCTAATTTTTTTCTCTCACTTATAATATAAAATAAAAAAGGGTTCACTTTTGCCTAACTCTACTCCACCTCATCATCTTAATCACCATCTTTTGATGCCATCTCCATCTCACCTCATTCAAAACTTATTCTGATATATATGTTGTGATGTTGCCTGCTACTTCTTGAAACCCTCTGCACATTTTCTAGCCAAAATATGAAAACTGATGTTTTATTTGTCGCCATTTGATGAACCTACGAAGCTGTATCGATCCAGATATATTGATTACCTTGACCACTATAGGCACCACCACCATTAACCACATGCCAAAAACCAAAAAAAGAAAAGAAATGGTCTTCTAGGTTAATATTTGGTTTTCATCATAAAATCAAAATACTACTTCGAGAAGGGCATCAATGGTGGAACTAAAGGCTCTGCAAAAGGGGAATTCATGAAATAAATTCAAGGTCTCCATAAAACCAACCTCCTTGTAATTGGGTCAAAAATTATGTGGATGGAACAAATAAATCAGCTAATAAGGATAATCCAGTCGATCAAATAAATTGAAGAATAAAATAATGAGAGGAAGAAAAACCTAGCTTTCACGAGAAAAGATTTAGAATCAAACTTATGAAACTTAATGGACCAAACCACAAGGACCATTTCTGTAATTTACATTAATAGATATTTAATAAAAGAAATATCAGTGTGCACATACACAGTACACGGGTGGTTTGTCGACAACTTGATAATTAATATTTTTGCCCACTCGACTCTTTTTCCTTCTTCTTTTCTTATTATATTTATGAAAACATTATGAAAGGTCCAGACGCAACCATTAATTTGTCCACGTTTCACCACCTCATTAAGATTTACAAAGCGTAAACAAATTACTCCTTATAAATCTACAAGTTATGAATACATCTACAAGACATACTAGGGATATCAGTATATCACGTAACACCACATCCCAGCATCAAAATGACGTCAAGCGAAGAATACATCTACAACCTCTTAGATTCATACTGGTACAAACAACAGATTCTTACACCAAACCCACCATCAATTCGGATTCCCGATGCCTATAAGGAAGAATATGGATCAACACCATCGCCCAAGGCACCTAAAGATGAGTTCATGGCGTTGACGATGGGCAATTGTAGAAATGATGTGGAGATGAAAGGTCTACTAAGATTCTGGGCTCATTCAGTTGCTTCAATTTCGATATAAATCTTTAGCTCCCTCTTTTTCATCGATTTTTTAGTTTGAAAAGTAGGAATTACCACTTGATCAGAATACTACTGAATGATTAATTAGTATAGCATATTTGATATATGTGTGTAATTTTACATGTATACATGTGTTTGGAAATTGAACAAGTGCCCCCATTTGTTTCAGTTACAACAGTTGTAAATCTGCCAGAGTGAAATAATCTATATATTAGCACCAAGTAAACTCAAGTATATGAATTTTAGTATCTTTTAGATCCTGAATGCATGGAACTTTCTCAGATTTATTCCTGCAGTGATCATATTAGAATTATAACTTAACGGACGTTAGTCCACGTTAGTCTTATGTTAAGTTTGTTGTTAAGACACTGTTAGTTGTTAATCTGTTAGATTGTTAGCTATTAGTTGGGTTTATGTTAGAAGATAGTGTGTAGTTTAATCCTTGTATATAAACTCTGTATAGCCTTTCGTTAATAGTTAGTTGAAAGTTTTACTCAATTTTCAAACACTAAAATGGTATCAGAGCAATTTCCGCATCTACAATGAATATTATTCGTTCATAGATTGTTCATCTCGTCGATCTTTCATCTCGTTTTCTTTTTCAATTCGTATTTCATCATCCGATTTTATTCAATCGGATTCAGTTTTGTTTCATTTCGATTACTCTGTTAATCGAATTTTTCAGTTCCTTTCTCATTGAATTCTAGGTCTCGATTGTTTGATCTTCATCATGAGTGAAGGCACAAATCAACGCAATATTCAAGAGAATTCAGATGATCCTTATTATATCCACCATTCAGACAATCCAGGAACCGTTCTTGTTTCTCAAATTCTTATTAGAGACAATTATAGTTCGTGGAGTCGTGCTATAACCATAGCTTTATCAGTGAAAAACAAGTTAGATTTCATTGATGGAACGATTAATCAGCCAGCTACAACAGATCTTGTCCGATACAAATCCTGGTCTCGTAACAACAACATTATTATCTCCTGGATCCTCAATTCGATTTCGAAAGAAATTGCAGCATCAGTGATCTATCTCAAGACTGCAATGGATATTTGGAAAGAACTTAAAGATCGTTTTCAGCAAAGTAATGGCCCTAGAATTTTCCAAATCAAACGTGATATCATGAATGTTACTCAAGGAGGAGATACTATAAGTACATACTTCACCAAATTAAAGGTATTATGGGAAGAATTTGCAAATTACAACATGCATTGTACTTGTGGTTTATGCACCTGTGGTGGAGCCAAAGAAACAGAGCAGGCTATGAATTTTCTTATGGGTCTGAATGATGATTTCTCACAAATTCGTGGTCAGATCTTATTAATGGACCCTATTCCAAGTGTTAATCGCATTTTTTTCTCTTATCATACAAGAAGAGCGACAGAGGTCTGTAAGTGTTTCTCAAATGTCTCAATCTGCTGTTGCTTTTAATGTTCGAGACACAAATGGATCAAAATTTGTTAACAATAATCAGTATAAGAATTTCAAAAAGAATCAAGTTTATTGCACTCATTGCAAGAAATCGGGTCATACACAAGAAAAATGTTACAGATTGCATGGATTTCCACCTGGTTTCAAGTTCACAAATGGTAACAACAATTCAAGAGCTAATTCTATTTCTACTGAACAAGTGAACAGTTCTTCTTTCTCTGGTTTTAATGATGTTGTAACCGGGCTAAGTGATGAGCAGTGCAAGCAATTTATTGCTATGTTTTCAGGGAAATTAGCTTCTTCCAATGCAGATACTACTCAAGAATTTAAAGTAGGTAACCATTATATTCTGAATACTGCATCTGGCAATTATAAGTCTAATGTTTGGATCATAGACTCTGGAGCTACTAGACACATTTGCAATGATGAAAAACTTTTTATTGATACTAAAAAGGTTTTTAATACTCGTGTCAAATTACCAAATCAAATGCTTATTCAAGTGCATTTAGTGGGTAATTTACAACTGAATGATCATCTTATCCTCAAAAATGTTCTTTATGTTCCTCAATTTGAGTTGAATCTCATTTCTGTTACTTCCCTAACTGAGGACAAAAATGTCATGGTTGCTCTTTATCATGATTATGCCCTTATATAGCAGATGAACAACAAGATGATGATTGGCAAGGGTAGTGTGAAGGTAGGTCTATATCTGCTTGATCAAGAGTTACAAACTAGTTCTATCAACACTATTTCTCTACAGCAATGGCATCAAAGGTTTGGGTACCCTTCAAATAAGAAACTCATGCAGATTAGTAATGAGTTGTCATTGAATAAAAAGGTAGATAAACATGTTTTTATGATTTGTCCATTAGCAAAACAAAAGAGATCTCCTTTTGTATGTAGAAACAATGTTGCTAGTAAATCTTTCAATCTTATTCACTGTGATATTTGGGGACCCTATCATGTTAATTCATATCAAGGGCATCGATATTTTGTCACCATAGTTGATGATCATTCAAGATTCACATGGATATATTTGATTAAACATAAATCAGAGGTTCAACATGTTATACCAAAGTTCTTTTCAATGGTTTTGAATCAATTTGGAGCTCATATCAAAGTGTTTCGTTCTGATAATGCACAGGAGTTAAAGTTTGTTGATTTTTTCAATGAAAAAGGTGTGCTTCATCAATTTTCAAATGTTCAAACACCTCAACAAAATTCAGTAGTAGAACGTAAACATCAACATTTGCTTAATGTTGCACGTGCTTTATTCTTTCAATCCAAGATTTCTGTTGATTATTGGACAGAATGCTTATCATGTGCTACTTATTTGATTAATAGAACACCTTCAAAAGTTCTTGATCATATTTCTCCTTTTGAAGTGCTTTATCATGTGAAACCAGATTATTCTATTCTACGCACTTTTCGATGTCTTGTGTTTGCATCCACATTACAAGCTGCAAGAACTAAGTTTGAACCACGTGCCACTGCTTGTGTTTTTCTTGGTTACCCTATTGGTGTCAAAGGTTACAAATTACTTGATTTGGAAACAAAAAGGGTATTTTTGTCAAGAGATGTAATCTTCCATGAAACAATTTTCCCTTATCAACATACTACTTTCAAAGATCAAATAGATCCTTTTGCTCAACATGTTATTCCAATTGTTTCAGAAAATGTTTTTGATTATGTTATTGACAATTCATTTGAACCAAATTCACCTTCTTCACATGTTTCACCTGAGCCACATTCACCTCAATATGATTCTGCAAATTCTCATAATTCTCAGCCTGAACCTGTACCTGAACACATTTTACCAAATAGACCTGTTCGTAATCGTGTTCCTCCAGCCTATTTACAAGATTATCATTGTCATCTTTTACAAGGTACACCTTCGCCTAAACATAATACTCGCTATCCTTTATCAGAGTTTATACCTTGTCTGTATCATCTCAAATTGAACCAAAATCTTATTCCGAAGCCATAAAGTCAATTGAATGGCAAAATGCTATTAATGATGAACTCGCTGCTTTGGAAGTTAATGATACATGGAAAGTAGTTCCTTTGCCTCATGACAGAAAACCATTGGGTTGTAGGTGGGTATTCAAAATTAAACAAAAATCAGATGGTTCAATTGAGCGATATAAGGCAAGACTAGTTGCCAAAGGATTCAATCAGCTTGAAGGTGTTGACTTTCTTGATACACATTCACCAGTAGCCAAACTTGTCACTGTCAAGATGTTACTAGCCATAGCTGCACAACAATCATGGCCATTGATACAACTAGATGTAAATAAAGCGTTTCTAAATGGTGATTTGGAAGAGGATGTTTATATGGATATTCCAAAAGGCTACAAAGTTGATCACAAAAATTCCCATTCTACCCTTCTTGTCTGCAAGCTAAATAAATCGTTGTATGGTCTTCGACAGGCTTCTCGCCAGTGGTATTCCAAGTTCTCATCTTTCTTAATTTCCAAAAGCTTTACACAGTCTAAAGCTGATTATTCTTTATTCTACAAAGGAAGTGGTTCCTCTTATGTGGCTTTGCTAGTATATGTGGATAATATTGTCATCACTGGAGCTTCAAGAGAAGGCATTAATGCTTTGAAACATAGTCTCAGTGAACAATTCAAGCTTAAAGACTTGGGAAATTTAAAAATGTTTTTGGGTCTTGAAGTGGCACGGTCAAAATCTGGTATTTCCATTTGTCAACGAAAATATGCTCTTGAACTCTTACAAGATACTGGTTTTTTAGCATCAAAACCTACTTATTATCCAATGGATCCAAAATTAAAAAGCTCCAATTTTGAAGGTGACCCTGTTACTACTGATCCTTCCCAATATAGACGGTTAATTGGTCGTCTATTGTATCTCACTATCACACGCCCAGATATCTCTTATGCTGTGAATAGATTGAGTCAGTTTGTAACTACACCAAGACAACCACATTTACAAGCTGTTCATCATCTTTTGAGATACATTAAACATAATCCGAGTCAAGGATTATTTTTCTCTACAAGACCTTCTTTGCAGCTCAAAGCTTTTAGTGACTCGGATTGGGCAGGATGTGTTGACACTCGTAGATCAGTCACTGGATTTTGTGTTTTCTTAGGTGAATCTTTGATTTCGTGGAAATCTAAGAAACAGACTATTGTTTCTCGTTCATCCACTGAAGCAGAGTATCGAGTTGTTGCTGCTGTAACAAGTGAACTCATTTGGCTGCGACATTTACTTCATGATTTTGGATTCCCATCGTCCACTTCTTCTTTGATTTACTGTGACAATGATTCTGCAATCAAATTGGCAACCAATCCAACGTTTCACGAGCGCACAAAGCATATCGAGATCGATTGCCATTTCATACGTGATAAAATCATTGATAAAACTGTTCGTTTGATGCCTATTCGAACTCAATATCAGTTAGCTGACATTTTAACTAAGTCATTGCCTAGATTCAAATGGCAGCCAATCGTATCCAAGATGGTCCTTCACAGCATTACGGTTCCATCTTGAGGGGGCATATTAGAATTATAACTTAACGGACGTTAGTCCACGTTAGTCTTATGTTAAGTTTGTTGTTAAGACACTGTTAGCTGTTAATCTGTTAGATTGTTAGCTATTAGTTGGGTTTATGTTAGAAGATAGTGTGTAGTTTAATCCTTGTATATAAACTCTGTATAGCCTTTCGTTAATAGTTAGTTGAAAGTTTTACTCAATTTTCAAACACTAAAAGATCCGATTGAAGACCACGTTAATTTATGTGATTTAGAAAGTTTAAGTTAATTATATGACGTTCTCTTCTAAACTATCATAATATAATGTTTGGTTTGTTAATAAGGATTTTCTAAAATGTCAAACTCTAGATTTTGCCTTTGATTAATTTATCCACTGTCATTATCAGTTTATAATGTATTTTTCCTCGGATCACGTTGTTGATTAGATATGGTGGATTGCATTTGGAGAAGAATAACTTCTTTTTCAATCTCCCTAAGACATAAAACTCAATTATCGTTTGTAGTCTACTTTTAGATTGATTATGTGTGGCTATGGCTACTTAGGGCGTGTTTGAGATAAGTTTTCAGTTTAAACAAAACGTTTCAAATCTAATAACTACTTTATGTAGCTTATAATAAAACGCTATTGAGCTTTTTAAACCAATTTCCACAATTTCCGTTAAAAATATATTTATATTTTTTTTAAAACAATTGTCCTTTTATATAATTTTACATACTTCAAAACTTTCAGTTATTTTTCCAAACACTCGTATAAATAAAAATTACAAAACATGCCTTGGACTTAGAATTAACTCTATTCACATGGGATTATTTTTGCAAACTAATAGAACATGAACCGGTAACATGTTATAAATTTCTGTTGATCCTTTGTTCATCTTCAATTCATCTCATCTTCCTTGTTATCTTCTGTTTTCCTGTTTTTCTGCATTAATATGAATCATAATTCATTCGACCACAACTTAAATAACTCATCTAAACTCGTGAATGTTCAAATAACTCATCTAAACCATTGGACAGCAACTGCTTTATCGGCTTGTGCCCTTTGCAGTGTATGTTGTACAGGCTCCAACCGATCCAAAAACGGAAAAACCGCAACCATCACCATCACCGGTATATGCTTAACGGTCCGGTTATTGGTCGATCCACTCATTTCCCATAAACCGGTTCTGGTTCCGAACCGGGTTCGGTCCGATCCAAATGCCCACCTCTAACTGTAAGTCAACATTAACTAAACCCTAGTTGCCCAACATTGTCGTCGATGAATCCCTACACATCTTTATGTATCACCCGTTACCTTCCCGTCAAAAAAGCTAGAATTCATGGCAAAAATTAGTTTTATAACTTCTTTATCCTACCTCCGATAATTGTCTATCGTTCACCAAATTCCTCGGATTTGCGTCCCACCTTTTAGCTTTCACCACTCTCACCTTCTATATCATCTTGAATTTAATTTTTTTACATATGGAAACGAGTTAGCATGTAAGTAAATTGAATAAACATATGTGTTATAGGTATCCCGATCAAGAATTTGAGAATGAGGGATAGGGGTCAACGATTTTAATGGTTAAAGGGTGTCCAGTGGAGAATCGGGAAAATGGTGGTGTTGGGGCAGAGAAAATGTTTTATTAAAATATAGGTACATAATAATATTGAGAATTTACAAATTTGGTCATAGGAAAATTGGGTATTTAAAAAGGTTTCACACTCTAATTGTTAGATGTAACGACCCACGGATCACTAGTGCAAGAAAAATGAATCTAGAGGACGATTCGTGCAAGGAAAGAAAAAGTGCACTCAGGATGCAATTTTCAACAAACCAGGGGACCATTTATGTAATTTAGTGCAAGATATTTAAGATTTATTTGAGAAAATCTAACGTAGAATCAAATAGTTGACATTTGAGAACCGATGATATAGGGTTCACATTACAATACGCCGTTGGTTTTTTTTGGATGATGTTAATCACCATCGATACAAAGAAATTTTTACTAGATATTGGCATATATTAAGAAATAGTTTTCTATGTAATAAGAAAAAAAAAATGATCATTCTAAAAGAAGATGAAGATATAATAAATTATGCTTTGGGAAAAAAAAAAACATATCCTCCCTAATAAATGAAAATAATTTTGCCACATGTCACTCTCTCATTAACTTGGACACATGTTATTTTTTGGTATTTTTGAATAAATGTTTTTTCCATATGTCATTTTCTCATTGTTTATCTTTTTTTAATTAACACATCATATTTACACCTCAATTAATAATTTCCTTATTTGAAAATAACCATTAAATTACAGCATTACAACTCATATACTATTGAATATGTTTCCTTTTAAATTCAAATTTTAAATTTTAAATTTCAAATTTAAATAAATTTTTATTTAAACCTTCATATTTAATTTTTTTTTGTTTTATCCAACCCGTATAACATACGGGTCTCACAACTAGTTGTTTATAAATTATAATAAATGTTCGTTGGAACGTAGTAAATAAATGTTTGATCGTCATACACGCACACATACGCCTACTTTTGTTATATAAGAAGAGATGTTTATTAAAGCTGAATATAGGAGTCTATGATCATTTATTCACTTTAGTAAATAAAACATATTGATTAAATTTTCTTTAATTTTAAATTTAATGGAAAGTAAGTGGGAGAGTTTTATTTAGAGTAGAGTACAAAAATGAACCGTATGGTAGCGCCCTCTTTCCAAATTTTTACTTCATTTCTCTTCACCTAGAAAACCCCATAAAAAAATCCTTGAATTCACTATAAATAGCATGACAGAGCTACTTCGTTCATCGTTTACTCTAATAAAATCAAATCCTAATATGTATCAAATCAAACAAAAAATCTTAAATGACCTCAACATAAAACTCTAATTGTATGATAACCATTCTATATAAAAACTTATTTATGGCACTTCAATATGAATTAATAATTTTCTAATAATAACATTGAGATTTAATAAAATGTGACTCCAAATTCAAATTTTACTTATATTATCTATACTTATGTATTTGGTCTCGTTTGATAGTCGATCATGTTAATAGCTTCATTTATCGGGCCCTTGTGTTCTACTCCTCACAGTTCGATGAAAACTGTATCTCACTTCCTTCTCCACATGGACCCAATCCTTTCTTAAAGGTTTCATTCATTGTGTCTACCTCATTCACCTATTTTTCTTGCCTTCGATTCATGTTCTTTCACCAATGGAAACCGAAAGAAATCTTACAGTTCGTTTTCAAAATGAGTAGATATGTCGATCCCCAAAATTTTCTTCAACAAACCACATGTGTTTCTCATGTCCTTCTTTTTTATTCCTCCAAAATTTTCTCGTGCAAACCATTAATAGGTCATCCTAAAACAAAATTAAGAAACTAAGCCCTTGATCAAATTAGAAACGATGAACCTACGTGAGATTGAGAAAGGGAGGGCGTCGTGTCAGATATGAGAAGCCTATATGAGATTGAGGGTGACAATGATGGGGAAAGGTCACGATGAAAAGGGAAGGGAAGATGAGGATGGTGGTCATCGTTTTAAGAGACAATAACTATGTGACTTTGTTGTCGAAGAAGATGACAGTAAGGCTTCATTGCCGGAGATGAGAAGGATAACCGAGGGCAAGGGTCAAAAAGGAATTATTGATTGTTTGAGGAGAACGAGTTTTGCGTGAGGAAAAATAGACATTGTTTTTTTGGTACAATAGTCAAAAATAAGGGCATAACTGTCATCTCATTTGAGTTAAACATATAACTTAAACGGAGCAAAGTAAATGGCATCAAGTGCAGAGACTATCCGCATGACAAACACAATCCTTGGGTACTCTTGGTGTCTAAATTAAAAAGATTGGACTTGATTAAAAACACACATACTTACGAGGACCATTTTGTAATTTACTTTGTATTTAAGATATTTAAGGTTCACTTGAAAGCGTACACTTTCAGGGACCATTTTATAATTTACTCAATGTATTTAAGATATTTAAGGTTTATTTCAGAGCCCATGTTGAATCAAATAATTGACAGAGAAAATTACAAAAATGGTCCTTCTGATTTTGTTTATTTTGTATATTTTGTTGGTTCGATTCAATCTTTGAAAATCTGACAAGGGTCATCCATATCGTTTGAAGAAATTACACATATGAACCCTAACCAAGATAAAAAGAAAATTTTATCCTTTCAAACTTCTTTTTTCTCTTTTATTTGCATATATCAAATAATATAAAATAAAAAAGAGTTCATTTGTATCTTACTCCGGAGTCCACCACCCCCACCCCCATCATCTTAGGTGCTGTTTGTCTTTTTAAAAAAACCTCTTCAAACCACTTTCTGCTGCGCGGCGCAGCACACGCGCATCACTTTCCCTCTCGCAGCAGTTTGCTTTTTGGAAGACTTCAGACTGCAAAACCTCTACGCGTGTGCTGCGTGGCGCAGCACTTGACTTGCCTCTTCAAACATCTTCAGCTTTTATTTTTTTGAAGTGTTTTTTTTTAGAATTTTGGTATAACTTTTTTTTTTTAACTTTTTTTTTAAACTTTCATTTACGGATTTGATACAATTTCTTATTATAGTTTCCACAAATTTTTTTAACTTGATTTTTTTTTTAAAAAAAAAACTTTGATTTTTTTAATTTTTTTACCGTTCTGTTAATAATATTTTCAGTTTCAGTTTCATCTTTTTTAACGTGTGTAATTTTTTACGAACTTTGTAGACATCGTTTGCAATACTTTCTTAATTTTTTTATTATTTTTTTTTATGTTTTTTAAAATTAGTTTTTTTTTCTAGAATAAAGTTGTTAACTTCTTTTATATTTTTGTAAGTTTTATATATATATATATATATATATATATATATATATATATATATATATGTATATATATATATATATATATATATATATATATATATATATATATATATATATATATATACATGCTCTTTTTAGTACTCTTTCAATGTTTTAAGACTAGAATTATTAAAATTTCGGTGTTGAGAATTATTTTCAGTTTATAAAATTAGTTTATTTAAATTTCTGTTTACTGCAGCAGTCTGCAGATGTTAAAAAACAAACATGTTTCTTATTATGGGCTGCAGCCGTTTGTTTCACCTCTTCTGCTACAGAGGATTGCAGAGGTGGTCCGCAGACTTCATGAATTTTCGCTTCGAAAAAACAAACAGCAGCTTAATCTCCTCCTTCACCACTGTCCATCACCTTCACCAAACCAACTTCGGTTCCTTTTCTCACTGTCTCCAAATACCATCTGCAACCCACATCCTTCAAAAATGATTATCATACATATTTTGTGATGTTGTCTACTACTTCTTGAAACCCTTTGCATAATGCATATTTTGTAGCTAAAATATGAATATTGATGTTAAATACGTTCTAAGCTCCAATTATTTGATAAAGCTACGAATTTGTATCATTTTGATCCCAATAAATTGATTACCTTGACCGTCATAAGTACCACCATAAAATCGAAAAATTATAAAAATGGTTGGTTTTCATCATCAGAGCAAAATACTATTTAAAAAAGGGGAATCAATGGTGGAACCAAAGGCTCTAGAAACTGGTAATTCATGAAACAAATTCAAGGTTTCTATAAAACCTACCTCCTTGTTCTTGGGTCCAAAATTATGTCGATGAAACAAATAAATCAGCTAAGAAGGATAATCTAATCAATCAAATAAGGTATGACCATAAAAGTTTTAGGTTCCCGTCATAACGATGAATCTCGACAAATTTAAGTTTATTTCTATGTGATTTCTGTGAGATAACTAGGGATGTCAAAAACTTCCGTGAGACCCAATTCCATACAAGATTATTTTTTTTTAAAATTCGGGGGCGGGGGCGGGGGCGGAAGTGGGATTAAACATCGTTTTATTTTCAGGACCAGGGCGGGAGTGGGTATTTTCGTCTCGTACTCCCGCGGGGGCCCCGTTTTTGTGTGTGTGTATGTGTGTGTGTATATATATATATATATATATATATATATATATAGAGAGAGAGAGAGAGAGAGAAAGAAAGAGAAAGAAAGAAAGAAAGATAGGTCCAGGTATTCTAACTAATTATTGTGTGGATGTAGGAATAATTGTGGACCAATCAAAATTAAATAAAAAATTAAATAAATAAATAAATCAATAAGGGTTATTTAGTAATTTGGTAAATGAATTCCATAAATACTCCCTGTAATATTCGTAGCATTGACTTTTAACCTAATTAAATAAATCAGTAAGTGTGCATCTCCCTCCTCAATAGATTCAATCTCCCACCCAATAAAGCCTTAGTTATATACATCCTATCGCATGGCTCCCCTTTACAATTCATCGGTGTAGTAGCCCTATCCCACCCTTCCGCCATCATCGCCCTCCTCCGGCTTGATCCAGGTGGCGAAGAACTTCATAAAGACCCGACCACCCCCGACGCCCCCCTCTCTCATCACCAGAAAGTGTTCGGAAATCCCTCACTGTCCTCCACGAGTTCTAATCAGATGTTGTGATTGATCGGCTCTCAAGCTTACAGCATCTAAAACCCTTATTGACCAGAAAATCGTCATCGTCCTCAAGGGCTCCTCCAATGTCGGAGGTGTTGTTACCCTCACTCAAGAAGACAATGGTATGTATCTCTTCCCCTATCCACCATTAAACAGTCTGTTTGATTTAGTCATTATTTTGATTTATTTAATTTGGATTTTGATTTTGATTCTATTTTCGTTCAACTTAATCTGATTTGGAAATCTGTGCACATAATTGTGTGTTTTGATCGTAAACAGAGATAATTATCGATCTTCCTATCATCTGTCTTTTCTATTTAGGATGAGGTAAGGGGTAGGGTGATTGCTTCCGATTAAAGAAGTATGCTTGGGGGAGGATCGCAAGTATTTATGTGACATCCCCATTTTCACGGCTAGAAAAGACCAATTTTGTTTATGATTTATAAAAATCAGAGTACTTCTTTTAATAAAAATGTTGCGGAATTTGTTTCCACTAAAACATGATAAATTCGTTATCAAAGCATTCCGAAGAAATGTATTTTTATTCATTTTAAAACATTTGGGATGTCATTGTCAATACAGAAACATAAGCATAAACAGAACTTACATTTATTTACACTAGTGATCTACACCTCTTTAATCTCTCAGTGTAATGTAACTTCGTATCGGCACTTGTGATTCAAATAAGCTTGAGTGGGTCAGGTTGGGAAACCTGGTGAGTACATAGGGTTTTCAACCCACAATAATATAATTATTATGTTTAAATATCAAACAATCAACACAATTACCCATCCCCATTATATTCTTTACTATTAAGGATCTACCCTAAGAATCAACTATTTCTCGTCCATTCATTCCTAAGGATTATCCTAAGGAATAGGCACAAAGTCCCTCGTCACCAGGGTTTAGGAACTAAGTCTGCATAGTCGCCAGGGTTAATCTCGTTTATTGACAGTATCGTTTTCGAGAGTCCACTCGCAATACATGTCAATGGGTTTTTAGAGTACACCGGGTGAACACATCGTTCACAACACCTACAGGTTGCGAGCCTGCTAGTGTTCCATTGGACTGTCTAGAATAGTCTGTGGTTGTCATCCATACTCTGCTAGATGAAGAGGCCATCGCTTGGGTCATCGCTTGGCTCATCGCTTGGCTCATCGCTTAGGTCATCGCTTAGGTCATCGCTTAGGTAATCGCTTGGCTCATCGCTTAGGTCATCGCTTGGCCCATCGCTTAGGTCATCGCTTTTCACCATAATTTACCACTCATATATCATCGCTCATCATTCATCTCATCTTTCATCGCTCATCATTTATCTCATCTCTAATCTACCCATGTTTTACCCAACATATTTCGTAGATATAAAATACATATACAATTTAAATCATTTAAAACATGTATAAAATCGTTCATCCAGCATATATAGCAAGTATACAGATAATATGCACGCGTAGCACGTAATTTATATAAAATACTTCATATCTATGGTGTAAGATGAAAGTAACTATGCACTCACTTGTTAAAGTGATGACTCGAAATTCGAGCAGCGCTTCGCTTCTTAACAATATGATTTCCTTCGACGAAACCTAGTATTATTACCACTAGATTTTAGTCTAAAATTTATTGCGACTAATTATTAGTCTAGATTCATCATTAACTCAGAGTCTACTTCATGATCTATCAAGTAAGGAACAACCAGGTAGGATCATATCGTAGGTAGGGTCCGTTTGATATACGAAGTATACTGTTTGGAAATCTCACTTTAAACACCTCAATAAATCACAACCTAGACATCATTCACGTAAGTAGATCAATCAGTATAACGACTTTGAATCTGAGAAATCTTATTTATAGGTTCATAATAACGATATTATATTTAAATATAAGCTATATTTAAAGTATGGTAGGCGTATCTCACTTACAGCGGGTTTTTAAAAATCGGGCTTCGCTGGAGCAGCGTTTCTGAGCCGAAAGCTCTTCTTTTCGGAGCCGTCGGGCACTCCGGGGCTTCTACCTCGTGCTAGGGAGGTTCCCTAGGCTTTTGGGGGGTTTCGGGAGGTTAGAGAGAGAGTTTAGAGAGAGAAAGAGAGGGTGATGGTGTGAGGAAAGAGGCTGCCCCCGCACCTCTATTTATAGGCTGTCTTGTAACGTCCCAATTTTCGAGTCCAAAAATTTCTTTTTAATTAATTGAAACATAAAAACATTCACAAGAAAATACAGTGAAAACACATCATCCCATAAAACAATGATTCATATCTAAAAATCCAAGTCATAAAATAATAACATATCAGAGTACAATCCCAGAAACTCCATGCGGAAATCGTGTGTGTGTGTGTGTGATGCGATGCTACGCCGCCGGCTCCTTCCCCTTAGACGAAGAGGTACCTGAAACCAAAACCGAAACTGCAAGCACAAAGCTTAGTGAGTTCCCCCATCATACCACATACCATACAATATCATCGGTATCTTTCAACCGGTAATCATCGTCGGTATCTTTCAACCGGTAATCACCATCGGTATCTTTCAACCGGTAATCATCATCGGTATCTTTCAACCGGTAACCATCATCGGTATCTTTCAACTGGTAATCCTCATCGGTATCTTTCAACCGGTAACTGGGGACTATTCCACCCCCTACCACTAGCATACAGCAACAAGATATAAACATACAGTCAGGCATATCCGGGTACTGACCTACCCTTCGGTCCTAAGGACCGCTACCAGGGAAACCAATCCTTATCATACTCGTAACATATCATACAAATAAAACTGGATGTCGGGCGAGGCCCGATGACTGGAACATATGCTAGTGTTATGATCATTATATGTGTTAGCATGATTATGTTATATAGTGTATGTGTATAGTGGGCGAGCCCTGAGAATAACAGATTTGTAAACCGAGCGGGGCTCGATGTCGGGCTTGTTGGATTAATGTCTAAGTCCATAACTATATTTGGTATGTACTTGACCCGACCCGGCATGGTCCATTTGGGTTGCACTTCACCGGCACAATTTATATAGATAGTCTTTTGAGAATAGTATACTTATGATTTATATTAATATATTATAAGTTCTAATATATTAATATGGAATCATATTATTTAATTAGTATTGATCAAGAATTAATTTAGAATTAATTAAGTGATCAAAAAGAACTAATTAAATATGGACTCTTATATATATGCAATGGGCCAAGTTCATTTAGGTTGGGCTAAGCTTTCATGGATGGTCCATGGAGCTTTTAACCCATGGATCCTATGTAAATGAAAGGTCATGGGTATTAGGGTTTACATGGATGTAACCCTAATCCTCCATAATATATAAAGGGGTCCTTGGCTCACAAAATTGGCACAAGTGTGTGAAAATAAGAGTGGGCCGATTTTAGTGTGCATACATATTCTCTCAAGTTCTTCCAAGGTGTTTCGGTGATTTGTGATTCCATTTGAGGCTTCCATACTATTGGGGCTAAGCTCTTAAAGCTTGAAGACATCAAGCTACATCAAAAGGTATGTCATCTAACTAGAACTTTGTAGTATAGGTGCTTCATAATATGCTAGTTAGGATGAAACCTTGGAATAGTTAATATTTGCATGTATAATAGAGAAAACATAGATCCAAGGTTTATAGGGTTGCATGTACACCATAGGAGTGTTAGAATGCTCAAAACCCAACAAGGATAGCACTGGTGCACTACAGAGGGCTCGCTTCAAGGTTTGGAAGGCAGCTTCTTGCTTTTCCGTCCAGTTGAAAGACACACCTTTTTGTGTCAAGGTGGTGAGGGGGTTTGGCTATCTTGGAAAAAATTATGGATAAACCTTCAGTAGTAGCCTTGCGATACCCAAGAATTGTCGGATTTCAGTGGGTGTCTTCGGGATCGCCCAGCCTTCAATGGCCTTGATCTTGGAAGGATCTATGTGAATCCTTTCCTCACTGACTATGTGAGACATCATGAATCGTGTACCATTTGCTTTGGGTACAGGATCGATTGCATGTGCTATAATATTTGTCATTTCTAAATTTTTCCAAATGCCCAGAGGCATTAAGAAGGGAAAAGGTCTAGAATTGGATATGACTAAAATGATTAAGCAATTGTCGAGGACAATCTGAGGTTTACCAAAGATTGGTTGCTCAGGGACAGTTGGAAGTATAGTGCTAATTTTGGAAGGACCATATTGACATATTCTGAAAAGAGGCATCTCTTATTCAGAAGTGATAGTCAAAATGAGAATATGGAGTTGTCTCCATAGGTGGAAGTTATCTGTGTAAGATTAGAAAACTTAATGCAAGAAGCATGTCCAAAGCAATGTACTTTGAATATGAGACTTAGTTTCCATGGAGTTGATCTCCATTGGAATACCTTATAATGACTGTTGACAAGTCTTTGTGACTTTGTACATATTCATTACAGGAGGGTTAGTGCATATAAGTTTAAAATCTAAACAGATTTCGATAAATGATAGGAATTTGAAATTCTCACATTTTTCGATAAGGATTTGGGAGTGTGAAATTAGAATCATTGAAATTATGTTCAATTGGTTTATTTCACAAAGTAAGGATCATAGACAAACATAGAGTGCATACTTGGTGTATGGCAAAGCTATTGTTTAAGAAAAACATAGTGTACATGCTTGGAGCATGGGACAACTAGTGTTTTTAATTCATGTATAAAGTTAATAAAACCGAAACAATGAATAATGAGTAATCAGTATGGTGATAAATAAAAGTGTTTATTTATATTCATAGGGTTTGATACCATATTTGATTCATTTATTCTTGTGTTTCACTTTGCATGTTTTGACTTCCAGAATAACTAAGTCGCTCTTCCTGAATGATTAAGTTATTCAAACCATCCACAGTCGGTCATATGTTGGAAGTAGATATGAATCAAGACTGTCATGGGTTGGTTTGTAGAGGTCCAAGTTGGTGGACAAAGTGGTGCTACAACACTCATGAGTACTCATAAGTTCTGAGTATTGGATTCAACCCACGCTCATTTGAATCACTTCATGGATTTTATCACGAGTGATCATGAGACGATAATATCTTATATTCTTAAAACCTAGAGATATGAGTTGTTACTATGAGTTAGTTATACATTGATTGCACGAAAACGCATTGGTAACTCGATGTTATAAAACGTGCCTTTGTGTATGATTCAACAACTAGTAGAACAAGCCATATGAGTCGAAGTTTATCCATTCCTTTTACCTTCGGGATAAAAGCGATATCTGTGGGCCCCTCGATGATTTAGCGATGACACATGTGAGTGCTTGGCCAAGCCAGGACTGATTTGATTTGTTCAATCAGTCAGTCATCATAAATCGAAAATCGGGAAACAACAAATGGACAGAGAGAATGATTATAATCCATGTCTCAGTCCATATGATATCTAGAATGGAGGAATATATGATCCCTTATCTAATGGACAAGTCATTGACAAGGTCAGAGTTCGACAGCGGCTTTAAGAGCTACGATTGCCAGTTAGGTTTTGAAGTCATACTCAATAATACTTTTAGACTTATCCAAGTGGGAGACTGTTGGATTAATGTCTAAGTCCATAACTATATTTGGTATGTACTTGACCCGACCCGGCATGGTCCATTTGGGTTGCACTTCACCGGCACAATTTATATGGATAGTCTTTTGAGAATAGTATATTTATGATTTATATTAATATATTATAAGTTCTAATATATTAATATGGAATCATATTATTTAATTAGTATTGATCAAGAATTAATTTAGAATTAATTAAGTGATCAAAAAGAACTAAATAAATATGGACTCTTATATATATGGAATGGGCCAAGTTCATTTAGGTTGGGCTAAGCTTTCATGGATGGTCCATGGAGCTTTTAACCCATGGATCCTATGTAAATGAAAGGTCATGGGTATTAGGGTTTACATGGATGTAACCCTAATCCTCCATAATATATAAAGGGGTCCTTGGCTCACAAAATTGGCACAAGTGTGTGAAAATAAGAGTGGGCCGATTTTAGTGTGCATACATATTCTCTCAAGTTCTTCCAAGGTGTTTCGGTGATTTGTGATTCCATTTGAGGCTTCCATACTATTGGGGCTAAGCTCTTAAAGCTTGAAGACATCAAGCTACATCAAAAGGTATGTCATCTAACTAGAACTTTGTAGTATAGGTGCTTCATAATATGCTAGTTAGGATGAAACCTTGGAATAGTTAATATTTGCATGTATAATAGAGAAAACATAGATCCAAGGTTTATAGGGTTGCATGTACACCATAGGAGTGTTAGAATGCTCAAAACCCAACAAGGATAGCACTGGTGCACTACAGAGGGCTCGCTTCAAGGTTTGGAAGGCAGCTTCTTGCTTTTCCGTCCAGTTGAAAGACACACCTTTTTGTGTCAAGGTGGTGAGGGGGTTTGGCTATCTTGGAAAAAATTATGGATAAACCTTCAGTAGTAGCCTTGCGATACCCAAGAATTGTCGGATTTCAGTGGGTGTCTTCGGGATCGCCCAGCCTTAAATGGCCTTGATCTTGGAAGGATCTACGTGAATCCTTTCCTCACTGACTACGTGGCCCAAAAAGTTTACACTGCGGATCCAGAACTCGCATTTGGAGAGCTTCGCATATAATCTTTTAGCTCTTAAGGTTTCCAAGATTTGACGGAGATGTTGAACATACTCTTCCTTGCTTCGGGAGTATATGAGAATGTCGTCGATGAAGACGATCACAAAATTATCAAGGAATGGGCGGCAGACTCGATTCATGAGGTCCATAAATGATGCGGGGGCATTTGTTAGACCGAAGGGCATCACAACAAATTCGTAATGATCGTATCGAGTTCGGAAAGCATTTTTTGGAATGTCCTCTGCTCGGACTCAAAGGTGATGATAACCGGATCTTAGATCTATTTTGGAGAAGTAACTAGCTCCTTGAAGCTGGTCAAATAGATCGTCACTCAGAGGGAGTGGATATCGGTTTTTTACAGTGACCTTGTTCAATTCTCTATAATCGATGCACATCCTGAAGGATCCGTCCTTTTTCTTGACAAACAAGACCGGAGCTCCCCAGGGTGAGAAGCTTGGTCTGATGAATCCCTTGCTCAACAATTCTCTTAGTTGACTGGATAACTCCTGCATTTCGGAGGGAGGTAACATGTAGGGTGATTTGGCAATTGATGTGGCTCCAGGTATGAGGTCGATTCGAAATTCAATCTGTCTTTCTGGGGGTATTCCCGGAAGCTCTTCTGGAAATACATTCAGGAAGTCACATGCCACTGGTATGTCTTTAATGTTTACTTCTTCTTTGGTTTTATCCACAACATGAGCGAGGAAAGCATAGTTTTTCTTGTGCAGTCACTTTTGTGCCTTGATGCACGAGATAAGACGAAGATTAGCGCCAGGTTTATCACCATAGATTATTAGGGTTTCGTGATCGGGGAGGTGAAGGCGAACGGCCTTCTCGCGACATATAATATCAGCATGGTGGGGGCTTAACCAATCCATGCCGATTATCACATCAAAACTCCTAATATTTACTGGCATCAAATCTATTTGAAATGAATGGTTGTTTAGTGTTAATATGCACCCTACGTAAACATCTTTGGTTGTTTCGGTTTTCCCATTAGCCATCTCCACCATGAAGGCTCCGTTGAGCTTCTGGGGTTGTTGGTTTAGTAAGTGTTTGAATTTGTTACTAACGAAGCTTCGCTCGGCTCTGCTATCGAATAAAATGCATGCGTAAATGTTGTTAAGTGGGAACGTACCAGTCACAACCGTCGGGTCCTGAACTGCTTCACCTTGACCCATTGTCAATACCCTTCCTGACACTCCTGCCCCCTGGTTGGATGCTTTGGGGCAATTTCTTCTGAAATGGCTCGTTTCTCCACACCCATAACATGTGAGACTAGCACCATCGTTACTGTTGTTGTGGTTGTTGTTGTTGTTGTTGTTGTTGTTGTTGTTGTTGTTGTTGTTCGGTTGTTGGTTCTGTTGAGGCTGGGATCTGCAGAATCGTGCGGTATGACCCTTTTTGTTGCAACTCGTGCATTGCATCTCCCTGCATTCCCCCATGGTGGTGAAAGCCACATTTGTTACACTTGGGCAGGGTTCTTGAGTGTTGTCTGGGAGCAGTTGGTGTAGATGAGACTGGAGCATGTGGTGTTAAGGTGATCTGAGCAGTAGCAACATGGACCGCTACTGTTTGTTTCTTCTTTGATGACTCTGGGTTTTGTCGCCCTTTTCGATTGTTGTTCTTGCCTTTCTTGTTATCACCTTCCTTTTTAACTTCAGCTTCCCCTGATTTGGCACCCTTCTTGTTTCCATGGTCGTATACCTTCTTGGCTAGCCTTTTAGCACTGTCATACGTTCCAGGGTTTGCTACGATTACATTTCCTTGAATTGGGGAGGTCAATCCCCAAATGAATCTTTCAATTTTCTTCCCTTCAGACGTGATCATCCATGGACACAAGAGTGACAACTCACTGAACCTCGAGATGTATGCATCAATGTCAGAGTTTTAGACTGTGAGATTCCACAGTTCTTGCTCCAACTTTTGGATTTCTCCCCTCGGGCAGTACTCGGCCATCAGCATTTCCTTGAGCTCCTCCCATGGCATAGCATTTGCCACAGGGAGTGTCATGGCCTCCACGTGACCATTCCACCAAGAGAGAGCTTGATCGACGAATGTGCAAGCCGGAAACTTCACATTGCACTCCTCGGGACATCTGCAGATCTCGAATACCGATTCCATTTTTTCTAACCACCTTTTCAGAGTTATCACGCCTCCCGTCCCGTTGAAGGTTCGGGGCTTGGCGTTCATGAAGTCCTTGAAGGTACAGGTTCTGGTAGGTCATTGGTTCATCCCATGGTTTGAACTTCCGGCCCCTTTCCCATTACCTCCACCGTTCTTCCCGTGGTGAATGTGAGTCAGTGTTGCTGTAACTGCAGCTGAAACTGCTGCTTGAAATGCAGCTGAGTCCATTTCTGGTGGAGGCGGTGGTGGTGGTGTTGCGTTGTGGTTCCCGCGTGTCTGTCTTCGAGGCATCTTTCTATTGAACGGAAAGATGTTGAGTATCCAGCGTATTTTAGTTTCACAATTTCTTTATTATAGAACAGTGTCGATGATTTGGTTGTGTATAAGTAAGTGAGTGCATAAAATCAACATGTAGAAATATTAATAGAACACATAACAGATAACAACATCATGAGAAAATATCTAGTCGTTTTCATTAATGATAATCTTTTGAGTACATGAAAATTTGCCTACATAAGGCATACCATACATGAAATGAAATAAAATCCGACAAAGTAATGACTCCATGAGTAGTGTAATCACTTAATCATGTAGTCGATAGTACATAGAGGAAAATCATAACGGTAGTAGGTAGCAGATGAACGGGTACTAGCAGCGTCGAGAAGGGTCTAGTGGTGCTGGCGACGAGGTGGATGCACCCTGGAGTCTGGCCAAGTGATGCTCGGTAGCCTGAAGTCGGGATTCCAATGATGTCTGTCGCGCCTGGTAGTCCCTGACTACCTCATGTGTCATCCTTTCCGCGCGCTCAACCGCGGCTCTCATGGCAACCCTTTGGCCAGCGGTTGCCTGTGCCAGCTCGCCAATGTCGCGTGTCCTCCTTACTATGACAAGCAGGGCTCGGTCTGCAGGTCCACCGTGACTCAAGTCGTAGTAGTCCCGGTTCATACCAAATGGGGGTCGCATTCCTTGCTGGCGGCTCTACCTCCAGATCTCGTGTGCCCACGGGGGCGTGGGACCATTGGGGTCCATCCTGTATGGGGGTACCCTGGCCATGTACAGCAGATCGATGACTTCGGACTCCGCATCTGAGTCATCCGTGTCGCTGCCATCAGCCTCCTCCTCATCTGAGTCAACTACCGGTTCTGCCGGTCCTCTTATAGGTTCTTCCTCTGGCTCTTCCTCTCGCTCTTCCTCTGGTTCTTCCTCTGGCTCCAACCATCCACCATTCCCCTGGTTGGGGAATTAGGGATCTCCTAGATGGTGTAATCCGGCCATAGTGTATGTACGAGGGGTGAGAAACGTGTAAAGAGGGTATATAAATAAGATTTCAAAATACTCATATAGTATTTTAATTGTTTATGTTTGAGTTCCCTAAAACTTTTGGATACGAGGTAAGTTTCTAGATTCATTTCCCAACATGATCACTCCCGAACACATGTTGGTCGTATTTTGAACAAATATAGTTGATCAGGCTATATTTACCCCCAATACGACTACATAACTGTCCGGGTTTAACCATGGTGTTCAATTTCTTCCAGAGACTTTTAGGGTTATGATATTAATGCGCACCTAGGTATGACTTTATTCAGAGTCTTTTAGTCTCATTGTATTTATAGTTGCATATCCTGTATGATTAGATATGTCAGTTCACTATAAACAACGCTCTGATACCAATCAGTCACACCCCCGAACCAGACGGCGGAAACGTCCGGTGGCTCGTGCATGACTTCATATTTGTAGTATCATCACAGAGTATATAATTGAACATACACATCATCATTACCACACATAGAATATAACAACATACATAGTTTACATCAAGTATTGTATTTCGATATTACATGCCCAAAATAGTTAAAATATGATGCAACAAAATATGACAAAATATCCCGGATTTCGTTCTGTCAAACCTGTTCAACGGTTTCCTGAGAATACAAGTTAATTTAAAAAGGTCAACATAAAAATGTTAGTGAGTTCATAAGCATGTTTGAGAAAATGATTTGTATAACTTTGTAATCACAAGAAAATCCTATATTTTCTTAAAACAGTTTAGTATGTTTGTGTCCGATCTTGTATTAATGCATGTGTGTTATTGTTTACTAGAATGCCAAAGAGAATGAAGAGAATGTAAAGAGAATGCCCCCAGACAACCCGATGTTCTCTATAAAAGAGAATTCTGGTAAAACAACCCCCGAGGTTGCGTACCGGCGCGAGTAAGTTACCGAGTAATCCATAGAGAAATGAGAATGGTTTTCCCGTAAATTTATAATGTTAACTCATCTAGGTGAGTCGTTATAACCATACTAGATAATGACAATTTCGCCTGTCTTGGCGTTTATGGACGCCGATGGAAATAGAATAAGGTTTTCCTCACCCTAGACTGGTTTAGTCTAACTGTAGCGAACAACTCAGGTGTGGGGTGTCATCCCCGTATAGATCTATACACAAATCCCCGCTCTCCCTCCAACAGACTCTGGTTATAACTACAGGCTACGATCGTACACTCAATAGGTGTCAACCGACACGTCTCACTAGATCCTTAATCGAAATTTACGCGAAGAGAAAACATATAAAGCACACTCCATGCCCAATGAATCATGTAAGTGAACAACTAAGGCTCACTAAACATGTTGGTCATTTCAAGGCTCGAAAGGAATGAGATTATATAACATGGGCCCAAAATATATGTAAAAGGACAACTAACGCCCATTTCACATATGTGTTATTTACAGGCCCAAATAGCACGCAATGAGTATCCAAGGTCCGTCGAGCATTTTAGTGGGTCAATAAGGCCCAACAAACATATAAAGAGTATTCAGGACCTATCAAGCATATAAATGGGAAACTAAGGCCCAATAACATGAGACTGGCAAAATTAACCCGTTTGTTAGTTTATTGTTTGTTTTGGTTCAATTATTTACCAAAATGACATAAAAGGCCCACCTTTTTGTAAAAATGACATTTTTGGCCCATTAAGCCAAAAATTTACAATTAAGGCCCATTTTTAGAACAAAACTTGCATTTAAGGCTAGTTTTTGTAAAAATAACATTTTTAACTCACTTTTGTCAAGATATCATTTTTGGCTTGATTTTTATAAAATGTGTATTTTCTGCCTATTATAGATAATTTCATCTTTTTGGCCCAAATTTTAATAATTTCACATCTTTATACTCTTTTATCAAAAATTTACATTTTTGGCACAACTTTGTTGAAAATGACATTTAAGCCCACAAAAGTCCAAAAGTTACAAATTTTGGCCCAAAGCCGTGAGAAGCCCAAATAAGGCCCATTTATGAAAATGTTTACATTTTTAGTCCTTGTAAGGTTTCAAATGTCGAAATTAACCATGGTTAGCAAAAATAAATCCTTTTTGGACCCCTACTAACCGTGAGTTACATAAAGTATACCCATTTTTGGTCATTTTGTCACTTTTGGCCCTCTTATGCGATTTTGCTTAGTTTCAAGTAACTTGTATGTATTTTAAAACCACTTCTTTGTAAGATAAGTTGTAATGAGTGTTATGTTTCAACTAATCGCATCATCTTTTAGTAGATCTTTTAAGTTCATGGAGTTTAAACACATAATCACATATATAACATGAAAAACACACAAAATCATGCATACACACATAGATCTACACAAAACAACTTGTATTCTCCCCCAAAACAAAGTAAAAATCGAAAATAGGGGGTATGAACTCACTTTGGGTTGTTGTTCTCGGTTTGATGAAGAGTTCGAGATCTATGAAGTTCTAGTATGAAGTTTGAAGAGATTTTCCTTGAGACACACACAAGTACACACGAATTTTAGGAAGGATAAAAGAGGTTTCTTTGAGTGTTCTTAGAGAGGAATGCTTGAGTGAGTTTGAGAGTAAAATGAAGGTGGTGGTGGTTTTTGGCTCTATGGCCGTGAATAAGAAGAGAGAAAAAGATGAGAGAGGTTGAGATGTGATGGTTGCATTGAGACATGAGATTAGTATGGAGGTTTGTTGGATAATGGCTTGGAAATCCATCTTATAAACATGAGGTGCCACACTTAATATCCTTTGCTAATTTGTTTTCTTTTTTTTAAAAGTGGGCCGTGAATGGGAAAGGATGGGTTCACGGCCCAAATGAGTTCACGGCCCAATTGGGTTCACGGCCCAATTAAGATGAGGAGATGGGTTCACGGTCCATCAAGGTTAAATAGAATGGTTTACTGTCCATTATGGCCCATGACAAATAAGTGAGTGATTTTAGGCCCAACTTGGCCCAATTGCTATGGTTTGACGAATGTGGGCCCAACTAGAGCCCAAATGGGTTTCATTGGTCCAAAATCATCAAATAGAAGGTTTACTGGTCCATTAGGCCCAATAAGAGGATCCTAATCCATATTAAATTTGAACCAGAATATTTTGGGTTTTCATCCCATAGTTAAGTATACGAGATGCATTGTATTAGATTTTTGAACTTCACTCAGGAGTTTTGATTCAAATGGATGATTTTGATTGAGCATAGAGTATGATATCCACTTCAATTACAAGTATTAAAATAGTTGATGTTTACATGAGGACAAAATTTCTTAGCTAAAAAAAATGCTAGTTGTGACATAAGCTATGTTTTTGCCAGAATTGAATCTTTGAATTTCAATTATGTCGGAATGGAATCACAAATTCCGATTATGTGGGAATTAAATCTCGACATTTCCTCTATGATTTGTGTATTTTCCACAATTCCAATTCTATCTAAATGGAATCACGAATTCCAATTCTATCTGAATGGAATCACGAATTCCAATTCTGTTAGAATGGAATATGGATATTTTCTCACTGATTATTCTTGGTGCAATTCACAACTCCGCATATTTTCCAAAGGATTTTAGTTTTTTATTTTTCATTTGCTAATACGTTATTGGATTCTAAACTACAATTGGATTTGTTTTCACAGAAGTTGATGCTTGAAGAACGGACTACAAAATTGAAAGTGATTATTAGCAACATTATTATTTTAGAATGTATTAGTGTTTTTTTAGATTTTGATGTTTTTTCCCGATTTGAAAGTTTTTTTAGTTTTATTCTTTAACAATAAATATAATTATTAGCAATTGTTACTCGTATTCTATAAGAATTAATGTAATTTTTGTTTTTATTCTTCAATTGATGGTTCGAGAATTTGTTATTCTACAAGATGATTTTAAAGTCATGATCAAGAAATAGGTTCAATAATATTTTTATTTTTTTATGGTTCAAGAATATTTTTATTTTTGAATATACTCATAAACATATTTTGTCAGAATATCCGAATTAAAAGAATTATAATTCGTAAAATCGGATTTTTTAAATTAATAGAATCTATAATCCCTTAAAATATGCAATTTTCTTTTATTAAATCTATATTAATTGACTAAAATACCATTGTAATTAGAGAAATTAAATATCCTCCTACATTTTATTCCTAGTTATTTTCCTACCATATCAAATGTTGACATGTGTCATATTTAATAACACATTTAATGAAATTGATAATATTTTAGTCCACTTGTCACTATTTAATATGGGTAGGAGGATAGTATGAATAAAATGTAGGAGGATATTTAATTTTTCTTGTAATTAAATTAGATGGTATTATTCAATAATATGTATTAATCACTTTCTTAAAATAAGTGAAATGATTGGCCTACAATCATTCCTACATTAATACAATAATTAGTTATAATACAATAGCTTAATCCTATATATATATATATATATATATATATATATATATATATATATATATATATATATATATATATGGGACAATTCATATGAGAACAAACTTTAAAGTGAGAACATGAGAACAAATTTCAGCCCTTAGATTTTTTTAATTAACGATTAAGATGAATGAACCAGGTATTAGTTATATTCTATAATAATTTTAAGTATAAAAATATATTCCACACAGATTTATAGGCGTTTAAGGGTAATTATGTAAATGACATTTGTGATAATGAAGGTAACTCTAGCAGAAGTCAAACGTACGTCGATAATCACTCCCACAAAAATCTCCCCAAATATTTTTCAATTCCGTTAGCAAGGATTGACAAAATCTTTAACGAATTTTCAATTTCGTTGATTTTGGTGAAGTCGATGTGTTGTTCATTGAGTCAGGTAATATAAAGGTTTTGTTTTATTTATTTATTGAAGAATTCTAATTAGGGTTTATGAAAACAAGGTTTTCGTGAAAAAATTTTGTTGAAATTTCAAATATAAGTGAAGTTATCAGCCGATGAAGCTTATTTTGAGTTTGAAATCTCAGGGTTTTGATTATATACAAATTCTGTAGCGAATGTATATATATATGCGAATGTTTTAATTTGGAAATTAGGGGTTCTGTATTTTTTTTTATTTGAAGTTGCTGAGTAACAAGTATTTGACAGTGAATGCAAGAGTGCATGCAATTTTGAATATGAAGTTCTGGCGGTAAATAAAAATCATGATACAATATTCTGTATTGAAGACGAATATATTTTGTTTTGAAGGTATGTGGTGAAATAACAAATCCATAAATGGAGTTATGAATTACAATTAATTGTTTATAATGGAGAACAAGGTTGAATGGAAAACACGTTGAAGATGAAAATGGATACAGTATAACACAAGCTTGAAACGTGGAAATCATAAGATTGACTAGTTCCTAATTGGATTGTTTGTTATTATGGAAATTATAGAATATTAAATTTACCATAATTGTAGGAAATTAACATTGAATTATCATTAAATATAATGCGCACAGCCGAAAATGCCCCAAGTCACATAATTTTTTTAATTAATAAATTATATATATTGATTAGTTGATATTTGTTTTCATGTTCTCACTTTAAAATGTGTTCTCACATGAACTTTTATATATATATATATATATATATATATATATATATATATATATAAAAAGAGAGAGAGACAATAACAATACATTATCTAATATTAAGGTTTCTTGACTTTCTTCCAATTCACAACATACCACGATACGATAATGAATTGGTCATATATTTTTGTACATGTCGTATTCTTTTTTTGTAATGTTAGAATTGTCATATTTTATATTTGGAAGTTTGTTGGATTTGTCGTTTTTTTATATTTGTAAGTTTATAAATATACCACGATACGATACTGATATGTCGTATTCTTTTTTCCGCTCCCGTTTGATCCCGATCACATCCCTAGAAATAACTGTTGGAAAGGGTAAACTGATATTTTCAGGGGCCACAGGCGTAATTTCTCCAAACCTTAGGGATGCCCCTATGAATTTTTCAAATGGTTGACCAAACTTACGAAATGGGCCAAATCCCCAAACCATAGGGACCATTTACGCAATTTACTCTAATTGAGATTTGAGAACAGAAATATCAGTGTGCACACAGCACAGCATAGTACACGGGTGATTCGTCGATAACTTGATAAATATTCTTGTCCACTCGCGTCTTTTTCCTTTCTTTCTTTAATTTCTTATTATTTTTTCTTTTTGCATCATACGAAAACATGATGAAACTTCCCAGAAGCAACCATTTGTCCACGTTTCATAGCTCAATCAAGACTTACAAGGCGTAAACAACTCCTTATAAATCACATACCATGGATAACACGTAGCACCACATCATATCCCACCATCAAAATGTCAAGCGAAGAATACATCTACAAACTCTTAGATTCATACTGGTACAAACACCAGATTCTTACACCAAATCGACCATCAATTCGGATTCCCGATTCCTATAAGGAAGAATATGGATCAACGCCTTCGCCCAAGACACCTAAAGATGAGATCATGGCGTTGACGACGGGTAATTGTAAAAATGATGTGGAGATGAAAGGTCTACTTAGATTCTGGGCTCATTCGGTTGCTTCAACTTCGACATAAATGTTTAGCTCCCTCTTTTTCATCGATTTTTTAGTGTGAAAAGTAGGAATTACCACTTGATCTGAATACTACTGAATCAAGGAATAATTAGTATAGCTTATATGATATATATGTGTGTAAGCTTACATGTATGCATGTGTTTGGAGACTGAACAAGTGCTCCATTTGTTTCGGTTAAAAGTTGTAAATCTGCCGGATTTAAACAATCTTATATATTAGCACCAAGTGTACTCGAGTGTATGGATTTTAGTGTCTTTTGGATCCTGAATGCATAGAATTTTCTCAGAATTATTCGTGCAGTGAACAGTGATCCGATGGAAGACCACATTAATCTTTTTTTTTTAGACTAGCGAGTACTGAGTACTATATGCCTCAGATGAGATTGAACCCAAGACATCCTTGTTATAAATACTTTGTTAGTCAAGTGGACTAGCCACAAACTTGTTCATTAATTTATATGATCAAGAGAGCTTACGCTAATTTTATGGCGTTCTCTTCTATACTATCATGGTCTCATTTTTGGTTTTGAATAAGGATTTTCTAAATGTCAAACTCTAGATTTTACCTTTGATTTGATCCACTGCCATGCCATGATTAATTTAGAATGTATTATTCTTGGGTCTTCTTATTGATTATATATGGTGGATCGTATTTAGTGAAGTAAGTTTTCTCTGTTGGGTTTTTGGAAGTTCAGTTTTGTAACTTCTTTTTCAATCTCCCTAAAACTTAAAACTCTATTATTGTTTACATGAAATAGTATACTTTTAGATTGATTGTGTGTGGCTATGACTACTTAGACTTAGAATCAACTCTGTTCACATTCAGTTCACATAATCGCATTCCATTATTTTTTTCAAACTAATAAAACTGGAACACTTATTCTGGTAACATGTTATAAGTTTATGTTGATTCTATGGTCGTCTTCCTTCTTATCTTCTTTATTATGTATGAATCTGAAGAATATCTTTCCAACGAGTCCACCATCTTCAATGTTTCCGGTCCTTATTTTTTTGGTAAAGGAAGGCGGCACATCCATTAAATATTATTAATAAAAAAGAATAAATACAATAGCAGGCTGGGCACTTCACTTCCCGCCTATAGAAAAGAAAAAGGGCCTTAGGATAGCCCTAGGGACCAAAATAACCTAATAGACTAAAACCAACTAAAAGGGGAAAGAACATGCTCTAAACTCCAATACAAAGCAAAACCAACCACAAAGCCAAAAATAAGAAACAATCATTGGACAAAAAGTCAAGGCGGGTGTTGAGTGACCATATCTTCATGAGTGACCATATCTTCATTCTTCAGTGGAAGCCTCCAAAGGATTTTTGTTTTAGAAACATTTGGGGAGGCCTTAAGAGTGAAGCTCATGAGTCTCCAACGAATTTCATCAGTAATAGTCTTGACTATAGTTTAATAGGGTCTTTTTTTATTCTTGAAGATCTTATTGTTTCTTTCAATCCAAATATGGTAGACAGTACCTGCAAGAACTAAACGGCAAATAACATACCAAATGGACTTACCTCTAGTAGCCTGCTTGAGAAGCTCGGTGATGTCAAGAACATTGCTGAGATCTAGCAAGGTTGTTATCGCATGCGAAATCTGAGATGGATATGAACACTCAAAGAATAGGTAGTTGAGAGAGTCAGGGCAAGGATGGAAAAAGTTGCAAGACAGGTTTTGGTTGCCCCCCCCCCCCCCCAGTTACAGATTCTATCATGAGTTTTGAGACAGTCTTTAAGGGCAACCCATAAGATGAAGGCATGACGAGGGTGTTTTGAGATAACCACCTAAGGTGGTGCCAGTCAACATTTGACTCCTCCAGCCGAAGGCTAAAGCAAGCTTCACGAATAGAAAGAGGAATAAGAAAACACGCTTTGTTTCGCCAGAAGATTATCAGGGGTAGAATAGGATATAGAGGGTGGGGTGTGGTTGCTAAGAGAACCAATAGACTCACTTAAAAGATGAGGACAAACGCAATTACCACCATAGCAATGTCACTTACAGTAGCATCACGGAAGAAACTCGCTCAGTGAACACCACGAGGGGTAATTGTGACATCCCTATTTTCACGACCTGAAAAAAACTTTTTCTTTATGCTTAATTAATTCATAGTATTCTTTCATTGCGAAATTTGTTTCCAAAACATTATTTTAATGTAAGATAAAATCAATATCAAATCATTTCCGAAGAAATGGTTTTCATTAATATATAAAACTTAAGATGCGATAATTGATACAAAACATAAGCATAAACTTGTCTTAACATGCCATACAACATCTTATTATACTAATGACCTACATCTCATCGAATCTCTCATTAGATCCAAACATCACTATCCATGTAACTCTGTACCACTACCTGTCATACAAAGAAACTAAGTGACCCAAACTTGGAAGTCTGGTGAGCACATAGGGTTTTCAACCCACAACAATTAAATCTTTTTATTTATTTATTTTTACATCAAATAATTAACCTGATTATTGATTCCCGTTATTCTCACTTTCTGATCCTAAAATACTAATCTCAAGGGACCTATCCTAAGGATCATTGTAGGGATGAGCTTTAGAACCAGACCGATTCGGAACCGGAACCGGTTTTCCTATATTATAAGAACCGAGAACTGGATCGCCGGTTCTAGCGTCGGTTCCGGTCCCGGTCCCGGTTTTTCGGTTATTTTTCAAACTAGAACCGGTTGAAATATTGTAGATGATATGTTATCTTCCGAAGCTTGTAAATAATTCAATATTTAACCAAATTATGACTTTTTACATTCTAATTTGAAGTACAAACACTAAATTACATGATGAAAAAAGAATCAAGTATTCCAAAAAAAAACTTCTTGAACTAGAAAATACGCAGCATTGATATGCTGTCTTCTGAGGTCTATAACTGATTCAATATCTAACAAAAATATGTGTTTTATAGTCTAAAATGAAGTACAAACAGCAAATTACATGATGGAAAAAAAATTAAGTAATTCTGATCTCATATTAATGATTTATGCACATTTAAAAAAAATGGGACAGATTCACAAAAAACAAAAAAAAAATGTTTAAATAGAGAAAACGCAGCATCGATATTCTTTCTTTCGGGGCATGTGTCTGATTCAATATCTAACCAAAACATATGTTTGTACAATCGAAGTTGAATTACAAACTCCAAATTACATGTTGGAAAAAAATCAAATAATTCTGATTTCATATGAGTGGGTTATGTACATTTTAAAAAACAGGAAAATTGTCAAACCGGTTCCAGTTTTTAGAACCGGGACCGGCTTTCATAAATGGAGAACCGGTAACCGGACATTGTTACTAATTCCGGTTCTGATCTGGTTCCGGTTCCGGTAGTCCTAATGCTCATCCCTAGATCATTGTATGCAACGAGTATACATTACTACTTCGGGGATTCCATAGCAATTCATGTCAATAAGGTAACCATTAGGGATAGAGTACATCGAATGAACATATGGTTCATTAACACCTACAGGTTGCGATCTTGTCAGTGTTCCACTGAACTATCTAGAATAATATGTGGTCGTCATCAATACTCTGCTAGACGACTAGTTCATGAGTACAATAGTAGCATAAGGTCATGGCCTCTCATCATCTGTAACGTCCCAAAAATTATGAGGTGAAAATTTCATTTTTTTATTTCAACCATAAACACCCTTTGGTCATTTTAATCATTCAAAAGTATATCAGAGTACAATTCCCAAAATCATAAAGTGCGGAAACATGGGTCGATGCACTGCGATTAATTCGGGCCCTTCCCTCGCAAACCGGGAGTACCTAAAAAACATTTTAAACATAAGCAGTAAGCACGAAGCTTAGTGAGTTCCCCAAAACACTGTATATCATACATATCTGACAGCTCAAGGCTGTGTCAGGTCTATTTCATCCCCAATTCTATTTCAACTCATGCGTCGGCCCAAGGCCATACCGGGTCTATTTCACCCCCGAGTTTATTTCAACTCATATGTCAACACAAGGCTGTACCGGGTCCATATCACCCCCGTGTCTATTTCACCCCACATACATATAGCAAACAGGCACACAAGAATATAACACATACAATAGAAGTCACAAAGACTATAAGCACATAACATATCCTAGTGTCCTACATTATAGTGAGCAAACTCACCTCAGTCTGCTGACAGTCAAACAAATGATCGGGCTGCTGAACCGGAAAAATCCATGCGCTAGTCAATCAAATAAAGATCTTAATTAATAATCGAGCCATAAACCTTAACTAGGAATCTAGTTCATTTGTCCAATTCCCAGGGTGAAAGACCATTTTACCATTTCCTTACTTGGCCCAAAACCAAGGCTTAACCCAATGGCTCCAAAAGCCCACAATGGCCTATATTCCTAAATGACACCCAAAGCCCATTATGGGCCCAATTCAGGAAGACCTAAAGCCTAACAATGGCCCAAAGTCAGCAAGACTTGTAGCCCAACAAGGCCCAAAATCCTAATAGTCCAAAAATGGCCCAAACTCAAAAGTCAACAAAAGTCAATGGCCGCTGAATACGTCCGCCGTATGCCATCTTTGGCGAGTACGCGCGGCGTACGAGCTGGATACGCCCAGCGTATTCCACAGCCAACTCATATCACCATTAAGTGCTTAATAAGTTAAGCCACTATGTCCAATTCTCATATCTGATCCTAAATGATGTCTTAACACGTAAAGTTGGCAACTTACTCCTTTCCATGGCTTAATGGGACCCAATACTCAATAAAATCCATAATAATAACCTTACTCATGCATGGTCCACTATAACTCATCAATATTGCATTTTTATGAACAAGGGACCTCAAAAATGCTAAGATCTATCATCCTTATCTTCTGGAGTAGCTCATACTCTCATGAAAGACTTGAAGGACCATAAAAAGCACAAAATCAAGCCCTAACTATATCTAGCAAAATGAACCATCAAGTTAAGAGCTTTATACCTCAAATAGCTTTCCAAGTTGATGATGATTTTGGATCCACAAGCTCTAGCCACACCAATGCAACTTCCAAGATTTCCTCTTCCTTCAAAATACCTAAAAACACCCTAAAAGTTCACTTCTAATCTCAAAACACTCAAATGGAAATTAGGGTTTCGTTCTTAGGGTTTGGAGAGGTGGAGGCTGGTCATAAGAGAGTCTAGAAGCAACTTAAGGTGTTTAAATAGGACACAAACCCTAAAAATTAGGGTTTTCCCCAGCCGACCGTACGCCCCGTGTACGTGGCCGCCTCCGGGACCAAACGAACGAGCCAGTATGCCCAGCGTACTCATAGAGTACGCCCCGCGTACTCGGCTTAGTCCAAAATCCTCGCAACTTCAAACGGTCATAACTTCTTTGTTCCAACTTCGATTTCAACGTTCTTTATATCCACGGAAAGGTAATGAGAAGCTCTACAATCCTATCAACTCTCCTTTTCCTTGAAACTTTCTGAACTTAAATCCAAAATTGAAGAAAAGCCTATACCATCACTTTACCGTTATACCCTTGGGCTCCAAAACACAAATTGAACACTTGGTACCCACAACCTACATTATTCACCACCAAATGGGTCTAAACCTCTCATTACTAATGCCCGAATCCTCATGATACTTGTTCCTTGGGTCACGACCATGAATTTTGAAACGACCCGAGATACGGTGTTACAACTCTCCTGTAACGCCCGCAGATTCGGGTTGGTCAATTTAGAGACAGTAATCGTTAACAATGAATTTTTGATAGAAGATTATTTAGAATAAATAATATTAACCAAGTTATAGTATATGTCACAAATATTCCATACATATAAAGAACGCTAAAATCCGACTTATAACAAAAAAGTTATGACCCGTCGAAGTTTTGCGGCAAAACCGGCACGACGCTGTGTATCGTAAAAAGTGAGTTGGCGACAAAATACTTTTTAGCCTTATCAATCTAAATGAAAGTCGTAGCAGACGTTAAACCGAAATCGTGCATATAGAGAACGTCAAAATCTGACTTCGTTAGAGGAAGTTATTAATTTTCTAAGATTTGGCATAGCAGTATGCAGCCCGGAAATTGAGTTTTAGATCGATCGATTTTTAGCCGACACAATCTAAACGAGAATTGAAGATCTCGTTAATGGGATTAGGATCTGAGGGTGACACGTGGCCGAATCAGGACCCTCCCTTTCTCTCCACGACTTCGCATAGGACTCCGACACTGCCCCTCATACACCCAGTGTAGAGCTTCAGGCGCCCCACGTACTGAGTACGCCCAGCGTACTCTGTAGCTACGCCCAGCGTACTCCGAGGATCCAACCTATAAATAGAGGCGAGGATCACCCCAAAAACTCACACCTTTCCCATTCTTTCTCTCTCAAATACTCTTCTTAGTCTCTCTCATTCCCTAGTACTTCCCAAGTGCTAGAGGAAAGTCCCAGAGCGCCAGAAGACTCCGAGAAGAAGAGCTTTCGGCTCAGAAGTTCTGCCCCCGCAGATCCCAGCTCCTACCTAAACCCCTTGTAAATGAGTTATGTTTACCCAACTTTAGGTATAGCTTATGTTTAAGTTCATTATCGTTATTATGAACCTATAAAAAATATATGTGCTAAGTATTATAAATTATACAAAGTGTTATTATAATACATTTTAACTGCTTGCGGTACGGGGAATCTGGTTTGAAGGGCCGCATAGGGTTGTTGGATTTCAGAACAGCTTAAATGCAAAAAAGGTCCTGCCCTCCGGTGTTTCATGCCTGGCCCCTGTCTTTACATAGTAGTTGAAAAGTATCATTTAACACTTATAAAACAATATCGCTCATAAATCTAGGCTAATAATTAGTCGCAATAAATATTAGACAAAAATCTAGTGATAATGATACTAGGTTTCGTCGAAGGAAAATAAAATTGTTAGAAACGAAGCGTTGCCCGAGTTTGGAGTCATCACTTTAACAAGTGAGTGTATAGTTACTTTCATCTTACACATAGATATGAAGTATTTAATATAAATTATGTGATATGTGTAACGCGCACAGATTTGAGCTAGTCAATTTAGAAACAACTAGGATTTTACCCACCGCGCGTTGCGGCGGCAGTAATGGATTTAAAAAAGGAAATATTTCAGTAGAAAAATAGAAACTTCGGAGGACTTAAGTTGCAAAAATCACTAAAATCAGGGACCAAAACCATGCATAAAAACTTAGGAGGACGTAAGTTTCCAAAACATAAAAGTCAAGAAACAAATCCATGTTAAGCAAAATGCTTAAAAGTAAGCACGAGAACGTAAAAAATATTTATATCAAAACGTAAATAAACTCGAAGCACCAAAACATAAAAAACAATTACGTCGAAACGAAGACAAACTGAAATTTATACCAATATGTACATAATAAAAGCAAGTAATTTAAAAAAAAAGAATTAACAGACAAAATTTCTAAATCTACGTCAAAACGTGGTCCACCTCGAATTTATACCGATACATATATAAAGTAACGCATATTAAATTATCTTTTTTTATAAATAAATTAACAAATTTTACAAACCTCAAATTTGTAGGGTTTAAAATGACATTTAATAAAGTAGAGGAAAATATAAAGCAGAGGGTTGGTAACTGTATACGGGATAAACACATTAAAAAAAGGAGAGGATTAAAGTCATATTCTAAAAAATTCAAAGTTTAGGGGGATGAAAGCGATATTTTAAAAAGTAGCGGGTGGAAAATAAAAGGGATGAAAGTAATATTTTAAAAAGTCAAGTTAAGGGGGTAAGAACATCATTTTGAAAAGTATAGGGAAGGAAATCTCCATTGTCAAAATAAAGGGATGGAATATGTATATAAATTCAAAGTATAGGGAGTGAGAATGGAAAAAAAAAGTAGAAGGGAGGAAAAGAAAGGAAAGTGACCACCGACTTTTGTATTTAGAAGATATATAATTAGCGTCAAAAATGGCTTTTTGATGGAAGATAATTTAGAAAGAATAATCTTAACCAAGTGATAGTATATGTCACAAGGGTTCCGTACATATAAAGAACGTTGAAATCCGAGTTATAACGAAGAACTCATGACCCGTCAAAGTTTTACGGCTAAACCGGCACGGCACTGCATAACGTAAAAAGTGAAATTTTGATAAGATAATTTTTAGCCTTAGCAATCTAAACAAAGTTTTAGTATACGTTAAACCGGGAACGTACATAAAAAAAGAACGTCCAAATCTGACTTCGTATGAGAAAGTTATGATTTTTCTAAGATTTCACATAACAGTATACAACCCGAAAATCAAATTTTAGACTGGTCGATTTTTAGCCGACACAACCTAAATGAGAATTGAATGTATCATTAATAGGAGCTCAACGATATAAAGACAGAGAAAACGGACGTCGAATGACAAAGTTATAAATTTTTAACGGACTTTAACTGTCTAAGCCTGTTAAAACATAACTTTAAAAATAAAGTCAAAATTAGTCGGCGGAGTCTAAACGAAAGTTGTAGAGTACGTCGCCACCTACGCATGTATATAAAGAACGTCAAAAACAGAGCTTGTATGTGAAAGTTATGGATTTTAGTAGATAATTAGTTTTTGGAGTAATCTGTGAGTGACACGTGGCACAATCCTGTCCATTGCTTCCTCCACACGCCTTGCCACTAGATGGTGACACTTGGCACTCAACACGACGAGTTGGAGGCCAGAACACACCGTGTTGGCCAAATTTTCTGCCTATAAATAGAGGCATAATTCACCTCATTTTCTCACACCTTCACCCTTCTTTCTCTCTCTCAAACTTCTCTCCAAACCCCTCCCAATCCCTAGTAACTCCCAAGTGCTAGAAGCGAGTCCCGGAGCGCCAGAAGGCTCCGAGAAGAAGAGCTTTTCGGCTCAGAAGTTCTGCCCCCGCAGAGCCTGGTTCCTAGCCAAACCTCCTAGTAAGTGAGTTATGCTTACCCTACTTTAAGTATAGCTTATGTTTGAGTTTATTATCGTTATTATGAACTTATAAATAATATATATATTATAAAATATAATATATAAAGTGTTATTATAATATCTTTTAACTACTCGCGGTATGGGGAATCTGGTTTGAAGGGCCGCATAGGGTTGTTGGATTTCAGAAGTGCTATAATGCCAAAATGGTCCTGCCCTCCGATGTTTCATGTATGTCCCCTGTCTGTACATAGTGGTTAAAAAGTATTGTTTAACACTTATAAAACAATATCATTCGTAAATAGTCGCAATAAATATTAGACTAAAATCTAGCGATAATGATACTAGGTTTCGTCGAAGGAAAATAAAATTGTTAGAAGCGAAGCGCTGCCCGAGTTTGGAATCATCACTTTAACAAGTGAGTGCATAGTTACTTTCATCTTACACATAGTTATGAAGTATTTAATATAAATTACGTGCTATGTGTGTATATTATCTGTGTTCTTGATATCTATGTTGGATGAACAAAATATACATGTTTTATTTGATTTAAACTGTATATGTATTTTATACCCATAAAAATATTAGGTAAAGATGGGTAGATGAATGATGAGAGATGAAAGATGATATAAATGAACATTGGCAGCTATGGACTTAATGCATGCTAGATAAACCCTGCAACTATGGACTTAGTGCCAAATAGATAAACCCTGGCAACTATGGACTTAGTGTCTTACAAATGAACATTGGCAGCTATGGACTTAGTGCCTTACAAATGAACATTGGCAGTTATGCATTTAGTGCCCTATAAATGGATATTGGCAGCTATGGACTTAGTGCCTAATAGATAACATCAGCTGCTATGGACTTAGTGCCTATTGGATGAACCCTGGAAGCGATGAACTTTGTGCCTATTCCTTAGGACAATCCTTAGGAATGAATGAGTGAATGATAGATGATTCTTAGGGTATATCCTTAATAAATAAAGAATATAATGGGGATGGGTAATTAGGTTAATTGTTTGATGATGAAACATAATAACTTTATGATTGTGGGTTGAAACCCTATGTACTCACCAGGTTTCCCAACCTGACCCACTCAGTTTATTTATATCACAGGCGTCGATACGAAGCTACATTACACTGAGAGATTAAAGGAGATGTAAATCACTAGTGTAAATGAATGTAAGGTATGTTTATGCTTATGTTTTTGTATTAACGATGACATCCCAAAGTTTTAATATAAACAAATTACATTTCTTCAGAAATGCTTTGATAATATATTTATCATGTTTTCTGAGAACAAGTTCCGCAATATTATTATTTAAAATGGATACTCTGATTTTTAAATAAGCATAAATAAAATTTTTAAAATGACCGTGAAATTGGGGATGTCACAGTTGGTATCATAGTATTAGTTTAAGCGAACTAGGAATCAGGATTTATTTCTAGACTTAAACTTAGAATCCTAAGCGATGATCGTGAGCAGTGTGTCTAATATATTTTAGGTAGTACACCTGAATAGACACAAGCACTAGCTTATTTAGGGAAGATGCCTAAAATGCTTTTATGTGCTAAATGATTTGTGATGCTTTATGATGCTATCATTTGAATCGGATCTATGGTCTGTTGCCGACCGGATCTGAAAACTTTATGTGTTCAGATTTCTAAATGTCTAATTATTGTATTAGAATTGTCATGTTAGCATGTAACTTTTCGGAGTGATAAAGAGATTTATGCATCTATCATAAATAAAGCTTTCCCTATCTTAGTTCTCGTCACTGCACACCGAACGTCTGATTTGGTGTATAGATCGACATGGCGAGAACCCGAAGCAGATTCAGAAATGCTAATGCTAATCAGCAGGCTGTGATGGAGCGTGCACCAGAAGTAGCAGTTGCACCCGAGCCAATCACACTGGAAGCAATACAAGCGATGATGCAAATGATGTTGGATCGTCAGATGGAAGAGACAAGGCGTCTACTTCAAGAGAATAGGGATGAACCTACTGTACCCATCATACAGCCTGAGCTGAACATTGAACAATCAGATGAAGGAAACTTTAGTCAGACTGTCAGTCAAGCTGAGCCACGTATGGTTAGAAGAAACCAACCCGATGGAGGAAATGATTGACGCAGATGTAAGTACAAGGATTTCATGGCATCCAAACCACCAAGTCTTTCTGGAAGCCCAACACCGGTAGAATTCAGGGATTGGATCTTCGATATGGAGATGATGTTTGAAAGTTGCGACTGCAGCAACAAACAGAAGACCGCTCTCGTGGTTACAGTATTGAAGATTGGGGCATTAAACTGGTGGAAACTACTAGTTGATACCATGCCCAAGGGAGAAGCTAGCAAGATGTCTTGGGAGGACTTTTTGGTGCAACTGAAAATGCAGTACTGCTCTGAGCAGGATCTTATGGGGAGAGCTGAGGTAGGAGAAAAGAGGAAGTTTGATGGATCTTCAAGGCCCAACAAGAAGAGAAGATTTTCAAAAACTAGTTCCAAGAAGTTTGGAGGAGGAGGAGGAAGTGAAGCAAAATGGTGCGATAAGTGCAAAAAGAAGCACTCTAGGAAATATGGCGAGGAGTTGACATGTTTCAAGTGCGGAAAAATTGGTCATTACGCCAATAAGTGTACATCCAACAAAAGGGTATGTTATGGATGCAGAGACAATGGGCATATGTCAAAAGATTTCCCGAAGAAAAATGAAGCAGCAAGGCCGAATGTGTCGCCGAAGCCGAAGGCAAGAGCATTCCAGATGATCCTTAATGAAGCAGGCGAGGATGCAAGGGATCAGGAGTGAGGATCTATATATCCGAAGATCGGGATATGAAGTAGCCATATAGATAGTATCATGTGGTGTAGCCTAGTATAAGAGGCATAGTATAGGGTGAACTTAAACATCTATGTAATCGTTTCAAGAAATAATATAAACCTTGGTTATGTTATCTGATGTGTTAAGTTGCTATATGATTTTTCTTGTGTGGCGACTTGGAAAACTGCGAGACAATACTTGGGACGAGTATGAGTAAGTGTGAAAGGTAGTAAAGGCCTATACTACCGGAAGCACGTGACTTACACTTGGATCGGGGAAAGTCACAAGGTTACCCAGGGCGCCAGTAAATGATTATGTTTTGTTCATGTATGTCGTTACCATCGTTTCGGTAATGACTAAGAAGATGATTATTATTCCGACCCTAGAGGTCATATCAAATCGAGTCTGGTTAAGATAGGTATGTTACGTGGTTCAGAGAACCAAGTTCGATGTAACATTCGACTTAAGCCAAAAGATTTAAGTAAAAGATAATCGAAGCTATAACGCCCGGTTCCTAGGAGGCATTTTAAAGAAGAATTCTCATTTTTGCAAAGGGACTCGAGGAGTTGGAGGTCCCAAACTCGTCCAGTACAAATAGGAATAAGTTTGGACCCGAGTTGAGAAACCTACTCGACGAGTTGGTAAGGACCAACTCGACGAGTTGGAGCTGGTAAATGAAACCCTAATTTCGGGGTTTTGCACACTATTTAAGCATCCTATTCTTCACTTGTTGGCGTCATTTGCTGCCTCTATCGTCATAAACCCTAGCTACAAAACCCTAATCCACCCTTGAGTGTTTTGGAGCCATTATTGTGTGTTCTTGGTGACTTTGAAGCTTGAGAAGGAAGGAGAAGCTTGAGGATTCAAGAGGGAGGCAGTAGATCCAGAGTTCAAGCTTCATTTCGGACTCATTTGAGGTAGAAAGATTATATCTTGACTTCGTATCACTTAAATCCTCATTTAGGTTAGTATGTTGTCACTTTTGGGCCATTTTGAAGTCACTTTCGGGATTTGAGTGTTTTATGGAGTTGTGACTTCAGATCTAGCCACATATGAGCTCATGAAGCTCAAAGTTGCCAACTTTATTAGTCCATGGCCTTTCTCCATGCCCTAGATCTCCTTTATAGCTTGGTTTTTGGTGTTTCTAGCGCATAACACCATGCATGGGCGTAAAGTTAACAACATTACGTGTTATGCGAGCCCTAGGGAACCAGATCTATGATTTAGAAGCATTGGGCTCGATTGGAATCGACTGAATGAGTGAGGGCTAAAAGGAACTCAACGAGTTGCTCATGCAACTCGGCGAGTTGCATCGTTATTCCCTAGTTTTCTGACTCCGGAGCAAACCCAGTGAGCCTAGGAGATGACTCAGTGATTGGGTAAGGTTCTCCGAGTTTTGAAGACTGAGGAACTCATCGAGTGCAAGGAAGAACTCGACGAGTTGTTCCGGTTTGTCCCGACTCTGTTTGAAGGAGAACTCGACGAGTCAAAGGAGGAACTCGGCGAGTTGTGAGTAAAATGTCCTGACTCGGTTTGAAGGGGAACTCGACGATTTCATGAAAGAACTCGAAGAGTAGGATCGAGATTTCCAAAGTTTCATGGATCAGGAACTCGACGAGTTGATGGACCAACTCGGCGAGTTGAGTTAACCAGAATGTTGACTTTGACGTTGACTTTGACCAAGGTTGACCCTTAGACGGTTATGAAGTTCGGATTGGAGTTTTGGACTTGATTGGTTTTGGACTTGGGCCTTAGCTAAGTATCTTGTGGGCCAGGGGTAAAATGGTTATTTTACCCACGTAAGGATTATGGATCATGGTTTGGAACCCAATTGCTAATAGGGTGATGTTTTGGTATTGATAGCCCAGGGAGTTGTTAGGACAGCAGCTAAGGATTTCCTGCAATGGACTTCAGCAGTGTGAGGTGAGTTACCTTCCAGTAGAAGTGGGTCTAAGGCCACAATGTCGGCCCACTAGTAGGAGTTGTTTGTCAGATAATTGTCTTTATGATAATTATCTAGGTTTGCCACTATCTGTTATGTTTTATGTGCTAGCCTGATATGATGTTATGTAATAGTGGTAGTAGGGGGAATAGTCCCCGTATCAGGTCGAAAGGACCCAAGGGGTAGGTCGGTCACCCCGGTATGCCTAACAGTATGATTATGTTATGTTGTTATGTGGTAGTAGTAGGGGTGAAACAGTCCCCGTAACCGGTTGAGATAAACCGGAGGGGTAGGTCGGACACCCCGGTATGTCTGACAGGGGTAGGTTAGGCACCCCGGTATGCCTAGCAGGGGTAGGTTGAGCACCCCGGTATGCTCAGCAGGATAGTTCGGGCACCCAAATATGCCTGGCAGTATGTTTATAGTATGGTATGTGTTATGATGGGGGAACTCACTAAGCTTTGTGCTTACGGTTTATAGTTTTGGTTTCAGGTACCTCTTCTTTGAAGGGGAAGGAGCCGGCATGACTGCAGCACATCACACACATGATTTTCCACACATGAGATTCTTGGGATTTGTACTCTGACATTGTTACTATTTGATGATATGGTTTTGAGACACGTTATCTATGGTTTTATGAAATAAAATACTTGATGATGTTTTCTTATAAATTGTTTTATGAATCGTTATATTAAAAATGAAATTTTTGGTCTTGAATTTTGGGATGTTACAGACACGATCAATAAAAGTGTCGTAATCGTCGTTAAGAAAGAAGCTTGTAGCTAGAAGTGATCCATGCTAGGATGTGATTATATCACATTAGAACATGAAGGAAGGTATTTTCCATTCTGGAATCTGACTCAAAAAGATCTGAGTCTAAGAGTTGCATTATACAATGAGAGGTCATTAGAACATGACACATCGGTCTGTTAAGATAATCGAAGTAAATACATTATATTAAGTTAAGTCTGTTTAAGTATAAGCAGCAGTCTCCAATAAGGATCGACTTTGTAACTCGAAGGTTACGATTGAAAGCCCAAAGAGCGTGTGCAAGATTAAACACCGCCAGCAGTCAAGAAGTTCAAAAGTTAGATACTCATTTGACAAGACAAATGAGTTACGATTATTACCTAGGATGAAAACATAACATATTGAGTCATTATACGAGCCCTGTTTCGTTGATGATTCTGGGACGTAATCATCCTAAGGGGAGATAATTGTAACGCCCGCAGATTCGGGCTGGTCAATTTAGAGACAATAACCGTTACGAATGACTTTTATAGAAGATTATTTAGAATAAATAATCTTAACCAAGTTATAGTATATGTCACAAGGATTCTGTACATATAAATAAGACTAAAATCCGACTTATAACAAAGAAGTTATGACTCGTCGAAGTTTTGCGGCAAAACCGGCACGACGCTGTGTATCGTAAAAAGTGAGTTTGCGACAAATTACTTTTTAGCCTTAGCAATCTAAATGAAAGTCGTAACAGACGTTAAACCAAAATCGCGCATATAAAGAACGTCCAAATCTGACTTCGTTAGAGGAAGTTATGATTTTTCTAAGATTTGGCATAGCAGTATGCAACCCGGAAATTGAATTTTAGATCAATTGATTTTAAGCCGACACAGTCTAAACGAGAATTGAAGATATCGTTAATAGGAACTTAACGATATAAAGACAGACGAAAACGGACGTCGGATGACAAAGTTATGAATTTTTAACAGACTTTATCTGTCTAAGTCTGTTAAAATATAACTTTAAAAATAAATTCAAAATTAACCGATAGAGTCTAAACAAAAGTTGTAGATCACGTTGCCACCTACACGTGGATATAAAGAACATCAAAAACAGTGCTCGTATGTGAAACTTACAGAATTTAGAAGTTAATGGGATTAGGATGCGAGGGTGACACGTGGCCGAATAAGGACCCTCCTTTTCCCTCCACAGATTTACATAGGATTCCGACACGTGCCCCTTGTACGCACAAAATAGAGCTTCGTACGCCCCACATACTGAGTACGCCCAGCGTACTCCGGGGATCCAGCCTATAAATAGAGGCGAGGATCACCCCAAAAACTCACACCTTTCCCATTCTTTCTCTCTCAAATACTCTTCTTAGTCCCTCCCATTCCCTAGTACTTCCCAAGTGCTAGAGGCGAGTCCCGAAGCGCCAGAAGGCTCCGAGAAGAAGATCTTTTGTGTAACGCCTCGATTCTCAAGTATTAATTTATGGTTTTAATTGTCATAATTCAAGGTCTACTCGACGAGTTGGATGCCTCAATCGTCGAGTAGCAGCGGTTTGGTCCACGTGTTTTAGTGACCTACTCACCGAGTCCAAGAAGGGGCTCGACGAGTAGGAGCTGGCAGGATGTGACAACCCAAAATTTTCCATTGCTTTGAAAGCTCAGCCAGTCAACCCAAATTAGTGTCAGACTTATTCCTGCTATCATTTAGCACAATTTAGAGTCTGTTAGAGCGTTCCGAGCCTTGTACACTTAAGGGATAAGTGTCGGGGTTTATCTGTCGAAGCTATAGTACAACGAACGGGCCTGAAACACATTGACCCGGAGTTCACGGCCACCACATGGGAGTTTACGGCCGTAAACTCCATGTGGGCCGTAAACTCCACCTTAAATGGTGAAATGTGGCCATTTGTTTCATTCCTTCATTTCCTTTGGCTGAAATCCTCTCAACTATCATCCCGATCTTCGTCCCCGATCTTCAAAACTCGTAAGTTTCTTGTCCTAACTAGTTGATATGTTACTTGGGCTAGTGATCTTACATGATTTCATCCATGAAATCATTCCATTTGTGTAGATCTTCAAGTTTCACCAAGAACACCAAGAACACACACTAGTGTTCTTGGCCAAAATCGACCATTCAAGCCCCTAGATCGTAAGTACTCTTGTTCTAACTCGTTGTATACTAAGTTTAACATGTTTAGGGCTTAGAAACATCAAGAATCATTGGATGAATGAGAGTTTACGGCCAAGGCATGTTCTTGGGCCGTAAACTCCCTTTAAGGGTACAATGATGCCCTTTCTTCTTTCCTTATGCCCAGAACTTAGCCTAGAACCAACCACCATTGAACTAGGGACCTTAAACATCAAAGAAACCATGTCCACATAGAGTTTACGGCCGTAAACTCATAAGGAAATGGTCCTTTGGCCGTAAACTCTATAAAGGGGTGATATTGTGCCCCTAACACCTCCTATGGCTTGTATAAATGACTAGAACCTTGCATGCTTAACCTAGAAACACCAAAACACGAAATGGGTGGGAAAACATGAGTTTACGGCCGTAAACTCATGTGTTTACGACTGCAAACTCCACCAAGGGTCTATTTTGAGCCCTAGTCACTTCCTAAGCCCTAGATTCGAGTCTAGCTTACTTCCTTGAGTGATATAAGACTTTTGAACACCCAATGGCACCACTTCCATGAGTTTACGGCCGTAAACTTATGGGGGAAGTGGTCCAGAAACCGTAAACACCCCTAAGGGCCACCATTTGAGGAGTAAACTCCAATGTGAGGTCGTACTCTCTTTATATGCAACCCTTAGTACTCCTAGCACTTGTAGTAAAGTGTTTTCATGTATTAGGATGTCTTTACTTGCATAATTAGTTATCAAATGACTAATTAGATACTTAAATGTATCATTACATGTTCAATAGGATCCGAGTGTGTGTTCAAGTCCTCACTTGACACATAGCATCCTATACCATTCGTCCATCCGAATCACCCACGTCAGGTGAGTTCATACCCCTGAATCAACCTTTTAAATGATTTTAAATGCTTTTATGGGGGGGAATACAAGTTGAACTATACAGTTAATATATCAATCACATGTGATTAATAACGGTATAGCAAATACATTTTTGTATGTTAAACTGTTTCATCCAGCTAAAGGTTTTCAAATCCTGTTTTCAAATCTCTTTTAAAGTATGAAAATCCCCTTTTAGATTATTAAAGCTTTTTCAAAGGTTTTACCAAAACTTCTTATATGCTTTTATATTGTAAAATGCATGTCTATATATGTATAGTTATATAAGTAATGTTTGAAGGACTTAGGAAGGCTAGCTCGCTTTAATTCCTTTTCCTTGTTTGGATGTGGCTTTAGGTTATCGGTTATCCGTCCGAAGGTCGTTTAAATATTAGTTATATATCATGTATACATATATAGTCATAAAAAGTTCTATCAGCCAGTTCATCACCTTTGGGTAGCAAAGGCATCTAGATAACCTCTCAAGTAAACTATAATAGGTATAATTTAGAAACCAACCATAACTTTCATGAAGGAGAACTTAGTTACATCTAGATTCTAAAAACTTATACTTTTAGTAAAAGAAAGGTTTATAGAAATCAAAACACGGGATACATCCTCATGACACGGATTTCACCGTAGTCGAGCGGTAACCAGAGTCTCCTGGAGGGAGAGCGGGCATTGTGTGTATAGATCTATACGGGACAGACACTCCCACATTCTGACTGCTAGCTACAGTCCCGGCTGACCAAGCCAAGGGGTGACAAATGTTACATTCATTCCGACGCCAGCAGGTCGTCAAGTATTCGATTGTCAATCAGTATGGTTACGAGTATCTTTACGCTTACCTTATAATTCATGGCTTTAAGGTAATAAGTATTATCACGGTATTTTCTATATAGGAAACTATCATAACCTATTTTCCTAGTTATACACTAGGCCACATTTTAAACCTTTAAACCAACCCACTTAGGATTAAAGGCTATTTTAGACTCTCCGAGGCGTATTGTTCATTTAATACTTTCTGGAGTCTGTATTTCATTGTTTTAGACTCTCCGAGGCGTATTGTTCATTTAATACTTCCTGGAGTCTGTATTTCCTTGTTTTAGACTCTCCGAGGCGTATTGTTCATTCAATACTTCCTGGAGTCTGTATTTCCTTGTTTTAGACTCTCCGAGGCGTATTGTTCATTTAATACTTCCTGGAGTCTGTATTTCCTTGTTTTAGACTCTCTGAGGCGTATTGTTCATTTAATACTTCCTGGAGTCTGTATTTCATTCTTTTAGACTCTCTGAGGCGTGTTGATCATTCAATAACACCTGGAGTCTATGTTTTATTTACTTTTAGCCAGCAGTGTTACTGCTGAGGTAAAAATATTATTTTCCCTATTACTTTTGATTGTGATCTTCTCACATATTCTTTAAAGTATAAATTATATTTTGATAATGATAGTACCTTTAAGGGAAAATGTTTCTTAAACATAAAACGATTGGGTCTTGGTAGAAGACTACTTTTATTAGAAAATATAGGATTTTCTGGGAGAAATACAAATACTCTGTAAATTCTAATCACCATCATTGTGTGAGATTATTTTGAAGTAAAACATGTATTTATACCAATGTCCTTAAATACTTATGAACTCACCAGCATTAAAATGTTGATACTCACTTTCAAAATAACTTGTATTCTCAGGTCATCAATAGACAGGTACACTCCGGGAGCTTTTGCGAAGTCAGCCTAGTACCAAGCTGCATCTTATGTTATTCTCTGTATTTACTTTTGATGTTGTTGCTAAATGTAACCTATGTAAAATTATTACTATTAATGAAATGGTTGTTGTACTTTGATTACTATACTACATATGTTGTGATACTTGACATGACGTCCTCCACCCCAAAACGTTTCCGCCGTTCCGGTTTTGGGGTGTGACAGATTGGTATCAGAGCAATGTTTATAGTGAGCACAGTATATCAAATCATAAAAGATATACGACCTATAAATACATTGGGATAAAATACTCTGACCAAGAACTATACTTTAAAATATAACCATATTTTACAAAAGTATAAGAACATCCAGAATCTAAACACCCGAACAAAGTATCACAAGAGGAATAAGAATAAAAGTCTTTGGATGTTGACCATTACCGTCAAACCTGGGCAGTTATGTAATCGTAAGCTGGAATAAATATAACCTGATCAACTATATTTATTCGAGATGCGACTAACGTGTGCTTGGGAGTGATGGTGGTGTTGCAACAAATCTAAAACTTACCAAATAGGAATGCTAGAGCCAAACATAAAGTTTAAAATACTATGGGAGTATTTTAGGATACTAAAAGACTCACAATAAACCCAAAAGCATGTTCAGAAGATAAGAATCAAGCATGTAATTAAAATACCATAGGGGTATTTTAGGAACCATAAATAACCTTGCGTGAGAACTAAAAAGATCCTTATTGATAGACCTATGATTACAAAGTGTATACTTCCAAGATGATATATAGTAAGGATCTCATAGGCTAAGAATGTGTGGTTTCGCTCTACTTCCTTTTCCTTGTTTGGATGTGGATATAGAGTAGTATCACGTATTCGAAGGCCTATCAGATCTAAGTTATATATGATTTGTGTACGCTGTGTAATTGCAGCAGGACTCGATATGGATCACCCAGTGAAATGTTTTAATAATCTCTTAGGATTCTTTAGACATTCGCATTCTCGCACGAACCCCTTTAGAAAACCTTATCCTCTTCAGTAATCGGCAGAAGAGTCGATACAGACCCAGAAGAGGTTCATTGAGAAGATTTCCAATTAGGAAATAAATGAACAGGGACGAGACTATTGAAATCACCATGTGCCTATGCCTTTTAGGGACATCGGTGGGAAATTCGCCTGAACTTCCGAGATTCCAGTCATCCATTACGGGATGATGACACTCAGAGTCAGAATCAGAAGTAAGGCGAAGCAGAAATTCAATATGTCTGCAAGAGAAGAAAACCCTAGGAAAATACTCGAAGAAAACCAACGCCTGTTCCAGTCAAGGATAAGAGGTGGACAGAGGGAGCCAATACATGGAACCCGAGAAGTGTCTTTCTGGAGTCTGTATTTCATTGTTTTAGACTCTCCGAGGCGTATTGTTCATTTAATACTTCCTGGAGTCTGTATTTCCTTGTTTTAGACTCTCCGAGGCGTATTGTTCATTCAATACTTCCTGGAGTCTGTATTTCCTTGTTTTAGACTCTCCGAGGCGTATTGTTCATTTAATACTTCCTGGAGTCTGTATTTCCTTGTTTTAGACTCTCCGAGGCGTATTGTTCATTTAATACTTCCTGGAGTCTGTATTTCATTCTTTTAGACTCTCCGAGGCGTGTTGATCATTCAATAACACCTGGAGTCTATGTTTTATTTACTTTTAGCCAGCAGTGTTACTGCTGAGGTAAAAATATTATTTTCCCTATTACTTTTGATTGTGATCTTCTCACATATTCTTTAAAGTATAAATTATATTTTGATGATGATAGTACCTTTAAGGGAAAATGTTTCTTAAACATAAAACGATTGGGTCTTGGTAGAAGACTACTTTTATTAGAAAATATAGGATTTTTTGGGAGAAATACAAATACTCTGTAAATTCTAATCACCATCATTGTGTGAGATTATTTTGAAGTAAAACACATATTTATACCAATGTCCTTAAATACTTATGAACTCACCAGCATTAAAATGTTGATACTCGCTTTCAAAATAACTTGTATTCTCAGGTCATCAATAGACAGGTACACTCCGGGAGCTTTTGCGAAGTCAGCCTAGTACCAAGCTGCATCTTATGTTATTCTCTGTATTTACTTTTGATGTTGTTGCTAAATGTAACCTATGTAAAATTATAACTATTAATGAAATGGTTGTTGTACTTTGATTACTATACTACATATGTTGTGATACTTGACATGACGTCCTCCACCCCAGAACGTTTCCGCCGTTTCGGTTTTGGGGTGTGACACAGGTGAAACCCTAATTTTCGGGGTTTTGCGCCCTATTTAAAGGATCATTGGCCTCCCGAGCCTCCCCTTTACAGCCTCTTGTCATCCTAAAACCCTAATTCGTGTGTGTGTGCACATTGGTGTTTTTAAGCTTTGAATAAGGATTTTGGTGAGAAAAGCTTGGGGAACAAGGGATTTGAAGCAAAGAACTCATGGGGATTAGAGATCTACTCTAGTGGGCACCCTTTTGAAGGTATTAAGCTGCTATCCAGGCCTCATTTCATCTTAGATCTCATTTAGGTGGATTTTTGGAAGCTTTTCTTGTGTTTGAGCCAAGATCTGAAGTTGCAACTTCAGATCTGGGCTCTCTTTGGCCTCTAAATCCATAAAGTTGCTATCTTTGTCAAGCATGGACTTTCCCTCAAGTGTGAGACTTCTTTACAAGCTTAGTTTTGTCATTTTAAGACTTTAGGGCTTTGCATGCACGTAAAGTTTGCAACTTTACGTGATAGACATGCCTTGGGAAGCTGGATCTGCAATTTGGAGCCTTAGCATGGCTTAAAAAGCCTCCGCATGGATAAAGGACCGAAGGGACTCGGCGAGTCGCATGGTCGACTCGGTGAGTCCTATGAAGATTGCCTTGGGCTCGGCGAGTCAGTCGAATGACTCGGCGAGTCGGCTAGGGTTTTCCCACCCTTTGGACACGTATGAAGTCGACGAGTTGAAAAGGGGGAAACTCGACGAGTTGGCCAATGAGTTTGCGGCCACTGACATTAGGAACTCGACGAGTCGCTCAAGTGACTCGGCGAGTTATACAAGGAACTCGGCGAGTGGCTAGTTGTACTCGACGAGTTGAGGTCAACATGGACTGTTGACTTTGACAGTTGACTTTGACTTTGACCAAGGGTTGACTATTGGACTTCTGGGGCATTTTGGGAAATTGGAAATTTACAAGCATGGTTCTATGGTGCATTTAGGTGGTGGAGTTGTACCGGCAATCCAAAAGCTTGGGTTTATCTTCGAGTCGACAGTGCGAGGTGAGTTACCTCACTATACTAAGGGATCTAAGGCACCAAGGCCGGCCCATTGGATATGTTATCCTAGCAGTGTTAGAAGTTGAGTATGAGTTAGTGTTGCATGCTAGTGGTTATGCTAGTTAGGTAGATCTGTAGGACTACCTGTGTTGTTATATGATTATCTGCATGCTCAGTAGTTATGTTATGTGTTGATATATTATGTGGGTGGGTTGAGGTGATACTGCTCCGTGCGATAACCAACAAACCTGGGAGCATTCCAGATACGAGCTGAGGGGCAGGTGGGGAATGTCAGACTCGTACTGTGGGCTCGGGAGCATTCCAGATACGAGCTGAGGGAGACTCGTACTGTGGGCTCGATGGCAATCCAGATGTGATATGTGGACCCGGAAGGCAATCCAGACTTATACTGTGGGCCCAGGGGTAATCCAGTCTGTAAAGCTGTGGACCCAGTACATGCTGTTATTTGTATATGCATTATGTGCAGTGTATCGGTATTTTGGGGGAACTCACTAAGCCTCGGGCTTACAGTTTCATATTATTGTTTCAGGTACATCAGGGGATCGCAGCAAGGCGAAGGCGTGATCGTACAGCTCCTCATGTTTTATTTATGTTTCTGGGATGATCTCTGATATTAGACTATTTTGAAAACAAATTTGTAATAACTATTGGTTTTAAACGTTTTGAAAAGTATTAAATTGGCTTGAATTTTATGGGTGTTACAAGTTGGTATCAGAGCCTTGGTTTGAGTGAATTGGAGGAACATTCGTGTGAATCCAGTCTCAAACTAAGGAAGGATTTTCAAAATAATTTAAAATGGTTTTTGAAAATAATAAAGGAGGATGCAAGTGTACGATCAGCCGGAGCCAGTAAGTAGACCCCAAAATACCATACAAGTTAATTGATATTATGTGATATGTTAGAACAGCATGCTAGTAATAAGATAGGGATCCTCAGGAATCGTATGATAGAATTGCCTGATCTTTGATGCCTTCTCTTATGTAGAGTACCTCAATTGATTGTTTGTGACTCTTTCGTGTGTGAACTAACTATTGGGTGAATACTCTAAGTCACATGCTACATGGGTTAAATGGTCTTAGGGTAAGGGATTTGGTCCTGCTGCGCAGCTCTTGTCTAAGTCCAACCGTCGTGGGATTAAATCTTTTAGTCAAATATTGTTTAAGCCGTGCGGTATGTGATTGTATTCATGCAATAGTTAACTGGCACCAATGGAGGGTCGTGTGGTAGTTGGTGGATGGGTGGGTAGTGAGAGGCCGAGAGGCTAGTTATGAGATATTTAGCATTTCTCTAGAAGTGAGGATTTAGCGTTCGCTATGCATATGTATATTGTAGGGTGTTGTGGTGATACTTGAGACAAATATGGGTAGGTGTGGAAGGTAGTATGGGCTCGTACTATTGAAAGCACATGACACATACGTGTATCAAGGAAGTCATAACCCCTAGGGTTTGGTTGGGAGTAGGTTCCCCGTCGTGTATGCGGATTATCTGATATCTTCCTGGTATATGTTCAGTATGGTGATGGAGAATCAATTTGAGGCGGGATCCGGATCAGGATCGGGAGAGAGTGGCCAGGATAGGCCGGTATTGTCCGTCGATCAGATATGGGAGATGATTTCCATGGAGGTTTCTCAGATTTTGTGAGAAGAATTGTTCGGTGTCGTGGACCGGGTCGCCGCCAGGGTGATCGCCAAGTTCGAGGAACAAGTGGCAGCGTTGCAATCTGTGAGAGATGTTGCTACCGGGATGACTACTGGGGGAGTGCCGGTGGTGGGGTCACAAGTAGGAAAGAGGAGGAGGGACTTTTCAGCAGGGAACGAAGAGTTAGAGACAACGAATCTAAGTACTGGAAGTCAAGAGGGTTTGGAAGTGTGTGGCAAGTGTGGGGGAACCCACGGATTTTCTTGTCACAAATTCAGGTGCTACAAGTTCAGAGAGAGAGGGCATGTGCAACGGGATTGCAAGAAGGATCAGATATGCTTTCACTGTCACCATCCAGGTCATTTCAGGTCCAGCTGTCCTGCTTGGAGGACGGAAGGAATTCAGATTCCAGCGGTCATCGTTCCTCGGGAGGTCAAGGTCGAGCCGCAAGAAGTCTCTGGTATGTAATTGGAAAACCCCATTCTGTAATAATATTGTGGTCAAATCATCCGTGATCGGTATTTATTTTGTCTTGGAATATTGTTGAGTTTGGATGAGAAATAAATTCGGGTTAGTTGCATGTTTTGTCTGGTCTATGTATTGCGGAGCTTCATGAGTTGTTAGGTCACAAAAAGTGTCAGGAGAATTTATTGTCAGGGACCTTTAAGGACTGTTCAGAGAAGGTAGCATGGTTGGATACCATGTTTCGCGGTAGTGGTTCTGTTCCTGTCAATCTTTTGGTTATGGCTTCTCAGTCATGGGGAGGGACTTGGTATCGGTTGTAAGCCCAGTGGCGTTGTGGATTCGAGTTTTTGATGCAGACCTAGTGAGTTTTGGTTTGAGGCCTCAATGGTTTTGCTCGAAGCCGGGAATGCTGGTCGCGGGGCTCAGGAAGGGAGTGATGATTATGATCAGCTTGAGTTTTGCAGTTGGAAGTAGAATGGCTGATTGATGGATTGGAACGTCGTTTTCTAGGGCAAGGGTTGTGCCCTTTTCAGTTTTTCGAGCTCGAAGGAGTGAGAAGGCTTGTGATCCCAGGATCAGGTTGTATTCCAGCTCGGGGTCAGTTGGTTGCAGGGATTGGCGACATTATTTCAGCACCGGTAAGCGCAGGTGGGTCGATGTGGCATGAGTATTTTGTGAGGTTCGGTTTGCTTTGGATATCTTATATCAGGCGGAAGGGATTGATTGCGTGGCCTATTGCACTTTTGGGATCGTAGACTATGTCTTGGGAGTGGTTTGTAGCCGGTTTAGGGCAGAGGTTGTTTCATCTACTGCAGTTCAGCCGTGGGCGTTTGAGCAGGTGATTAAGTCAGGGTGCGAACCCTAAATGAAATGATTTATAGAGCCCAATGCGGGAGACTTGTTTGGAGCACCTTTGGAAAAGGGGTATTATGTGGGAGGTTTGTGGACAGGGTTCCACAGGATGGTTATTCAGCATTGTCAGGAATCAGTGGTATTAGTAACCGCTATTGATTGGCGGATGAAGGAGCCAAAGGAAGTAGCTCGTTGCTGAGGTATTAGTTGGAGTATCTGTCTTTTTGTCCTCATGATTCGAGTGTGGGATCATTCAAGCATTAGTGATTGTCGGTTTCAGTGGGATTCAGGAAGTGTTCATATGGTTCTTAGAAGTATGTGATCAATTGGGATGGGCTAGTAATGGAGCGCTAGTTAGAAAGAGTTGGTTGTCATCGGATCGATCGTTTGGAAGTAAGAAGGATTGGGAATCCTCCAATTTCATGTATTGTGAAGGCTTAGCCGAATCTAAGTGGGGGAAAGTTACCCCGGGATGTAGAAGTAGGAGAGGTTTTGAAACGGGATAAGTTACACAACCCGACAGGGAGAATGGGGGCCCTAGTGGCGGCCTGGTTTGAGGGTTGTGCTGGTTGGGGGTTGGGTAAAACTCCCCAGCATAAAAAGCACGTCTTCTTGGTGCTTGATAGCGGAAGTTGGGGAACCAGGTTGGAGTTCTAGTCACGTATTGAGTTCAATTCGAGTTTTTGATCGAGGGTGTGCTCGACTCTGTGGGTTTTAGATTGATAGATAGAGGGGTTTGTTAGCTACCAGGGCTCGGCAGTGCATTCAGCACGGGTGTGCGAGTTATTTAGCATATATGGTTGACCCGCGGGTCAGGGTACAGACCACGGATCTCCGAGAGGGTAGACGAACGACAAGAGGCCTAGGGTTAGGCCGGGATTAGAATCCCCAGAATGGATCAGGAGTTCGGAACCCCAAGTGGGTGAGAACAGTCCGCATGGGAAAGATCACCCGGAGAGGTGGTCCAGGGAGATGCTCAACAGTTTAGAGTGGTCCAGACAGACTGAAGGCCTGGTGAGGCGGTTCAGTCAAGCTGAAGACTCTGTATGTGTTAGTAGATCTATGTGCGAGTATTGAGTATGTTGCTATGCTATAGCAATCAGTAGGCCTGTCCCCAAGTATTAAACATGCTGATGGAATATGCTGAAGACTTTGTATGGGTTTTGTTAATTATATGTTCAGGTTCTGAGTATATATGTGTTATGGGGTAGCAACTTGTTCTGCAAGTGGATAGTGTAGGGTGAGGTTTCAGCACTGTGACACTTGTTGGTGTTGTGAAGAACATTGATTAGGCCTTCTTGGGCAATGGAGGGGGTGAGTACCTCCAGGACGGAGTGCTGGACATCTAAAGTGACGACAGCGGTGTCGATAGGTTATCGGGAGCATTCCAGTCATGAGCTGAGGGCCGAAGAGGGCATGTCAGACTCATGTTGTGGGCTCAGAGGCAATCCAGACCTATGATGAGGACCATGTAAGGGTATTCCAGTCATAGGCTGTGGGCATAGAGATTGTGTTGGTTATATCTCTGGTAAGAGCGCGTTCGGATTGGATGTATTGTTGAAATCCGGGGGAGTTGCACTCAGTTGTGACGAATCAGAGGATTGTGGATGAAACGCAAGGATAGATCCTTGGATCTCAAGGTATGAGTAGACCCGAGTCATGTTCATAGAGGTATTCCAATCTAGGGTATTCCATCCTGAGGATGACCGGACCCTATGATTGATTGGACCTGATATGTTTGGTATTCCAACCCGAGGGTTGATTAGGCCCAACATGTGTGGGATGTGTGGGTATTCCATCCTAGGGATGACTAGACCCGTCGTACGCATGCCTGGTCTTCCAGCCTGAGGCTGATTGGGGCAGGCATGAGTGTTCGTGTTTTAGTATATTGAATTCGTATGATATGTTGAGACAAAGGGTTCGCTTCAAAAGAGGCAAGGTTGGGTTTTCGATACTTGGGATCATTAGGATTTTGTCAAGTTGGCAAAGTGGCATGTAGGATAGACCTTTTGAAAAGGTTTGGTTGGGATTCACATCACCTTTCACGTTTCGCAATTGCGAAGGCGCATCATGGATCAGGAGGCGGTAGCATCGTTGCATGACATTCAGGTCGATGAGCGCCTGAATTATGTTGAGAGGCCTTTGGCCATTCTGGAGAGAAGGGTGAAGGTTCTGCTGAACAAGGAGGTACCTTTGGTAAAGGTACACTGGGAGCACCAAAGAGGGTCCGAGTGGACGTGGGAGCCGCAGGCAGAAATGCGGGAGAACTATCCAAAGTTTCTCACCGCAGCAGACTTCGAGGACGAAGTCTAGTTCAAGTGGGGGAGAATTGTAATGCCCCGGTTCTCAAGTATTAATTTATGGTTTTAATTGTCATAAGTCAAGGTCTACTCGACGAGTTGGATGCCTCAATCGTCGAGTAGCAGCGGGTTGGTCCACGTGTTTTAGTGACCTACTCACCGAGTCCAAGAAGGGGCTCGACGAGTAGGAGCTGGCAGGTGAAACCCTAATTTCCGTGGTTTTGCGCCCTATTTAAAGGATCATTGGCCTCCCCAGCCTCCCCTTTACAGCCTCTTGTCATCCTAAAACCCTAATTCGTGTGTGTATGCACATTGGTGTTTTTAAGCTTTGAATAAGGATTTTGGTGGGAAAAGCTTGGGGAACAAGGGATTTGATGCAAAGAACTCGTGGGGATTAGAGATCTACTCTAGTGGGCACCCTTTTGAAGGTATTAAGCTGCTATCCAGGCCTCATTTCATCTTAGATCTCATTTAGGTGGATTTTTGGAAGCTTTTCTTGTGTTTGAGCCAAGATATGAAGTTGCAACTTCAGATCTGGGCTCTCTTTGGCCTCTAAATCCATAAAGTTGCTATCTTTGTCAAGCATGGACTTTCCCTCAAGTGTGAGACTTCTTTACAAGCTTAGTTTTTTCATTTTAAGACTTTAGGGCTTTGCATGCACGTAAAGTTTGCAACTTTACGTGATAGACATGCCTTGGGAAGCTGGATCTGCAATTTGGAGCCTTAGCATGGCTTAAAAAGCCTCCGCATGGATGAAGGACTGAAGGGACTCGGCGAGTCGCATGGTCGACTCGGCGAGTCCTATGAAGATTGCCTTGGGCTCGGCGAGTCAGTCGAATGATTCGGTGAGTCGGCTAGGGTTATCCCACCCTTTGGATACGTATGAAGCCGAGGAGTTGAAAAAGGGGAAACTCGACGAGTTGGCTAATGAGTTTGCGGCCACTGACATTAGGAACTCGACGAGTCGCTCAAGTGACTCGGATAGTTAGCGAGTTATACAAGGAACTCGGCGAGTGGCTACTTGTACTCGACGAGTTGAGGTCAACATGGATTGTTGACTTTGACACTTGACTTTGACTTTGACCAAGGGTTGACTATTGGACTCCTGGGGCATTTTGGGAAATTGGAAATTTACAAGCATGGTTCTATGGTGCATTCAGGTGGTGGAGTTGTACCGGCAATCCAAAAGCTTAGGTTTATCTTCGAGTCGACAGTGCGAGGTGAGTTACCTCACTATACTAAGGGGTCTAAGGCACCAAGGCCGGCCCATTGGATATGTTATCCTAGCAGTGTTAGAAGTTGAGTATGAGTTAATGTTGCATGCTAGTGGTTATGTCAGTTCGGTAGATCTGTAGAACTACCTGTGTTGTTGTATGATTATCTGCATGCTCAGTAGTTATGTTATATGTTGATATATTATGTGGGGTGGGTTGAGGTGATACTGCTCCGTGCGGTAACCAACAAACCCGGGAGCATTCCAGATACGAGCTGAGGACCAGGTGGGGCATGCCAGACTCGTACTGTGGGCTCGGGAGCATTCCAGATACGAGCTGAGGGAGACTCATACTGTGGGCTCGCTGGCAATCCAGATGTGAGCTGTGGGCCCGGAAGGCAATCCAGACTTACACTGTGGGCCCATGGGTAATCCAGTCTGTAAAGTTGTGGACCCAGTACATGCTGTTATTTGTATATGCATTATGTGCAGTGTATCGGTATTTTGGGGGAACTCACTAAGCATCGGGCTTACAGTTTCATATTATTGTTTCAGGTACATCAGGGGATCGCGACAAGGCGAAGGCGTGATCGTACAGCTCCTCATGTTTTATTTATGTTTCTGGGATGAACTCTGATATTAGACTATTTTGAAAACAAATTTGTAATAACTATTGGTTTTAAACGTTTTGAAAAGTTTTAAATTGGCTTGAATTTTATGGGTGTTACATTTTGGCTCAGAAGTTCTGCCCCCCCGCAGAGCCTGACTCCTAGCTAAACCCCCTTGTAAGTGAGTTATGCTTACCATACTTTAAGTATAGTTTATGTTTAAGTTCATTATCGTTATTATGAACCTATAAACAATATATGTGCTAAGTATTATAAATTATACAAAGTGTTATTATAATACCTTTTAACTGCTCGCGGTACGGGGAATCTGGTTTGAAGGGCCGTATAGGGTTGTTGGATTTCAGAACAGCTTAAATGCCAAAATGGTCATGCCCTCCGGTGTTTCATGTCTGGCCCCTGTCTGTACATAGTAGTTGAAAAGTATCGTTTAACACTTATAAAACAATATCGCTCGTAAATCTAGACTAATAATTAGTCGCAATAAATATTAGACTAAAATCTAGTAATAATGATACTAGGTTTCGTCGAAGTAAAATAAAATTGTTAGAAGCGAAGCGTTGCCCGAGTTTAGAGTCATCACTTTAACAAGTGAGTACATAGTTACTTTCATCACACACATAGATATGAAGTATTTAATATAAATTACATTCTATTTCTGCATATTATCTGTGTTCTTGATATCTATGCGGGATGAACAAAATATACATGTTTTATTTGATTTAAATTGTATATGTATTTTTATACCTATAAATATATTGGGTAAAGATGGGTAGATGAAAGATGAGATGAATGATGAGAGATGAAGAACGATATAGATGATGAGAGGTGAAATATAATGAGAAGCCTTGACCTTAACGATGATCCAGTCATCTAGCAGAGTATAGATGACGACCACAGACTATTCTAGACAGTGCAGTGGAATGCTAGCAGGCTCGCAACCTGTAGGTGTTGTGAACGATCTGTTCACCAGATGTACTCTAAAAACCCCGACAGCTATGGATTTAGTGCCTTATAAATGGACGTTGGCATCTATGGATTTAGTGCCCTATAGATGAACATTGGCAGCTATGGACTTAGTGCCTAACAGATAACATCGGCAGCTATGGACTTAGTGCCTAATAGATAACATCGGCAGTTATGGACTTAGTTCCTGTTAGATAAACCCTGGCAGCGATGGACTTCATGCCTATTCCTTAGGACAATCCTTAGGAATGAATGAATGAATAACAAATGATTCTTAGGGTAGATCCTTAAGAATAAAGAAGATAATGGGGATGGGAAGTTGGGTTAATTGTTTGATGATTAAGCATAATAACTATATTATTGTGGGTTGAAAACCCTATGTACTCACCAGGTTTCCCAACTTGACCCACTCAGTTTATTTGTCTCACATGTATCGATACGAAGACACATTACACTGAGAGATTAAAGGAGATGTAAATCATTAGTGTAAACGAATGTAAGGTTTGTTTATGCTTATGTTTTTGTATTGACGATGACATCCCAATGTTTTAATATAAATAAAATAAATTTCTTCGGAAATGCTTTGATAATATTATTATCATGTTTTTCTGGGAACAAATTCCGCAATACTACTTTTCAAAAAGGATACTCGTCATTTTCAAATAAAGCATAAACAAATCGGTCTTTTCTTGTGACAACCCGAAACTTTTTCCGTTTCCGTTATGCGATTTCCGTTAATAAAATTTGAATTTTATTAATTTTCCGTCAAACTTCTTGGTTTAGAAAATCATCTAGTTTTATATAATTAAATTTATATATGCGAGTCGGAACCAAAATCACGCGAAAAACCCGAAGTTTCCTTGAAAATCAAACAATTTCCGGCCTAAGTGAGTTTACGGCCGTAAACTCGTTTACGGCCGTACACCCATTTACGGCCAGCGAATGGTGGACCCCCACCACCCCAGGCTATATATATGAGACCCCCACCCTCATTTTGACCTTCTTGGCCGCAAACTCTCTCCTTCTACCTCTAAAACTCTTGACCGTAAACTCCTAAAACACCTTTATTTTTTCGGAAATCATCGAGAATCACCATTGGGAATCATTTCGGAGCATCTAGAGCACGTTTTACGTTGAAATCAGCATCTGCGTTCTTGAGTTTACGGCCGTACACACTTTATATCTTCAAAGGCCGTAAACCCTGTTCTTGAGTTTACGACCGTAAACTCATCGAATCTTCAAAAGCCGTAAACCCTTCAAGAGACAGTTCACGGCCGTAAACCCTGTTCACGGCCATAAACTCTGTTCACGGCCGTAAACCCCATTCACGGCCGTACACACTTTTTGAGTGGTGCATTTGTCTGAAAATCCACTTTCCTCGATTCAATCAAGTCCCGGTTTCCGTTAAGCGCCACACGCTACAACTCGAGGGCTTTCATTCAGTCTGTTGAATCGACGCTTGTGCACAGCTAACGGTGAGTTCATACCCCTACACTTTTCATGGTTTTTAAACGTTTTCAGGGGGAATACAAGCCAAACACAAATGATTTGTGAAACTAATACAAAAGGATTTTTAACAAGTATAAAACTTATGCAATTGATTCAGACAAACGATTTTCACGTTTTTATAATATATTTAGATATTTTATCCCCTTTTGTACTATGTTGAGCATAAGGGGCGTTTTCAACGTACAATCATGATTGCATAGTTTTCAGATCAATATACGAACCGGATATACTATATTCATGCAAACTATAATAGGTATAGTTTGGGGTTTTCAATACACTGAGTTATACATTGCTAAACATATAAAATATGACAGATTTAGTTTATGATATACATTACTACAAGATTACAACGATTAATAATTATTTAAGTATAATTATTACCTTATACAGTATTCAACGGATTCAAATACAAGAGAGCAATACAGAATTACATGTAAACTAGATTATACAGAATTGTGAGACTCTACTTCAAAACGGTACTCTTAGGTGTACTGAATTAAATCCTATCATAGTATAACCAGAGTCTCCTGGAGGGAGAGCGTGAGATTTGTGAATAGATCTATTCGGGACTGACAATCCCACACCTGAACTGCTAGCTACAGTTAGGCAGGCATGCCTGGGGTGACAAATGTCATAACATCTGACGCCTGAAGAACGTCGTAGAGGTCACTAGGTCATATCAAGCATGGTTATACGGCTCACAATAAGTAAAAACTAACCTTTGTTTACGGGATTTCATTCTTCATTAGTTTTATTTTAATTAATAGAACTATTATACTATACACTGGAGGATTCCAGGGATACAACAACTGGTTTTATTTTAAATAATAAAACTACTATACATACTGGTGGTAGCCAGGGTTTTTCAAACAGAACATACTATACATACTGGTGGTAGCCAGGGTTTTCAAACAGAACATACTATACATACTGGTGGTAGTCAGGGTTTTCAAACAGAACGTACAATACATACTAGTGGTAGCCGGGGTTTTCAAACTGAACATTCCATACACAGAGGTTTTCATACAGAATTCATCATACTATACGTATTGGTAGTAACCAAGCATACAAACTGATATGTTCTATACTACAAAGGATACCGTAACAAACTTTCATAGAAGGAACTGGTAATATCATGCTTTCACTAAAGAAAATATTGGATTTTCTTGGAAACATACGAACATTTTACAAGATACATCAACAAGTTTTCACTACAAAACATAGCTTATGAACTCACCAGCTTTATGCTGATACTCTTTCAAACCTGCTTGTATTCTCAGGAAATCAGTAGACAGGTACCTTCCGGAGTTTTGAGAAGACGAAGAGTATGGAGTCATGTCTTTTTATTTTGCTTATACTTTGATGTATGGAAACAAATTAAACAGATGTAAACCTTTTTCATTTATGTATTTAATGTTTGGTTGTGTTTACTATGATTGCTATGATACAATTGTTGTGATACTACACATGACGTCCTCCACCCCCGAACGTTTCCGCCGTTCCGGTTTGGGGGTGTGACATTTCTGACCGAGAAAATGGGGATGTCACATCTCCCCCACTTAAATTAGATTTCGTCCTCGAAATCACTCCTTACTACCTTCCAGATACGCCAGACGACCTGGATGATACTCCCACAACCTCGATACGGACTGAAAAGTTGACCCATACTTACAACATACTTCTAAAGCTATATTCGAAACCAACCTTAGCAAGGCCCCCATATTGACGACGAAAAAATCCTTGCTCCCGCTAACCTTAAATAAAGAAGGACAACCATCACTACTCAGCTCAAATCCAGGAGTTCAGTACCTTATCCGACCTACCGACATATAAGACAGTTCTGAATAACTGCCATTACGACTCCATTTCGCAATCCAAACCGTATGTAAACCCTTTCAACCCTGGATTACCTTGTTGTTTCCATTGGGAAACAAAATCCCTGACCATTCATTGCCGCCAAAAACCCTTCACTCGATAACCAGGCGACTCCCTGCCTGAGTCTCCAACGCTAGCACCATCTCGGGCTCATCTTGTTGTCCCATATTTATAATTCTGATGCAACCGAGACCTCCCTGGTCTTGTACTTACCTACCGATTAACCAATATAATAGAATTCCATCTGGTTGTTGAGGCTGATAGCCTCACACAATCGCACCACACAACTCCTGATTGAGTGTCTATCTGACAAGAGCTATCCTAGCTCGCCTATCATAATGGCTCCAACAGCCCTCCTGGTCTAACCAAGGATAACATAACCAACTATTCATCATTGTTGAATCCTTCAATTGAGATCGAGAGTGACTCCCAAAACAAGTCTTAACCCTTTTTGCGTCAACCGGGAACATGACTCTTGTCCTGAAATCCAAATATTTACACTTGCATTCTATCTGAAAAATTTCGCTAGTCCTCATATGGCCTAAGTAGGATGGCCCTTAGCGCCTTGTTTGTGGATGTAAGGGAAAACTTGAAAATTCGTATGTCATGTGTTCTTCACATTCGACCATCAATTTGTGAGTTGGACTTTGAGATTTGACATGATGCTGGAAATAGTTGCATGCATAACATGCCATTCATCATGAAAATCTTATTCACCTCTTGATATTGTTTGAACAAAATATTTCAACCCTTTTTCAGCTAAAATATTATTTATAAGTTTTGAGAGGATCATTTCGAGTATTTGGATTGCTATTCCTTACTCAAAATGAATTGACCCTCGAGTAACTCATTATATATTTCATTGTCTAACTTATTTTGGATGTATGTTCAGATCGAGAGGCTTGGTGCTTAGGAGATGGCATGGATTTTAGAAGACCCCAGCTTGTGGGGAACTTGAACATTTGTTTTTTATGATACCTAATGAACAACCTTGTTCCTTAAAACTCTTATCTAACTTTTAGGACCGTTATACTTTTTTGCATTAAAACTTGAAACTTTTGAACTTTGTTTTGAAAATGATTTTACAAAATGGCCCTAGTGATGGGTGTTACAGAGAAGACAGACTAAAATAGATGTGCTCCAATTTTCTTAAGGTGATGTTGATCGATGGTGATAGGAGATGAAGTAGCGACAACAACTAAAGCTCCGATGATATTTTTGGTGGTGGTCAGACAAGATGTACCGACGACGGGTGAGATTTTCTTTTTGGGAGAGATAGGCAATTAGAGAGGGAGGAAGGGGGTGGGTGGAATTTTCTTTTTGATTTTTTTAATTAAAATGTCTAAAATAATAATAAAAGAAATTTTTAAAAAAAATTACTAAATTAACATATTAATATTTTAGTTGATGCGGATCAAAACTATAAAAAAAATATCAATAAGACCAAAATCCTAAAAAAATATCCAAAATTAAATCAGCGGCCAATTATTTTTACATCACTAATTATTTTTGTAATTTTGTCTATTTAGATTTTTATGAGAAGGATTGTATTTTTGCAATTTTGTCTATTTAGATTTTTATGAGAAGGATTGTCGCATTTGGTATAGGATAAAACATAGACACGTGAAAATCACGTGATTTCGAGCTAAACAAGAAGTTGACTGGATATGGTACAAAACAAAAAGATATACACGTGTTTTTTGTTTGTATATGTTGGGTCTACCAAGGGTAATAAAGTCAATCTACTCCGCTCCATATTCCTATCCCACTGCAAACCTAATTATCCATCTTTCTCTTCAATCTGATTGCATTTTCCTGCCGACATACACACTTATGGCAGCTGAAGCTCAACAATTCTTCGATCTTTTCGATTCTTACTGGTTTGCACATCAAATCTTCAACAAAACCCTCATCCCACCTCCCAAATTCCACAAAAACGCAGAATCAATCGCTAAAACAACTCAAACTCTTCATTTCCCGGCTGTCCCCACCGTTAATGTCAGATCTTACAGTGACCAGTTGTTCATGGATGCCAAGAACCTGAGTTTCATCTCCGATTCTCCGAACTCCGTTCTTAATCTCCAAACTCCAAAGCTAGAAACCATTTTCTCCGGCATGAATATGAAAGAAATCCAAGAATTACCAGTCCGAGAAAAGGATAGAGTATCAGGAAGACGCAGAAAGAGGAAGAGCAAAAGCAAGAGCTTGTCGGAGCTTGAATTCGAGGAGGTAAAAGGGTTTATGGATTTGGGTTTTGTGTTTTCTGAAAAGGATAAAGATTCAAGCTTGGTTTCGATCATTCCTGGGCTTCAGAGATTAGGGAAATATGAAAAAGAAGAAGTCGATCGTTCTATTGTTGTTGCTTCGAGGCCTTATCTTTCTGAAGCATGGGATGATATGAAGAAGAAAAGAGAAGAAGAAGCATTAAGGCTGATAAGAATTCCACCACTTGGGAACGAAGTTGAGATTAAGCATCAGCTTAGATTCTGGGCTCATTCTGTTGCTTCTGTTGTTAGATGACATGAAATTAATATACTCAAAGAGTGTTTTCATGGGATTTTCTGAGTAATTTTTGCGATTTGTTTTGTGTACAAATTATGGTTTTCTGAAGTGTGAAATGAGTAAGATTACAGTCAAGTGTTGTCTTGGTTTGGGATTGATATTAATGGTTTTTGGATATGTATTGGACTCATACTCATGTTAAGTGAACAAAAGTTGCAATTTCTATAGCGTGTGCAAACTTATTTGAAGAAACTGACATAGATGTTGAACTAGAAAGCATATGTTAGATGAGCGTAAGTAAAAGTCACTTTCCCAACAACTCCCTATTTCCAAAGGATAAGCTATGTTACTCAATTTTCAACTTCCAATTATTTTTTATAACATGTGTCAGTGTCTTACCTATTACATATCAGTACGAGTATTTAAATTTTCTCTCCAATATTTTTATTAATCAAATTTTAAAGTCAATAAGTTATATGTAGGTTTTTCTGCTCATCTATAGTTTAAAGTTAGGAGCGCAAGTGCAATAGCTTTTTCAAGAGTTTATTAGGTATAAAAGCAAAAGAAAAGAAAAATATATTTAATTGTAGGTTTAATCCTAACTTTTTTTGAACAAGAATGATCCATATGGTTTCAAGTTTTTATATGGTTGGTTTTTGATACATATAAAATGATTTTTAGAATTTTTATTATTATCTTAAGCAAGTGGTGTTCGTAGACATTAAAATTGTTTTTTTGTCTAAGGGTCATGTCCAAATTGTATGATTTCAAACTTGGATTGAAATTGACAAGTTTGAAATGATACATGTCTTAGAATAAGTTCTCAATTAATTATGGAGTTTAGTTTTTGGCAACTAAGATATGAAAATGGTTGAGTTGGTGCAATGAAATAGTAATATATGTTTATAATTATGTTAAAACATGTATTTGTACTATTTGGTTAAAGTGTTATGCAATGATATTACAATGACAACTTTATGCAAAGTGGAAAGTCTGAAAATATGTTATCTATATGAGAAATATTTTAAGACTTCATTTTTTAATAGGCATTTATGACTTATTAGATTAAAAATAGTGTACACTTCAACCGAGTTATGTGTATATACTTATTTGTATGACATAGTTGATTTAATATACTTAGGATACCAAATGTATTATATATAAAAATCGGTATCTTATGGTTTGAAAACGGAAATATGATAACATGTGTGGTAATTAGTCATTTAGTGAAGAAATGATTGTATTTGTTATTGCTTTTCAGCTCGTTGCACATCTACATATTGGTATTGTTGCTATTGATTCTAATTAATTTAGTTTTCATATAACTACAACTAATAAAACATAAATATTTCAAACGAACACCAAGTATTTTAATTTTGAACATGCAACCTATTTGGTGTATTCTAATAAGATTAGATTTATATATAGAGATAGTAGCATTTTTTTTCTTCTTTATCTATCAAGTTTAACAAACAACAAATATTGTAATTGGCAAGTAGTTTGAACTTCAAAGTCTGGGCCTACTAGAATAGACCCATTGGTCATTCCGCTCCATAATTGTGATTCTATTCGGCAATAGAAAACAAACAATAGATTAGAGAATAAAGGGCGGCAAAAAAGTCAAAAAAACACTACAAGTTTGACTCGGTTTTTAATAATTTAATAATCTTTTCCTTATCCTTTAATTAATACAAAAATATAAAATGTTATTAAAATTGGTAATTATATTTTACATCCGATGACATGACATGATATACAACCCCCCAGCCTACTTTGTATTTAATGTCGTTTTTCAACTGTAGTGTGGGGTTTATAGATGATAACAGAGAGTGTGAACCAAAGTCTGTCGACAACACATATTCAGATCATATTAGGGTCTTAATTGTTATGCATATCACAGAACAAGACACAAAGACAACAAATGCAATTTTTTCGTCCAACCCAAAGAGGTGGAAGACATATGTTTTCATTTATCTATACAACTATTATATACATCCAAATTATATATATCATGAGAGAGACATGAAATGCATATACAAGTGAAAGAAAGCATTCTCATGATTTTTTTATAACATATGTTATAAAGAAGAGTCTTGTTCATTTAATTTTCAGACTGGGACTGTGATGGAAGCTTATAGGTGGCTGGTTTGTCAACACCCCGTCTCGAATACTCTCTCCATCTTCTTGCAGCTGCAGCCGCTCTTCTTGCTCTCTCTTTCACCTCCTCATCTGTGTCATGCCATCAAACTTCCTTTCAGACTTATGCAACAAATACCAACATACTTTCCATTCATTTTTACTTTATTTTTTTATGTATTGTACTTCGAAGATTCAAAGTATAATGTCCTGATATGGACTGTAATTGTGTAGAGTAAAAAAGTACAATACCTGTACTTTGATTTTGACCACGGGTTTTACCATTGCCCCAAAGGTTGCTCCAATAAGGGTCAGATTTGTCATTTGAATCTTTCGATTTCATCATTCTTACTCTAGCTTGCTCCTGTAATCAAATAATAAACTTCATCATTACTTACTAACTCATATTCTACATTTCTAATTCAATCATGTTTGTTTCCCATGATATAAACATGTTTATGTTTTTTTAATGCATAATAGCAACCTACTCATATTTCTTTGCCAATAATACCCAAATATATAAACCTGAAATTGTAATTATGTTGCTATTCTAGAGTGTTTACGTATGTATTCTTCATTTTAACTTCTTTTTATTAGTGAGCAAGAACCACACACATAAGAACATAAAAGTGAGAATTAAACGTCAAGAAACCCTGAATTCAGTGTTTAATAAATAAATAATATTTATTACCAGAACTTTGTTTTGTCTCTTTTCCCATCGACTGCTTGCCTGTCAAAACAAACAGAACCATCATAAAAAGATGTGGAGGGCATTTACGTCTTTTCAGACAATAGATGGACAGGGTTCATGGAAGAAAAAAAAACTAATCACGAAAAAGCAATTTATAAGAAATAAGTCTTACCATTCTAAAAACATCTGCAGATGAACCCATCCCTGCAAGCATGAGGGCAACCTGGTCAAAATAACCAAAGCAGGAGTTAGCAATATCATTAGTATATAACTAAAAGGAGAAATTATAATTAAGATATTGTTCATGTAAGAAATTATTACTCATAGTCATAGACACATTTGCTGTTTCACATTTAGATGACAAAGATTGATAAAAATGAGGAGGTAAGATAAATCTTTTACAGTATTTCTTACATTGACTCTTTCTACCCTCCGCATTTCATCTTCAAGCAAAGATACTTGTGCAGCAGAAGTCCAATGGATGCAATCAACAGGGCTAAAGAAAAATAATAATAATAATTTTCTCAAATGCCTTTCAAAGATTCAAACTTATGTTTACTTTAATGTATGCATAAAGATAAAATAACTCTAATAGAATAATGTTGGTGTCAAATGGTGGAGTAAATCCATATTTGATGTAAACATTTTTAAAAAATTTTACCAGCTATCAATAGCTTGTTGAACTAAGTCAGTGCTTCCTTGCTGATTACATGCTCTAGCTCTACCAAAATCCTCCTCTATCATGAACACGTCTGAGCAAACATTGGCACAATTTTTGCAGCCTATCATAAACAACAATAATTAATTAATTAATAAATTATATGTCAAGATATTCTAGACAAGTAAAGTTAATTGTTTATGTAGAGATGTTAATCTACTCGGAAATCAAATGAATTAGATTATATGAACAAGTTGAAATTGATCATATGTTTGATTGGCAGGAATTGGAATGGAATTTAATTCCATTCCTATGTATGGAATGCATATATGTGGTCAAGGACTTCAAATGCAAAATAGTGAAAAATGACAAAATTGTTGTCTATTGATTTCTTGGTCTTGGAAATTCTTCAAAAACTTTTTGAAATATTTATGTTACACTTTATTTAATTTTTTGTTCAATAAAATAATGTTATACATATTAGTAACATGTATTATCCAAACACGACAACAAATTATGAAACAAATATGTTAATAGTAGGGTTTAGAATAGGTATTTCAGTCATTTAGCAACCAAACATGCCATACGTAACAAAATGTCAAAAGTACCCTTCTTGCATAATGTATTAATGTAGTAAAGCAAGAACATGAACACGTACCTATACAGCTAAACTCATCAACAAATACATGATCCTTAGGAGAGGAATCATCAAAAAACGGATTTATTGCAGTCAAAGCATATCCATGGATTTCATCATATACCATTCGCTGAGCTGGATCGCTGAGAACCTACACTGCAATATTTGATTTACATAAGAAGCACAAGACATAATAATGTGTGTAGCATATGCAGTTTCATTGACTTGTGTTTTATAGCATCCTACTTTTATTTCTTTCTATTACAACATTCTACTTCCAACTTTTTACTTATTAAGGCATTGTATGTTGAAAAATCTACTCAGTTATAACATCATACTTTACAAAATCTACCCATTATAGCAGTGAAATTTTGAAAATTGCTTTGTATTTGGATGACATTGCTATATATGGTTAGATTTTTTTCCATGCATAATGTTGTAATAGGAGAACATGAAAGTGGGATGATATGATAAACATATGAATGAAAAAACTTTTCATGGTATGAACCCACCTCATAAATCTCATTAATGAAGATGCAAAAGTTTGTAGTGTCTGGATTATTGCCACTCAAGTCAGGGTGACATGATTTCATGCAATTATAATAGGCTTTCTTGATTTGCTCTGGAGTTGCATCTGGAAGCTGATTACAAATGAGAAACAATGAGATGAGTATAAACCAATAAGTCAATAACCATGATGGTAAAGAATATTTGACTGACATAATAATTGATAAAGAACAATCTGACTGATGGTCAGTTGGTCACCAATTTAGTGTAATGTATTGGAACTAGGGTTCAACGCTTTTCTAGAAAACAAATTATGGCTTAATGCTGCTCCTTCTAAATCCAATTCCATATATTCCTAAAACTGAACTATTCTTACTTAATAATCACATTGCAGATATTCAAATACTTTATATACGTAAATCAATGTACGCAACTAGTCAAAAATGCTAAAATGTCGACTTCCTGGGGAGCGATGGAGTTTTTCAAAAGTAAGCATATGAAATCAAGGAAGAAACAGAAGCCTAAACAAGAAGATGAAACTGAATTTCAACTAAAAAGAGTGAAATACGACCAGAGAGTAAGAGAATTTGACATACCAGTCCTAAGACAGCATAGTAATCATCAGCAACAGCATCCGATGAATACCGCGACGAATCAGTGGCGACTTTAACTCTGCTAAATCTTCTTCTTCTTCCCTCGCCATGGCCGATTCCATTCCACCTTATACTGTTGTTGGTCGCCAACATCGACGATCTGTTGCTTGGTGGATACAAGCTGCTCATTCCGTTTTGAAATTTAATTGGATCTGTGCAAACCGGAGATAGTAATTGAGCCATTATTGAATGATCTTACGAAGAAGAAGAAGAAGAAGAAGAGATGGTGAATTGGAGAAAGAAGAATGAGTGAAAATGGTGTGTGGCTCCAGGGAATTAACGCAGAATAAATAGTGAGGAAAATTGAGAGCCATGAGTTTAATAGAGCCTCGTCTCGTACAAGTAAGATTTTGGCATGTAGATACACGTGTCGTCACGTGGATGTACAACTCTTGCACGCTTCTGCACCATCATTTTTATTTTCCTAACAAAGAAACGGAAGATATTTTATATTAATTGCAAAAAATAATAATAATAATAATAATAAACATATCTTATATTTTATTCGAAACAAATTATTTGTAATAAAAACTAACTTCGGATGTGTTTCTGATGTTAGTTTATCAAGAAGTAGTTGACATTCAAAACCTTGTACACACCACGATAATTAACTTTGTTTTAGGTACTCATTTCATAGTTCATTTCATAGTTGTTGATTTAGGTTCTATAGATTTATAAGTAGATATTGTGGACATATAACATCTATGTTTTCGTGCATAAATTTATATAGAAATTTGTGTAAATACGTGTAACACGGTTAAAAACATATTGTATTCCTATAATATATATTATTTGCATGTTTGTGTTTTATATCTAGACACGTTTTACAATTCATGTCGTATATATTCGTCTCTGATACAAATATACGAATTGTCAAGTCTACTTCTAAGGCTATGTTTGGCTAACTAGCTGAAAAGCTAGCTGTTAGCTGAAAAGTTAGTTGTTAAATAAAAAACTAGCTGATAAAAAATAACATTTGATAAAACTAGCTGAAAAATATAAAATGACATAAAAAGACATTTAAAAGAATGTGTTTTTATAATTAATTAAGTGGTATATCTAGAAAATTTTAAAAAAGATCCTAAAAAGCTAGTCTAAGTAGTTTTTTAAAAATCTAACATATAAGTCACCTTATAAGCTACTTTTTGGTTTGCCAAACATGACAACTTAAAAAAGCTCACCATTCGTCCCTCGTGCACATGCCAGAAAACGTGTTTAGTCCTTATTTTAAAAAATTAACTCGGACCGTCCCTCATTCGTTTAAAACTTGCATGTTTCGTCCCTCTGGACATAAAATGACCATTTTGCCCTTATTTATTTCTTTTTTAATTTTCTTTTTATTTGTTTATTATTTTAGAATAAAAAAAAAGAAAAAAACAATAAATAAACATACATGAACCCACCCCTCCCCGCTTCCCCCTCCTATGTATTCCTCTACCTTTGTCCCCCATTCTCAGCCACTCCCAACGCCGGCGAAGCCCCATCAGCCCCACCTTCACCTTCACCCAAATGCGATAAACCAAAATCGGACCAGTCGATCTTCATCCTCCTCCAATCGCCTTTATCAAACCCTAGAACTCAAGAAGGAATTGTACATGGAATCATCAACAGCACCACCATCGCCGGTGGAATCATCAACAACACCACAATCACCACCACCATCTCATATCTCCACTCAACCCTAAGTCGCTTGTCGTTTTAACTGTTCTCAATTTGCAGCAAATTAGAAGATCGAAAAGAGAGAAGTAAGTTGCAATTTATCCTTTCCCCAATTTCCTTTCTATTTATTTGAATTTAATCGGTCATCTCTCTCACTCTGTCTCATAGACTGCCAGCACCTCCTGCAATCACCACAGTCATTACTCAAACCTCAAAAAATGAAACTTGAACTGCAAATGAAACCAAACTAAACCCTAAACTTATAAATCGAAGATGATGGAGATTCAGATCGGAGAAGCGGGTTCTGATCGAACCAAAATCTTCTCCATCGACAACGGAGACGGAAAGGTGATCACATTCCGGGCGGTGTTTAAGATGGTTTTTAGGGGCTGATTTGGTTGTTTTTCTAGGCGGTTTTGGTAAAGATATAGTTCAGAAATTGGGGGGATAGAGATGGTTGGCTTCGAGGGTAATATAATGCAGGTGGTATGTTGTTTGGAGTCAATGAACTGATGATGTTCGAATGGTGCAGGTTGTACGAAAGTGGTTCCGACTGTGGTGGGTTTTCCAATTTTGAAGGTATGGTTTAAATTGGGTGTTGGTTGCGGTTTGTGATGATGAACAGGGGTGCAACAAGGGTGTTCCGATGGTGATGTAACCCGACAAAGGAGGAGGTAGGAAGCTGGTGGTGGGTTTTAAGGTGTTATAAGGTATATGTTTGACGAAGAAGGATTGGATTGGGAAGTTGGCGATGGATGTATGGTGTTTGAGAGATGCAGGTGGTGTTCATCCAATGATTTGTTGGGGTGGGGGCATGAAATGGGGCCATATTGTTTTTTCTTTTATTTTTAAATTAAAAAATAATAATTATAACATTAAATTAAATGGAAAAGAAATATAAAAGGGCATAATAGTCATTTTAGGTCTCGCAAGGGATGTAGCTCGCAAATTAAAACTAATGAGGGATGTAGCGTGCAACTATTAACCAAACGAGGGACGGTCCGAGTTAATTTTTGAAAATAAGGACTAAACACGCTTTCTGGCATGTGCACGAGGGACGAATGGTGTAATTTACCCAAAAATAAATTAGTTTTTCAGTTAGTTGTAACGCGTCAAACACAACCTAAGAGCATTAACATGAGCTTTTTACGAGCTTTAACAAAAGGTTTTTGAAAAATAAAAAAACTTTAAGGAGCTTTTTCAAACTAAAACTTTTTTCGAAAAGCTTGTTAATTTTCGACAAAATTGCAAAAATGGTCCCTGTGGTTGGCAAAATTCTGTAGTTTTGGTCCAAAACGAAATGTTGGTGCACCATTGGTCCAATTTTAGATACCTTGTGTGGTTTTGGTCCCTATGGTTATATTTTCTTGTGTTTTTGGTCCACATCCCACCTAAAATGACTAATATGCCCCTTAAATAATTATATTTTAATTTCTTTTATTTATTTTCTTATTCTTATAATAAAATAAAAAACAAAAACAAAATAAACCCACCTCTCTCTCTCTCTCTCTCTTCTCTCTCTCTCTCTCTCTCATGATCTTTATGCCCATCTCTTAAAATACCGACCCCTCATCTCTTCCATTGTAGTGCAGGAAGAAGCTACACCACTCTACTGCCCACCTCAATGATCCTTCTGGCCACCTTGCTCCACCATAAACGACTAACACCTCCCACCGGCCGCTACTTCCCCTTCCCCGTCGTGAATCGCTAGAGCAAGCAAGAAAACCAAAATTCGACTGCCACCCATCGCCGATGCAAACCTCCACCACCCACCACAACCGATGCCGTCGAAATCCCTTCCCCGAACTCCCTTTCATCTCCAACTCGTCTCTCTCCCTCGTTTCTCACTTCTCTGGCGAAGAGAGCCACCACAGTCGACTGTGGCAGCTCCTACGCCTCCCCCTGTCGTGACCCACCACCATCAAACACCCCAACGCCGCTGCTGCCTTCTATCTGTTCCTCGTCAAGCTACCTAACAAAAGAGAGAGGAAGCGGCGGAGCCACCCGTTGCCATCACAGCTCTGCCATCACCACCCGATGCCATCACCACCCCCGTTAAAGCAAACGCCACCAAACCACCTGTGACGTCGTGCTTCTCGTCTGAACTCTTTTCTCGCCTCTTTCCCTTCGAAACCCCTAGCCACACCGAGCCCCCTTCCTTCGCATCCTTCTTCCAAGACAGAAGAGCACAAGAGTTGTACCACTGGACCATCGATCGACCTTGTGGCTGTTCCCATTCATATTTCTTTTTCTCCATCGGACGAGCATCTTCATAATTTTGTGTATTTTGTGTGTGTGTGTGTTTAAGAAGATGAAGTTAAAGAACCCAGATGAAGATTTAGTGTGTGTGTGTGTGTGTGAGAGGGAGGGATGGTGGTGCGTTTTTTTATTTTGAATAAAATTTGATAATAAAAAAATGGAAAAAATATTTATAAGGGCATAATGGTCTTTTTAAGTAGATAGGGACCAAAAACATTAGAAATATCCAATTTTGGACCAGTGGTGCACCAACATTTCGTTTTGGACCAAAAGCACATAAAATCGACAACCACGGGGATCATTTTTGCAATTTTGTCTTAATTTTCAAACTTTTTAGTTTTTCAACCAATTGCAAACAAACAATTATACAAACAAAGCATAAATAACAAGATTGAAATGCTCTCTTATTTTGAGGGATATTAGACAATTATGCAAACAAAACATTTATAATCAAATTGAAAATGGTTTTTATTACGAAGGATACATAGAACTTTTTCATTTTTTTATAAAGAATATAAAGAAATTTTTTTCCATTCTGATCAGGGATGGGATTTAGAACCGGAAAACCGAACCGGAACCGGAACCGTTAGAACCGGAATATATAGAACCAATTTCGGTTCCGGGTAATCCGGGTTTGGGTCCATCGGGTCCAGGTAAACCGGGTCGAAAAACCGGAACTGGTGTTAGGAACCGGAACCACTTTTAGGGCCGGAACCAGTTTTTGTGAAACGTATAAAAGATGCATATCTCATTTGTTTCAACTCCGATTGACATGCGGTTTTTTCCAAAGTGTAGTTTAGAGTTTGTACATGATTTTAGACTATAAATATTCCACTTTTAGTTTTATATTCATTGACTTACAGTCCCCCAAAGTCGAGATATCAAAGCTGAAAGTTTTTAGTTTTTCAGTTTTTTTGTATTCTGTGAAAGTTTTAAAACATACATATCTAATTCGTTTGAAGTCGGATTGACATGTGATTTTTTTTCAACTTGTAGTTTACAGATGGTACATGAGTTTAGACTATAATTTTGTCATTTTTTGTTTAATATTCAATGATTTATAGTCCCCCGAAGTCGGGATATCAAAACTGAAAATTTTCAACTTTACAGCTATTTGTTTTTGTACTTTGTATTCTGTGAAAATGTTAACACATGCATATCTCATTCGTTTAAAGTCGGATTGACATGCGGTTTTTTCCAGAGTGTAGTTTAGAGTTTGTACATGATTTTAGACTATAATTTTGTCAATTTTGGTTTCATATTCAATGAGTTACAGTCCCCCAAAGTCAGGATATCAATATGAAAATTTTCAAAGTTCAACCCATTAAATAGTAAGTTATTACCAAAAAATTCCGGGTTTTCGGGGTTTTTTGGTTCAAGACCCACTTTACCCGGTTCCAACCTACCCACTTTGATGTTTCCGGGTTTTCCGGTTCTAGATCCACTTTACCAGGAACCGGTTCCAATATACCGGTACGGTTTCCGGTTCTACAAAATCCCGTTAAGCGGTTCCGGGTTTTTCGGGTCCGGGTCCATCCGGTCCGGGTTTGGACCCACTTTCATCCCTAATTCTGAAGCTTTAAATAATCGAAATCTCTGCTCCAAGTTTAATGTAACAAATTTGTGAAAACCGAAACAAATGTGGCCATTCTGTAAAATACAGAAACTATGGAGACCAAAATGTGAAATTCATCAAACATTTCCTTTGATGGAATCCTAACCTAAGCCCTCATATCCTCAGACCTCTCTGTAGCTTACGCTTAGCTTCCAGAAAATTTTGAAATCTTTCAAATCAATGGTGGCTTTTCGATCCTATAATTTTGCTGATCATTCTTTATTATCAAATTCGAATCGCATTTCTAGAATTTTGTTTAGAAACTCATTTTCCTCAACAAACGCACAAAGCCCTATTATTCGAAATCATGATGCTCTGTATAAGCGCATATCGCCGGCGACAATAACGCCAAAGACTTCAGTTGTTCCGATACTCGATCAATGGGTACAAGAAGGTAAAAATATCGTAGCTGATGAGCTCAAAAACATGATCAAAGTTTTCAGGAATCATAATCGATATTCCCAAGCTCTCCAGGTTAGTATATGATTCTATCTTCGCTTTTGTTTAATGCCATTACATTACTAGTATTTGAAAGTTAGGCAACATTTGCTCTTTGTAGATCTGCCATTCTGGTGTAAGAAGTTGAAATTTTGTTGGCCATGATTTAGTGATCAAATCCTTAGTTTTGAACATGAAATCACTTGGATTGGCTTCGACATATGAATGATATAAGAATTTGAACAAAATTGCACTTATTTATCCCTGAATATCTTGCTGCATATTCTGATTTCAGCTCTCTGAATGGATGACTAACAGAAGTTACCTTGACCAATCATCTGGAAACCTTGCGATTCACTTGGATTTGATTTCAAGAGTCCATGGTCTAGAACAAGCTGAGAAGTTCTTCGATTCAATCCCAGACTCTTTAAAGAATTTCAAAGTCTATGGAACACTCTTAAACTGTTACGCCTTCAAGAAATCCTTAACAAAAGCAGAAGCCACCATGGAAAAGATGAAACAGTTAGGGTTCATGACCACACATTCTTACCATAGCATGTTAAGTCTATACACCAAAACCGAAAACCACGAGAAGCTAGTCAAACTCATTGACCAAATGGATAAAGCAAACGTTCGTTATCACAGACAAACATATTACATTCTGTTAACAGCATACGCTTCTTTTGACATCAAGTCAATGGAAAATCTTCTTGCTTACATGGAAGCCAATCCTTACCTCCCCCTCGATTGGCATATTTACATCATTCTTGCAAAAGGGTATCTAAACTTTAATCAAGTTGAGAAAACCCTAGAAATGTTAAAGAAATCAGAGGAAAACATCTTTCAGAATACAAATGGTGTTGCTTATGAAATCTTGCTTACAATGTACGCTAGTTTAGGTAAAAAGGATCATGTTTATCGTATATGGAATTTGTACAAGAAAACATGGAGGAAAGTTGATAACAAAGGATATCACCATATGGTAAGTTCGTTGGTGAAGTTGGATGACATTGATGGAGTAGAAAAGATTGTGGAGGAATGGGAATCAGTAACTCCAATGTTTGACTTTTGGGTAGCTAATGTTTTGGTCAATGGGTATAGCAAGAAGGGTGATTGGAAGAAAGCTGAAGCTTTTGTAGAGAGATTGGTTAGTGAAGGTAAGAAACCTCCTAGAAGCACGTGGGATAGTTTGGCAATTGTGTTTAGTAAACATGGAGAGATGGAGAAGGCTGTGGATGCAATGAGGAAGGCGATTTTGAGTAATGGTGATCATTGGAAACTAAATGAAGTTACTTTGAGGACATGTGTGAAGTATTTGGAAGAAAAGGGTGAGATGGAAGTTGCAAAGGAGTTGTTGAAATCAAGTGAGGGTTGTAGAGATTTGAAATTTGTTAGTGATGTGGTGGAGGTGAGTGGATGAAGGGAGATGACTTTATCTGGTCGGTTTGACTTAATACAGAAACAACGACTTGATAAAGAAAGTCAGGAGAAGGGAATGCACTTTCAAGTGTCAAGTCCTAACTTTTTATAAATTTGCTTTTATTTACTTTTTCGGACTTGATAAAGAAAGTTAGGGTAGGGAAATGTACCATTTTGGTAATGATTTTCTATTGTTCGGTTTTTAGTTGTATTTGTAAGGTTGATTTTAGCTTGTATTTCGGTGGTAAGAGTGGACTTGACATTATTTTATTTTAATCAGTATAAAATACCAAAAACTTGCACAAAATAACAACCTACTTACCCCTTGCTATAAAAAAATATGGAAATATATTTTTCTTTGTAATGTCAACAAACTTACATTTTTTGATGGCATGGTTCTCGTTGCAATTTTATCATCCGCGTCCACTAGCACATGAACAAACACGTTTAATTATGTCGGATTTTATGATATTTAAATAGCATTTAAAATGTTCTTTAGTTTTTTTTTTTTTTTTTTTTTTTTTTTTTTTTTTTTTGTAATATTTTACTTATTTTAATCAACCAATGGTAATGACTATTCAACAACACAATTTATACCATAAACTACTATATCTTAAAATAGATATGTATGAATTCATGGGTATTGAAAGTCTTTTTTTTTTGGGAGGGGAATGGGAGAAGACTTTACGATGATTAAAATAAGTAAACTTAACCTATATTATAAGCTAAGAAACTAAAATACTAAATTAATGCAAAGGCTTCTAACTTCTAATTCTAAACAAATGTCAAATGGTAATGTTTCCTAATCCTTTTAGACTTGGAAAGCAAGCAACCAAATAACTCCCAAAGAGGGAGTATTCACTCATACTTAGCATTTTAAACAAATATCCATCATTATATTGTTGGATTTGTTGAGGAACGAAAAGATTATTATCATTACTATATAATAGAAAAAATATTGAGAAAATATCTAAGAACAATAAAGGGGCAAAATTTAGAATATCATATAAATAGTTATGGATCTCACAAAGATAAGGGTTTATGAACTAAATTTAATTGTTGTAATACTAATTCTTAGTCATGGTGGGTTGTGAGAACCCCACTTCAAATACAATTTCATCCCACAATATTATAGAATCAGGGGCTTGAATATAATAATTTGAAGTTTTAAATAATAGAGTCTTATTAACAAAACCTTACAGGTTTAGTAAATTGGTGTTGTTCACTTAATTAGATCACTTGCATTATTAGTATAGTTTAGTGTTATTTGTTTGTTTTCCTGTTAACTACTCTATTTATACTATTGTCAGTCGTTGATTTTTCGTTCTTTATTGTTTTACTTATGTTAAAAAGATAAATAATATGAGAGAAATATGATATGAAACGGGAAAGGGAGACGTGTAAGGTTAAAGTAAAATAATGAAATTTTTTAAAGAACATAAACCCAAACAAACATTTTAAAATGAAGTTGATGCATATTTTAAATATAATTGTAATTTTGGGATTTTGCCCCACTCTCAAAATTCCACTTAGAGAAAATATATTTTGGGAAGGACTAGGAAGACAAAATTTTAAAGGAAACGACATTGTGAGGCTTATTTTGGACATAATGGGTGTTACTTTGGGGCATATTTTAAAAAAATTCCTTGACAAATTATTTTTTATGATGATTCCAAACAATTTTTTTGTATTTATATTTAGTAGTTAATATTGTATGTTTTGCCAAAAAAAAAAAATCCTTTGACATAAGTCTTAACTTTTATTTATTTTTATGTATTTATGAAGAAAACTTGATATTTTTTTTAGTTTATGTTAACATTGAGAAGGTTATTTGATATGAACTTATGAAGGAACATAAATTATGGAGAAAAAAAAAATATTATGTACTGTGTACAGATCAAGTAAACTTATTTATATAAAAAAACATAAAAATAAATAAAGACAGTTTTTGAATTTTCTAACAAATTAATATGTTAGAAAAACATGAAAATATGAATATTGTAATGCTTAGAAAAATGAGAAAATAAAGGGAAGTTAGCCAAGAGATGAAACGATGAAAAAGACAAAAACGTGAAAAGCAAAGCATCACCATAACAATTTACACCAATAGCAATAGCCAATGGATGATGACGACTTGCCTTTGGACTTTCTTTCTCCCTTCAGCCCAAACCACTACCAGGAGGCAGAAGGAGATAGCATAGCCATAGCCATAGCCAATCCATAGCCATACCCATATCACTGTAGCAGCAGGCGCAATCCAATCATCTCCCTCCATTGTCACTTCGATCTCATCTCCTCCAAATTTCAAACAACATTCAAATCCCCGGGGTTTTTCTATCTTTCTGTGCATCTGATTCTTTGGCATCTGGAGCCGGTCGGTGTTATCTTCATCTTCTTCTGTTTCATGTATTATCAATTGCATAAACATCTAAACAAAATTTTCCATTCCAATTTCACAGTTTGCAGTCCATCGGAAGCAGTCGATTGAATTGCAACTATATGGAGGTGTAGTTGCTTCACTTCAACCCTAACTTTGTACCTAAATATTGATTCTGTTTGTGTACTTCTGTACGAATTCAATTTTATGCTATCGTGATTTAGATGCGTTACATAAACTTCTGTACGAATTCAATTTTCTGAATAATTCGTGAGCTTTCATACCTTAATAATCTGACGATCCTATCTGATCGAGTCACGTGAATAGCTTCTAGATCACCTTAACTTTAACCTTTCTCGGGATCTTCAGCCAGTTTTTCGCTTAGCTTAAAGATACTTTCTGGTTGAATTGGAATCAGTGAGCTCTGCCATTTTTGTATAACAAAAATAGATACTCAAATAGAATGATCCTGCATTAGACAATACCATTGTTTTCACGGCCTTTCCATTTCCAATAGCTGCTTGTTCTGTACATTTTTTTGTTATTATCTTTCAACTAAGAAAAATACAGCCCTGTTTCTTTTCTGTCCCATGAATTGCTGTTTTGACAAGTGCTGTCTGAGTAAATGATGACTAAAAACATAGGCATTCTAGCGAGTGATTAAATGAGATAAATGTGTAAAAGGTTTAGGACTTAATGAGGAAAACCTTCTTTTCCCCAACTTTCTCTATGAGTATGAAGTAATTGTTTCCCCTGAATTAAGTTATAAAGAAATACCCATATATAACTTACCAGATCAAGTCCATTAAGTAAAAAAAGAAACAATATGTTTTAGAGGGATACATGGTTCAGTTTCTGCCTTTTCCTTTTGCTGTCTGCTTTTGTAGTTGTTTTCTCCACACTCTATGGTGTTGTTTGATGCTTCTTTATCCTTCTATGTTTATTACTTCTTCCATTGATGGTTGGTTTTCATTCTTATGAACTTTGTTGTAGCTTTTTCTGTTCAATTTTGTAATATCACTTGTTTTATCTAGTTTTCTGTTTCTGGATAAGCTTAGTACCAATGGTAATTAGGATCAGTGTAGACCTTACTCTTCCATGGCTGAATGAGTCGAGATCAGCAATATGGTTGAAGTTTTTGTTGATTATGTTTTTGCTATTGGAAAGATATACAACACTTTTGTCATCTTTAAGATTAATTTCATTAGCCACACGTAGTGATATACTATTTTGTCTCAATCAGTCCGCTTGTATTAGCCCTAAATTTGTCGCAAGTGTAAATAAATCATTACTCTAAATTAGAATGCTAACTTGTTTTCATGTCTGTATTTTAGCACTTACATATTTCACTTTTTTTGGGTTCAACTTTTTATCCTTACACTATGTTTCCTCCTGTTTTGGAATACATGCTGATCAAGGTTTGAGTTTTATGGCTGTTTCTATGTTAATTTGTTATTCATTTTCATTTAGATGAATGAAATGTGTGTCAAGTGAAGTGTGCTTCTAGTTTAAGTCTAGGAAAGAAGATATTATGTGTTGATCATCAAGCAGTTAGTGGTGCAAATTATTATGGATGTGGTGAGTGGAGGTAATGGTCATGACAACAGCTCAAGTCTAGCTTCTAAACAACGCCTTCGTTGGACACATGAGCTTCATGAACGATTTGTTGATGCTGTGGCACAATTGGGTGGCCCTGATAGTAAGTTTCCTTGATCTTCATTATCTGAATTTAAGTTTATTCGTTGCATTTTCTTCTTGCTTTTTTTTTTTGAGCATATAGTTGAATTTTCTACCATTCTCTCTATATAAGCAGACTATCACTATATATACTTCCAGGGCATTAGACTATGCATGTGTGTCTTCTATTGCACAAGAACTGGAATGAATTGTTTTTCTTAGAAGTCTAATAAGCTATGCAGTGTTTCCATTTTTGAGAATTTGTTCAAGTGAACTAATATATAGTCGTATATTAATCATTACAAAAGCAGTTATGGTTCATTTTGGTCCACAAGATCTTTAAGTTGAAGTGAAAAGATATATTGGGTATCTGTGTTAGTTGTTTGTTGATTTCTTTTTTCAAGTCAAACTCTGCAATTCTAAGTGGAGAGGGATTAAGCTATTGTTTCTTTTTTACTTAATGGTCTTACTCTGAGAAGCTATTTATGGGTGTTTCTTTTTTACTTAATGTAGAAAGAATGGTTTAATAGATATAGTTGAGGAAAAGAAGCTTTCCCCATTAAGTCCTTACTATTTACAAATTTATCCCTCTTAATTTTTTTCCTTTTCGCAAGTGTGGAGTTGTCTTCTCAAGTATCTTTTAAACATCATTTATCTGGAATGAACTTTATTGAGACGACACTGAATGGGGAAAAGCAAGAAATACCAATATGTCCTTAAAAAGAAAAAGGTCTTTAAAGCTGCAAGTTTAATAATCAAGAAACACCAATATATTCTTGTTGTCACAACCTTAACTAACAGTTTCCATAAATGTTGGTATTTCATTGTTTATATGAAATAAGCAAATATCATCTAAGCTAGAAGCATAAACACCAGGAAAGAAGTTGTTTGTTTTGTAATTTGTACGATGGAATGGAATTGAGCATTATAGTAGGAATGTGTTTCCTTCCATTTTGTTATTTTTATTCCCTAGCAGGGAGTATAGTTTTACTGATGTAACCTTAGTGACAAATGTTTTTAAAAAATTTCATGTTTTTTAATTAAATTACAATTTTATTTACTAACATAACTAGAAAATATATTTTATTATTATCTTATTTCGGTTATAATGAGCTTTTATTATATTTAATTTCTGTTGATGTAAACAAAAAATACGACAAATTTGTACTTGAATAATATGTAGAGTAGAGGTAAAAAGTTGATAAGATAAATCATTCCATTCCTGAAGTTGAATAATATGTAGAGTAGAGGTAAAAAATTTACTTTCACTCCTACCTTCATTTCTTCCTATCTCAGTTGTCAATCTTCTACTCTGAAAAATCAAAAATCTGCCCTATTATTATAGCAATATCATGAAAATACAAAGCAATTTTCACAGATAGATTTTTCAAAGTATTATGTCCTAAATATTGAATTATTATTGGGTGGCTCGTTTAAACTACAATGTGTTAATAAGAAAAAAAATTACAATTACAATGCTAATATGCTATAGTAATAAATGAAAGTATGTTGTTATTTATTGCATGTAGTCCTATTTTTAATTGCATGACTGATTTGTGAGGCTTGACATGTTTTACAGGGGCTACACCAAAAGGCGTGCTGAGAGTGATGGGTGTTCAAGGTCTAACAATTTATCATGTCAAGAGCCACTTGCAGAAATATAGGCTGGCAAAGTACCTCCCTGATTCCTCTTCTGAAGGTATTCAGTATTCTATTCTGTATGTAATATCAGTATATCACCTAAAACAGCTTATTTTAATCTTTATAAGTAGGCTGCCATTTGTTTATTGCATTTAGCCCAAAAAAACAGATGTGCTGACTGCTGATTGATTATTTTGGTTAAATTGGTAATGCAAGGTAAAGTGTTTGACCAGAAAGAGTCGGGTGACATGCTTTCCAGCTTGGATGGATCATCGTAAGTCTTGTTTGTTTGTTAGAATGCCAAAAAGCTGTTTGTTTTGTATTGTCTGAGGGGATGGAATTATTGACAATTCTTGAAGGATTGTTGATTTTGCATTTCTTATTTCATTCTATCATGGAACGAAAACTGCAATATAACCCATATTTTTATAATGATAAAAGTATATATTTAAATGATTTAATAAAAATAGAATATTATTTTCTGAAATGCATGTATGTTTGTGCAGTGGAATGCAGATTACAGAAGCACTGAAGCTGCAGATGGAGGTGCAAAAGCGACTGCATGAGCAATTAGAGGTCTTATTTTGCCTAAAATAAAATGCTATAGATTTTTTCAAAGTAAAGTAGGTTACATATATGAAAGTGTTATAGGTCCAAAGACAGCTTCAGTTACGAATAGAAGCCCAAGGGAAGTACCTAAAGAAGATCATCGAAGAGCAACAGAAGCTGAGTGAAGTCCTATCAGACGACAACTGCCAGGAATCCAAAAACCCAACCGACCCCCCTATCACTCCACCTCCTCCTCCCATCATCAAAAACTCCGCCCCCGCCCCAGTCAACGCCACTGATGAACATGAGCCCTTAACCCCAGACTCTGATCGCGGTTCACCAGTTATGAAGAAGCAACGAGTGAGCCTCAGCCAAGGGGTCGGCTTAACTCACCAAATACTCGACTCCAGCTTAAGGCAACATCCGGTCGTTTATGGAATGCCGGTTAACAATCAAGATTAAAAATTAAATTGAAATTGGAATTTGTCCCAGGGTCGGGGAATCGGGATTGTTTTCTACTTTGTGCAGTTTCTTTATAGAAATATATATATATATATATATATAATTTATGTTTGATTAGGTGGGATGGGTTTGGGTGTGGTAATACTCTTAAAACTTGTAATTCATGTTATGATGCCAAGACAAATTAGATGATGATGATGATATTTATGTATTTATTCATGGTGTGATGTTCTCCATTCGACGTTCCATGTTATATAAGGTCCAAAATCCTACTCAACTGTAACAATAAAAACTGTTTTGTATATATATATATATATATATATATATATATATATATATATATATAACGAACAATCAATAAAAAAGTACATTGTTATAATGAAACATATCAAATCAGCAACTCAACTCAAAACACAAAGATGAAACCTGATAAAACATTTCCTTCAATAGTGCACAATAACTAGTAGGCCACCTACCGCCTAAACGCATTCCCTTCACTCTTCCGTTGAGAATAATGTGTTCTCCGGCGTACACTCTCCTCTATGGTGGAGCTGCCGCCCTTCTCAGCCCCATAAACGCTTTTATGGGCAGCATCCAGGAAGTTCCGCCCACCAGAACTTCCATGGCTAATCTCCTTAGCATCATCATCCTCTGCCTGCTTCAACCGCTTCCATCTTTGTTCTTCATGAAGCTCCGCATCCATTTGCATCTCCTTAAGCTTTCTAGCCCTATCTTCTTTCGAAAGTGCATTGCTATTTCTATGTACTGGTGGCCGATGATGCCTCCGCTCTTCCCTGTCCCTGTGATATCTTTCTGGTGAAACCCTATCCCTAGGGGCATTCTTTGAGCGGTCCTCCACCTGTCGAACATCATCATCATCGGAACTCATACGATGTTTGGACACCGTATGTTTTTCATGTTTTGACTTCTTGCGGTGATGTTTTTCTTTGTCTGAGGTTTTATCCTTCTGCTTCTTTGCTTCAACCTGATAAACAAGATTATGTTATGGTTAGATACACTGTGTTTATTACACAGGACACTTTGTTGGGCTATTTTCGATGATATGGGGTAGAGAAAGGGTATTCACGTCTTCTGCCATAGACGGGAGATCAAAAACAAGTCCCTGTCCCACCCAAAAAGGTGGGACAAGGAACTGCTCTCGATCTTCCATATGCATCAAAAGACATGAATGCCCTTTCTCTTCCTTGTCATCGAAAATAACCCTACAAAGCTTGCCTAACTGACTTCTGTCCCATGAAATGCATCTAAAATGACTATAAATTCTAATAAAAACAAAATTTTCAACTTACAGATTTACGGATCATGGCCATCTGGACTGGATTATTCTTTACACGAGCTAGTGCTTCCTGTTCACGCTGCTTTATCATAAGCAATGGATCCGAGTGCAGTTTCCTCCATGCATCATTAGCAGACTGTGGCTTATCTTCGAATAAAGCCCCTGGTGCACCCGCCTGTTACAACAGAGATGGTTAAATATAAATCCCCAAGAACATAAAAACTGTTCAAATGTAAAAAGATTGATGTAAATTAGAAAAAACTGAGGATGTCATTGTAACAACTCATAAAGGGAAGGATAGTTATAGTGGGATCACTTGATATGATTGAAAGCAAGTAACCTATGATTTCTAATTTAGGATGAAGAAGAAATTGAAAGGAAGAATTAGGGCACCTTGTTTGCAGAGGTGGAGGGTTCAGGTTCCGCCTTGGGGGGAAAAGATTCAAGAGCCTTGAACCCCGTATCTGAACTGTCCTTCCTTGAGGATAATCCCGAATCGTATAAGAAATCCAATCGTTCTTGCTTCCTGAAATATTACAAAAGTGAATCGGTAAGAATGTGAAAGATGAAACCCTAACCCTAAATCTGCGAATATGAAATTAGGGAAAGAGAAAGAGGAGCTTACGGAACTAAGCCGGCCTGTTCCTGAAGTTGACGAAATTCGGCTTTCTCCCTTTCCTCGTGGATTTGCTTTCGGAGTTCCTCGAGCTTCTTCTGTTCGGCATCGTGCTTCTGCTCCGCTTTCCAAACGTTTTCAATATTACGCAGACTACCCGTGTGCCATCCTTTCTTGTTCAGAAACTTCAAAGCCATTCTTGAAGAGCGGTGATTTGGTGTTCACTTGATGATCGAGACGACTCCCTCTTTATCGTCCTGAGATCGCCTCAAGAGTGAAGATTTTGTCTTGAAAGATGATTTGGTTATCTATACAGACGATAAAAGGTCAGATGATCGGCGTAAGGGAAATATGTATTATTTAAAGGGTTAAGGGATATGACAATTAGTTACTTCAAATATTTAAAGGGTTAAGGGATCGGCGGAAATATGTACATCCTGACTGATCAAAAATTATCATTTTATCATGCTTATTAATTGTACATCTGATCAGACACAGACATTTGATTTCAAACCAAACCAATGTTTTAAAAACCGGTTTTTTAGTTTAACCGGTATGGTGACCGGTTCAATTGGTTTAACCAGTTCGACTGTCGGGTGAACCGGTTTCTATATTTTTCGTGTTTTATTATCTATTTTTCTATACATACATACATATATACATTATGAATTTGTTGTTTACAAGTTCAAACATTAAAAATACACGTAAAAATAAGTTGCAAATGAATCCAAATACATTAAAATAACACATAACCATAAGTTTTAGTGTTTTATATCAATCGATATACGTCAAAAAGAAAATAAAGTATAATACCGAAACGAAATATAGTTTCAGATGAATACAAACACATCAAAAAACTTTATAACATTTACTATATGTTTTTATTTAGAAAAAACTAAATATATTTGAAAAAAAATCACCAAAGTTTATTATATAAATGGTTCTTTTTCATGTGTTTTTATTCGGTACCGGTTCAACTGGTTTATTTTGACCGGTTCAACTGGGTTTTTCTAAAAATCGGTCGGTTCAATCCGGTTCAGAAATCAATGTAAAACCGGTAATACTTGAACCGCTCCCTCTCCCGGTTCGACCGGCCGGTTCAAACCGGTTTTTAAAACATTGAACCAAACACATACAGAAAAATGTAATAGAGAAACAAAGGTCCAGTATACATAATATATACTTATCAATAATATATAGCAACAATATTGTTCTTATTCACAAGGTACAAGTGCATATTTCAAAAAAACATATGATATCCCCCCCTCCCCCCCCCCCCTCATTAGGCTAAACCTCTTAACATATATAAAACCTAAATTACCCAAAATGCCCTTCCACTACCAAAGATTTCCCAACTATATTTAGCTCAATTTAATTAACTATTTTTCCATTTCTACCCCTAACAAACACATTAGGCTGAAGTGGATGAGACGATGGAAGAAATCCCCGACAGGAAGAAGCATTGTGCAGAGGCATGAAATCGATTTCATGATGAGAATAGGAGAAGGCGTACCTGATGAGAAGAGGAAAATGAGTCGATCGGTGGGGGCAGAGGCATGAAAGAGGAACGTAGGGAGGGCAAAACCGGAAACGTTTCTCCCTTTCTCAGTCAGTCCATTGTTTTCTTCTTACCGAGCTAGACCTTTCTTTCGGAGTCAGATGGCAAATTTTGATTTACCAAACAACTTTAGCTGACCAAGTCAGCCAAAAATATCTGACCCGACTCGGTCAGACGCATATCAAATAGGGCCTAAATTTATTTATAATTTTCCAAGATTACTCAATTATAGAATTTATCAAACTAGCCACAAATTTTACAGATTCATCAGTAAAGTTGGGAAAATATTTATGAAATTTACCAAAATAACATCGTTTTAAAAAAAATCAGGAAAAATATATATATAGATTTCATCCGTGAAAATCTAGGTTTTTTTTAACGAATATTACCACTTTTTTGTGTTATAAATCTTCAAAACCCATTTTCACAAAAAAAAAAAAATTGATATTGTAGCTTTGATATGCAAAAAACAAATAAATAAATTATCATACTTTTTCAGAGGATTTTGCAAAATCCTAAAATCTAATAATCTATCCAAAAAATCTTCTGAAAAATAGTGAGAAATATGTTATCAAGCTTTAATTTAGGATGTCAAAATCAAGATTTTTTTTTTCTAGAATGGCTTTCATTTTCTAAGACCGTGATTAAGATCAAACTGGGATCAAAAATCTTATCGGATTTAAATAGTTATAAGCTTAAAACTGAAAATACATCTCTATTGTTGACAAATAAGAAGTTATATAGTGTTCGGAACATAGTGATCAACTTAAAATTAATATATGAACTTTAAATCTAACTATCTGGATAATCTTATATGACAAATGATGTACTTATGTCATTTACCCTTCAATAGTATAATTATTTTTTCTCATAAAACTCTTTTAGCAAGTACAATGAATGCAAACACCACACAAAAAAAAAATGTTTTGTCAACAATCATAAAATAATCTAATAAATAAATAACAACCCACCAAGATGTGAGCTTATGTGGCTTTCTGCCATATGCGATGTTCAATTTTCGAGCTCAATAGACAAATTTTGTGATGTTGCAATTTAGGTCGTTTTTACTTATACGTTCCTACGATCAAAATCACGATTTTAACAACACTAGCTCCAATAAAATAATAGTAATCATTATATATTTTATTTTATTATTATTTTCGGTTCAAATCCATTAACACTACCAATGCATATTTATGCATACTTGGGTCCAAATAACATCACAAGGAATTCATAATATACATATTGTCTTCCTTTAAACTAATGATATCTAGATCATCGAAAAATAACCCATTCATTGCAACTGATCAAACAAATCATCAATTAAAATCATCAATTATCATAGAGTAGCTACATGTTTTTCATGTTCGTTTGTTTAAATAATGATTGTCAAAACACATTCTCATGATATTTTCTTAAAGAGACTTCTCCGTATAAAAAGCAATACAATTCTGCAGTTTATTTTGGCTAAAGATTGGATTTTTTGGAGTGATAATTTGCAAGTTATAAATAATGATTGTCCACTCTGTAGAATCAACAAGTAAACAACTAATCATAGAAAATTTCTCACATCAAAATAACCTAGAAAAATTAGCACAATTTATAACAAGTAAATATAAACAAAGACAAACATCAAACAACTTGATTGCAGCACGCAAAATGACCATTTTATTATATCTTGTAACTATATAGAATACAAATCTTGTTCTCTTCTTTTCTTTTCTTTTCTTTTCACACTCAGAATAGACTTAACACCCGAATGTGTCTTGTTATTATTGTTTAGAAACATTGCTACAATGTAATTGAATTAGATGTCCCCGTATACTGCACTCTTTCACCTGCAATTCAATCAAAAAACAATTAGCCCAAAATTCAAGATCCATTAAAATTTGCATAAAATTTCTTGAAGAAAGTTAAACCTGTGATGTATGTGTGTTTGCCAATAAATTTCCACATTCCTCTACAAGTGCTTTTTCTATGTTGATAACTGTCGCTAATTCTGAGCTCAAACTATCCATTTCTTCTGCCTGGATTTTGGACAAGATTCAGTAAATTACATCTTTTTGGACATTTTTGAAAAATATTTAAGAAAATGATGGTGGACTTTGGGAAATGGAAGGAAATAATAAAGGGTCAAGTGCAAGAAATAGAAACATATTTTTGTTGATTGATTTATTATATGAATAAGTAAGGGCAATTTTGCAAAAAAGCTAGGACTTAATGGGGAAGGACCTTGTTTCTCTAATGTCTTTATTAAGACGTTCTTTCTATGATGATGATCATCATCATCATCATGGTACTTTGCTATGACTTTTCTTTTGGAAAATAAGTTATGAAAAGTTGATATTTAACTCATGTCTCCTATATGTAATGTTGTTACCTTAGGCAGGAATGTTTGCATGTGGTCAACTATCATTTCTGTAGTTTTTACTGCTGAATCAAGAGCCTCAGCTGCTTCTTTTATGTTAACCTGCAAGAAAACCGCATCTTCATCATCACCAAAACATACCAATAGGGGTAATATGGTAATTTCACAAGGTAAAACAAGTCATGTCTTACCTGAACATTTCCAGTTACAGGAAGCCGAAGCAATGAGTTGGTCAAAGCACTGGTTGTTCCTGATAAGGAACATGTGTAATCTTCCTCCAAACCAGACCATTCATCAAGATAAGGCATCTAAAATAACCCACAAATAGATAAGTTAGCTTAATAAATAATGAAATTGTAAAAAATATAAATGAATACAAAAACCATTTATTCACCTGAGCCTCAATAATGGTGGAAACTGCTTTTATGCGTTGCAGTATTGCAAGTTCAGCTTGCTTCTTCTTCACAGTCTCACGTAGATGAGCTATATCAGCTCCAAAGGAAAATAGTTGATTCTACAGAAAAATACAAACTTTTTTAATCAGAAATATTAGACAATTATGTTAGAAATATACTGTAATCTATAACAATATTACATTTATGATTCGCAACTTATGACCAATTTTCAATGGACCTTGTAGAATCTCGATGGACGATTCATTCTTTAAACTTTTTATGAATTTTTATCTCATCAAGATCAAGTTGATTCCACAGGAAGAGAAAGTTTCTTGATTACAAAGTATTAGACAATTATGATAATAACAATATACAGATGTAAAAGGTACTAAAGACTATTATTATATCCTGGAATAGGTAATAGATGTCATCAGATCAGCCTGCATTCATCAAAAAATACTTTTTGTACTCATAATTATCAACAAGGAGAGACAAACCTCCATTGACGTTTTCTGGGTTTGCATAGTGACTTGTGCTTTAGCGTTTGCGTATCTCCATTGCAAGTAATGATTATGAAGCAATTTTAAAGAATGGATATCTTCTTGGGAAGATTGAGGTTTCCTTGCCTTCCTTGAATCAACACCGAGTTTCATACTGGTGGGTTGTGGTGGCAGAGAGTTGCTTTTGAAAGAATTCTGACAAGAGGATATTGACAAATTAAGAGATCGGGAGCAAAGGGAAGACGAAGAAAACTTGGATAATGGAGGACAATTGCCAACGTCGGTGGTGCTGCTGCAACTGCTACTTCGAACGATCAATCTGGTGGATAATGTATCTTCGGCTGTCATGGAAGATCTCGTATCCGGAAGAGGCCATGTTCTGGTGTGTTGGGAGGAGATTGGGGAATTAGGGCACGAAGTTGAACCCCCGTGCATCTGTTCCGATTCGTTTGAGGGAGGTTGGGATTCAACAAAGCTCTGAGAAATTGCTATAGCGGTATCATTATTGGAGCTGAGATTGGACGATGAGAAGGACAATCCCGTCGATTGCAAGAGTTTAGCAGCATCAGTTACCGATGAACTCGTCGTCTGACGCTGTGGGAGCCTGAACCTTGAGGGAACGATCCTATCTGTCGTAGCTATTGGCGTATCAGATCTGGAAGATTTGCCTGTTCTCAGAGAGGTTGATTTAAATTTCTGAACTCCAAATCCATTCTCTTTGGCACTTTGTTTCCGGTGAATCGGAAAGGTATCAGGTTTAGCGTGCTGAAACGGGGTGTCCATGCTCCGAAAAGTCTCTGGGATGTTTTCGTGAGAAGAAGAAAAAGAAGCAGAAGAAGAAAGAGGTTCATGTTCATGGCTGCGCAGCACCAGGCGTCTCTGAGAGGGTGAGGGTTTTGATGATCTTTCAGGCACCGGAGTTGAGACTGAGTGATTAGATCTGGATATAGGTGACTTCATGGTCAGAGAGTGGAGATCACCGGCAGATGAAGAAGCGGCTGGAGACATAAACCTGGAGCTGACCTCTCTAACTCTTGGGCGGCGGTGAGGCAGAGGAGGAGGAGGAGGAGCCCCCTGATCCGCCGTTGACCCTGGAACAACTGCGGCAATGGAGTTGCTCATTGTCACCGGAAACAATGGAGCTGATTCAAGTGAGAAATGGTGAGGGAGGTCGGAGAAGGAAGATGGAGAAAGTAGCCGTTGCTGATTGTTTTCAAATGTTGGGGGAGCAACGGTTCACAGACCATAAAACTTGTTAATGTTTGCATCCGTTTTAAATCCATAAATAATGTCTTTATTTTAGGTATATTTCCGCCCAATTATCTTTTAATCTTTAAAATTATCTTTTAATATTTAACTAAGTTTTGCACGATTATTTATGATGTATACATTTCAAAGTTCTAAATAACGTGAAACGTGGGTTTGACGGTGGTCAAATCTTAGTTATGACGAGCTTTGACGAGTAATGGCGTTTTTCAATACATGATAATCTTATATACATTAAAAAAGATAAATCATATAATTATATAATTATATCAAATATATCAAGTTTTTAGAAGTGATATATTATCATTTAATATAAAATTTAACAAAAACCCAATTGTTTTATGTCCGATAAAAAAACAAAAACAAAAAAATCAAAAGGAAATTGTGCCTTGAAAAAAAACTCGCGCCATAACGCGATAAAACACGCATTGACACGTTATTTGGATGTCACACTTAACAAACTTGCATTAGACGTTTTTGTAACGACTACACCACGCTTCGCGTCATGACACGTCTTTGGGGGCACCATGACGCGCCTTTTAGAACCATGATACATTCTTATACGATTATGTTAGACTAAGGTTATCTGGTATGGTTACCACGGCCATAGCCGTCAACAAAAAACACAACCACAACTCTTCATATTGATTTTGGGATGGTGCGTGCGAGAAAGGAAGAGAGAGAAGGAGAATATTACAAATAGAAAGAGTCGTGGTGTAACGTCCTCCCTATCACATTCCTTCATGACAACGAGCAATAATGAGGTGGTCGGGTGGTGTTCGTTTTCGTGGTTCTCGTCAGGTGGACAACGAAGGCTCTCCGTTGAGAGTATACCGGATAGCCTAAGGGGTATGATTATTACATACCTAATAAAAAAGTGACATCATATCAACGTCACATCATCTTCAACACATCGTTACTATCACACAACTAGAACCGGTAGGTGTGTTACCATAACCTAAAACTCACCACACTTATTTTCTCCTCATCATCCCTTCACCCCATAAAACTCATAGGAAATGGTATTACATCCACCACACGTTTTTTTCTTTTCTTTTAAATGTAATTTAATAATTACAGTGCATGTTTTTATACACAAAGTACTATCATTGGGAGTGGAATTGTTTTTCTCGTGCGGTATACTTCTCTCGTAGCCTAAACCAATTGACTGCATCCCTGGATGATGTCGTATTCACCGCACCACCACGGTGACACGTCACCCACCACAAGGTGCGGTTTCGTTCCACTCCGTATGGCCTAACCCTTGGGAATGGTCACCATTCCACATTATCTATATTTTTTTTACATTAGATTATATAAAAAACATAATTTTTAAAATTAAATAAACATTTCACTAATAAAAAATTACATTGAAAACCTACATTACAAATTGAAAATACATAAAAATTTAAACTTAGAAATTTAAACCTACATCACTAATAAAAAACATTGAAATTAAACTAGAAATTTAAACTACTACTCGTCGTCATCATTCTCATCGTCATCGTCCTTGTCGTCATCCATATTGTCATTGTTCTGACCGAATTGCTTTTGTCATATGTCTTAAGTTAAATCGTGACGTAGATTGTGATGCGTTTCTCTATTTTTATTGACAAACGTCTCGTGAAGTATGTTGGGTTGCCGACTTGTATTAGTACAAGTGGATTAAGTATATCGTTCGGACTATCCATACAAATAGCCCTACCTCATTCTTTTATTATCATGTTATGTAAAACGATACTAGCAGGTATTACCTTCAGATGTTGATTATGCGTCACTTGCTTTTGAGGACTCCAAACGCACGTTCCACATCCTTCTTTGCTGACTCCTGTGCTAACTTGAACAAACTCCGTTTCTCATCGTTCGGATGTGAGTATGACTTGACAAATGTAATGTGCTCTAGATATATCCATTACCAAGGCATGTTTGGAGCTTTACCCTGCAAAATTTCGTTAAATGTTGGAGACACTCCAAGCATATCCAGGTCGTTGTTTGACCCCGCCATACCAAATAATGCATGACAAAATCATAGGTCATGTGAAACAACTGCTTCTAGTATTATAGTCGGCACCCCATGACACCTTACGTGAATTGGCCTCACCATGCATTAGTGTAACACCCGACTTTTAACACAAGGTACACCCAAAAATTTTCACTTATTATTTATAAAAACACATTGATGTACGTTTACATTAACAATCCAGTACAAGTAGTTATCACCAGGTTCAGTTAAAAGAAATTAGAATACAATGATCTGAGTCGGGTATCACAATCTCTCTTCTTCGATCTTAACTTCCTAAATAAGGTTAACTACAAAACACACATCAACAATAAATGATAAGCTATAGAGAACTTAGTGAGTAATCCTTAACAATGATACACATAATAATTATGACATATAAATACACCAATCACCAGGTGTATAATTATTTGAAACTTGCTTACCAATTAAGATTCACAATTTACTTGTCACTCAACTTACCATACTCTCTCTCTCTCTCTCTCCGTACTCTCTTTATACTTATTCTCTTTCTTTTCTCTTTAATCTTTCTATACCCATCCCCTTTCTATTTCTCTCTCCCTATCTTTATATTCATATTTACTCTTTGTTGAGTTTTTATTCAAAAATTGTTTCAAAAACATAAAAAATGCAACGGAAGATTTAAGATTTGAACAAAAATAAAACTAATTTAATTCCCACCAAGGATCATTTTGCAAGAGTTAGAAAGATTAAAACAGTCATAGAAGAGAAAGCATAACAACCTTTGAAGACTTTGATCCTCATGGGAGGTTGGATTGATGAAGATGCCATTAAGCTCTAAATTAATAGCTCTCTAAAAGTATCCACCAAGCAAGAGTAGAACCATCAAAACATGCTAGTATACACTTGTATTAGTTGTTCATAAGCCTTAGAAATATATACCAAATAGGTTGCTAGATCTTATGTTTTGTCCCTTAATCTTTATGTTTTGTGAGTTGGAATGATGAGATTTCATAAAGCTTGCAACTTTATGAATCTATGGGACTTTTGGGTATGATTATTGGTTTGGATCTGGTTTCTTGATGGGTACTGAGCCATGCATGAGATTTCCATAGAAAAACCCTTATTTGGCTCATTGTGGCTTCAAGACATGCATTGGACATGCATGTCTATAAAGCACCAGCTTTTATGATGGATTAGGTATTAGAATTTGTTCTGGAAGTAAATGAGTTGTGGACTTTATGGGATAAGTGCTTGATGAGAAAAGTCATGTTATATTTAGCTCCTTTGAATCTAGGGTTTGAGATTTTGACCTTATGGATGGTCTTATCAGGTAAAGTTGAAAACTTTATCCTTCTAGACCTTGTTTCAGATCAGATCTGGAATTTGGAGCCTTTGGGATCGAAGAAAACAACTTAATCTATTAAGGTGCTGAAAAGTTAGTGCCCACGGCGTGGTTCAGGTCGCCACGGCGTGGCGGTGAGTAAAATCGCGACTGGATGTTATTGGAGGGCCCCGACGTGGCCATAGGTGGCCACGACATGGCGGTTGACTAAAGTTAACATTGACCGTTAACTTTGACCATTGACTTTTGACTTGAGCTAACTTTTGGTCAAGCACCTATTTTGGAGGAAAAGCTCAATGTTTATTTGGTTTTGATTAATTAGGTGGTGCGTAGCAGCGATACTATATCAATGATAACAATAGGAGTAGAGCATTTTCTGTGAAGTGAGTCTTCTCACCACACTAGTCGGTCGAAGGCACCAATGACAACCCACTGATTCATATGTGTTGGATGTATATGACTATGTGACTATTACTGATATGATTGTATGATATATGCATGGAGCCGATCTGAGCTCGGAGTCATTATGGACTCGGGGTTGATACAAACCCAGGGGTTGATACAAACCCGACAAAACTACTTGTTGTTACATGGGGTTGATACGGACCCGACACAGCCACATGTTGTTATGTTTATATGTATGCGTATGTGGTATTTTGGGGAAGCTCACTAAGCTTTGTGCTTACACTTATGTTTATGGTTTCAGGTACTTCCGGTACAAAAGGGAAGGGCCCGACGTGATGACACAACAATTCTCCCCTCGTGTTTCCGCAATTATGATTCCTTTTACTCTGATGTTTTGAACAGTTTGTACCATGGTTGTTTTTGAGACTTATGATGTATGGGATTGATGATTTTGAAAATGAAAAATTTTAGCACTGTTTTTGGGACGTTACAACCACATTTATAGTTTTTGGTTTCCACTCGTGTGTTAGGTTCTTTGAAAACTGATGATATTTCTGATTGTTGTGGTTGTAACCTAGGAAAATTTTATGCTTTACCGTTTAATAAAAGTGTCACTCGTTCTATTGCTCCCTTTGATATTGTGCATTCTGTGTGGGGCCCATCCTTAGTCACCTCTAAATCGGGATCTAACTATTATGTTTAATTCTTTGATAATTGCACTCGTTATTTATTTTATGAAGCGCATGTCTGGCTTTTTCACCATATATAGTGTCTTTAGAGCCCTTGTCAAGACTCAACACTCTGCTGTCATAAAAAATTTTCAGTGTAATTTGGGAAGGGAATTTACCTCCAATGATTTTAAACATTATTGGCATCTAATGGTACTGTGCATCAATCATCATGTACAGACGCCCCTCAACAGAATGGTGTTGCAGAAAAAAAACATCGACATCTCATAGAAACTGCAAGATCCTTACTACTCTCTGCTCAAGTTCCCAATATGTTTTGGGGAGAAGTTTTTCTTACCGCCACTTATGTTATTAATCGCATTCCTACTGCGCAACCTTCGGGGAAGTCTCCTTATGGAATGTTGTTTGGGCAACTTCCAGATTATTCTTCATTACGAGTGTATGGGTGTACATGTTTTTTCTTGAAGCCTCATGTAGAGAGAGATAAGTTGTCTTCAAAATCAACCCTTTGTGTATTTTTGGGATACGGTATTGGTCATAAAGGTTATGGGTGTTATGATCCGCCGAATCAAAAGTTATATGTATCTCATAATGTCACCTTTTTGGAGCACATTTCGTTATATAACATTCCTGTTCAGTCACATGATGCAAATCGAGAGGAGCTTCATATTATTGATCTGTTTAGCATTGATATTGATGATTCACCACCTGCTGCTGATCCACCACCTCCTGTTGATCCACCACCTGCCGTGATCCACCACCTGTTGCTGACCCTCTACCTGCAGCTTATCAGGACCCCCCACCATCGAGGCCTTATCATAATAAAAAGTCCACAAAGCTTTCTAACTTTGTCTATTCCTCTTACTCACCAGTGTTTGCATCCTTTATTAATAATGTACATTGTCTCTCTGAGCCAACATCCTATAAAGAGGCCGTCTTTGATCCCCTTTGGTAGACCGCTATGGTTGAGGAACTTGCAGCTCTTTATCAGACTCATACATGGCATCTGGTTCTGCTTCTGCCCGAAAAGCACATGATTGGTTGTCGTTGGGTATATACAATCAAAAAAAGTTTGATGGATCCATTGAGCGTTATAAAGCCAAACTTGTTGAGAAAGGGTACGCACAAAAGTATGGTATGGATTATTAGGAAACTTTTGCTCCTGTTGCAAACATGACAACTGTTCGCACCTTGATTGCAGTTTCTTCAATTCGCCAATGGAAGATTTATCAGATGGATGTCGAGAATGCGTTCTTGAATGGTGATATTCATGAGGAAGTATACATGTATCCTCCCCCATGTATTGCTCACCAACCAGGTGAAGTTTATCGACTTCGGAAGGCACTATATTGTCTCACACAAGTCCCTCGTGCTTGGTTTGAGAAATTTTCTACGGTGATTACTTCGCTTGGTTTTCGACCAAGTAATCATTATTCGACTATATTTGTTCGGTGTACGAGTGCAGGTCGGATTATTCTTTCCTTATATGTCGATGACATGATTATTACTGGTGATGATCATGATGGTATAGAATCTTTGAGGCTTGATTTGGCTCACCCTATTGCTACGAAAGACTTAGGCTTGCTGCGTTATTTCTCGGGGGAATGAAGTTGCTCAATCTCCAAAGGATTATCTTTTATCTCAAACGAAGTATATTTAATATTTGTTTGGACGAGCACGACTCATGGATAATTGGACAATTGATACGCCTATAAAGAGTAATGCAAAATATTCTCCAACTGATGGTGTCCCCCTTATCAGATCCAAGCCTTTATCGTATCATTGTAGGGAGTTTGGTTTACCTCACTATCACTAGACTAGATATTGCTCATGCAGTTCATATGGTTAGCCAATTTTTCACTGCTCTTTCTACTGTTCATTAGGGAGCTGTTATTCATATTTTGAGATATCTTCGTGGTACTCAGTTGCACACCCTTATGTTTCAATCTACATCCTCTCTTGAGCTACGTGCCTATAGTGATGCTAATTGGGATAGTGATATTTATGATCGTAAGTCCACTACTGAGTATTGTGTTTTTCTTGGAGATTCGTTGATATCATGGAAGAGTAAGAAACAAGATGTTATCTCTCGATCTTCTACAAAATATGAGTATCAAGCCATGGCTATCGCCACTTGTGAGATTGTTTGGTTGAGATGGCTTCTTGCATATATGGGCGTTCACATATCTCAGCCTACCCCTTTGTATTGTGACAACGAGAGTGCGATAATGATTGCCAAGAATTCAGTGTTTCATGAGCGCACAAAACAGATTTAGATTGATTTTCGTTTCACACGCCATCATCTCCAGAAGGGCACTATCTCCCTTCCTTATGTTCCTTCCACTTTGCAGATTGTTGATATTCTTATGAAGTCGTTGACTGCTTTCGATTTCATTTTCTGTCTGGCAAACTCTCATTGCTTATTGCTGTTGCATTGTGAGTTTTAGGAGAGATGTTAGCATAATAAGATTTTGGGCTTTATTTTGTATTGAGTGTTATGTTGCCCCGTTAACTAGAAAACCCTAATTAGTTAGTCCACAAATTATGTCTTTCTCTTTTATTGTAATTGTACTTCTCATTTGATAATAATACGAAACCTTAGCCGTTCTATATCTTTTTCTTGTTAGTTTATAGGTTTTGGTGCAGAAGGTATGCTTCAACATGGAAGAAGAGGTCCCTGGTAAAAACGATGGTAGGTGGTTGGTCGTGACGAGAAGAACCGAAGAAGAAGGGTTCGTTTGAAATTTATTTTTCTTTCTTTTATTAAAAAGTGGGGTCAAAATTGTATTACTGTCTTTTTGGTAATTAATTTTCAAATCACTATGATTTGGTAAATAAGTTTTATGACTACCTCTTTTAGTAAAAAACTCAAAAAAAAAAAAAAACCCCGAAAAGAGTACAGTTATCAATTGCCGGAACGAAACTGAAAAAACCCGACCCCCCGGACATATCCGAGCCCGATTATGATCGGCTCTAGAATTTTTAGAAACAAGTAAAAGTTCCCCGCATACAGCATACGCGAACACAAATGGAATCAAAGTCATCAACCCTCGCACCGCTTCCGGAGGATAATCAAGATCAACCGCAATCCGATCATGCTACACCGTCTGCTTTCTCCTCAAAACCCATTCGTCCTCCCACTCAGTCAGTTTCATTCCCTTCTTTTCTTTTAGTATCATCATTCTGCTAACTATATTTCCATTTTTAATTGCTTTCACTACGCTTTTAAGTTTTTGTATAGCGTTCCTACTTCCGATCTGTAATAAACACTGATCCTTTAAATTTCGCAACTCAAATTGGTTTTTTGTTGAGGTTCAAAAATCTTGTGGCGAATTAGAATAATGTTGGTGGCGAATTAGCACCAAGAGCTTGTTAAAACATTATTAAATCGAGCTGTAACTTAATTTCCGTTTCTTTTGAGTATTTGGAATGCTGTCATTCGTGGGTAAAGTTCTCTAGCTCATCACAACCTAATTAAATGAGTATATTAGCTGTAAATGTAGAATCCTTATCCTCACATTGAAACTAGTCCTATGACAGACTAGTTATGGCACAAATGTGATTTTCAATGAATAGATATTTCATGGCAGACAAGATATGTGGCTCCATGTAAGTGATCCTTACTTGTTAAAGCCATTAACTCAAAAAGAAACAACACCTAAGCTCCTGAATAGGATCTCTAGGACTTGACACCAAATATAGGACATCATTGGAAAAAAAAGGGTTACAAATTAGTGTTTTTAAGATGAAATATGCAATTTCACTGGATCATGACAGTTAAGAAAACCATGTGGTATGGATCCTCATATAGGTTTAAACTTAGGGTTGTGGATTAGTATAGGTCTTAGTTAGTTATTTTTTGTGTATGAGCTTCTTGGTACTATATTTATCTATATTGCATGATCATTAGACAAGGTATTCATTTAAGATTCTTGTAATATTCTCTGCTAACTGCTCATATATTCTTTTTAATTTCAATTCTATACCATCTTTTGACTTTTGGTTAAACTCACACACTTACTCTTTAACTCTACTGTTTGTCCTTGTAGGACATCTTCACAGAAATACTCCCCAATAGATTGGAAAGACTATTTTGACCATGAGGATGATGTTTGCATCCCTGACACAAATGATGTTCGTGGCATTTTTCATATATGGTTAAATACACATTAATGTAACAAAGTTTCACCTTTTTACTGTTTACCAATTCTGCAACAATGTTTCATTTTCTACCAATATATGCAACTGACCCGAATTACAATTTTGTTTTAATCGGTTAAACATAAGTTTTGGTCCTCAAATGAATTGTAGTTGCGTATTTTTTTTAATAAAAATTTCCTTTGTTGCATAAATTGGGAAAAAAAAGGTGAAACATTGTTGCAGCAATAGGCTTTAACCTTTAATTTACTCAATAGAACTTGTCTTTCTTCTCTGTATGCCAATTGTACTTTCCCACTGTTTGATAATTGTGTTTTATGCTGATTTACCTCTTCCATTTAGGTCTTTCACATATATACTGCAGGAAAGGAAGGCCCAGTTGTATTTTGTCTACATGGGGGTGGTTATTCTGGGTATGTCATTTGTGTTTTAATTATGTTTAATTTTTAACCTTTGTAAATAAAAGTTTTTTATTATTATACTTAAATAATGTATAGAGTAGAGTCGAAACTCAAAACTATACATTGTGTTTATTACATATACATATAATATAAAAATATATTCCATTCCTACAGTCAACCAAACATGATCATGGAGTGTAATGAATAATTCCATTACCTTGTCTATTCCATTCCATCCATCCATCCAAACACATTCTAATTCTTTGACATGCTATTGCCAGGCTGTCATTTGCAATATCAGCAGGTATAGTTAAGGAGAAAGCAAGGGTAGTAGCAATGGACCTGAGAGGACACGGGAAATCATCCACAGAAAATGAAATAGACATGTCAATTGAGGTACACTACACATCTTGAATAACCCCTTTTCATTATAAAAAACTCCATATTTTTGTATCTTTGTGTATTGCAGACTCTATGTAATGATGTTCATGCTGTTGTGAAGAAAATGTATGGAGATGCTCCACCAGCAATCGTGCTTATTGGCCACAGGTTTCTGATTCACTTTAAACACTTAATTCTACTGTTAATTGGTAATGGAAACCAAAAATAAAATAATAAAAAAGAAAACTATTGATTTAATTGATCATCACATGCAGCATGGGTGGCTCAGTTGCAGTGCATGTGGCTGCAAAGAAAATGTTGGCTAGTCTGGCTGGACTTGTGGTTGTAGATGTAGTTGAGGTGAGGTGCATTTTGACTTAAACCACTTCTATAAACTTTTTGTTTTCAACTTTTTTTAAAAATCTTAAAATTTCAGGGGACAGCTATGGCTTCATTGATGCATATGCAGAAAATTCTATCAAACAGAGTGCAACATTTTCCAACTCTTGAGAAAGCGGTAAAATCAGCCTTTTGACTTCCACTTATTTCATATATCTATAAGAATGTACAAAACTGTTATTTATTTATTTATTTTTTTATAAAATTTGAATTGTAATTTGTAAATACTTGCAGATTGAGTGGAATGTGAGATCAGGATCTTTAAGAAACATCGATTCTGCTCGAATATCGATTCCCGGGACTGTAAAGTATGATGACTCACAGCAATGGTAAGTTTTTAGGTTTTTTTTTTTTTTTTTTTTTTTTTTTCTTATGTTATTCCTAATTTTTATACATCATATCTGGAAGCATAGAGGTTGATTCTTTTGAATTATTTGTTGGAATTTGGAAACAAAAGTTAACAGATTAGTAATTCAACTCCCTTGTATAACTGCGTGTTTAGGTAAATATTTTTTTTACAAATACATTAATTATTTCTATATGTTTCCTCTAAGTAGCTGTTTTGATTTTAAAGATTAACTAGAATAAATATTGAATTTCTTTTTGCCTCAAATTGTCTGATCTTGCTGTTGTTTGTACAGTTATCGTCACAGAGCGCGATTGGAGGAAACAGAACAATATTGGAGAGGATGGTAAAATTAAACTCTCTGATATTTGTAGTCATTAAATGTCATTCTATTTTTTTTTATTATGTTGAACTTTCTATTTTTGTAAATAAAAATTCAGGTATGAAGGCCTCTCGGAAAAATTTCTGTCATCTCCTGTCCCAAAGCTGTTGCTGTTGGCTGGAACAGATAGACTTGACAGGTTCTTTCTTTTTCTTCCCATATTCAGTGTTGTTTGGATAAATGATGTTTAAAATTTAATTAAGAATATGACTGCATTCTTGGGAAAATGGAAGGAAAAAAAATGAAGGGTTTAATGGAAGAAAACACAATGTACTTTCATTGATTTGTTTATTTTTATATCCTACTTTGCATTTCTTTGTTTTAAAGCATTTCATAGCAATATCAAAGTTTCAAAATTTGTCGTTTGTCATATATTTATAATAGTTGTTACGTAAAAAATTCAATATTATTTCTTGACGGAAGGGTAATATGGTAATTTTCTGTACCAGGGATCTCACTATAGGACAAATGCAGGGAAAGTTTCAGATGGTGGTTGTCCGACATACTGGCCATGCAATACAGGTGAGAATTTGGTCTTTTTTTTTTTTTTGATAATTTAGAGGACACCAACATTTATATTTTAAGTGTTGAATATTATTACAGGAAGATGTTCCTGATGAAGTTGCATCACTCATACTCAATTTCATCTCACGCAATCGGATAGGCCCTCATGGAGTTGAGGTTGGTTATGTTATGTTATGTTATAATCTAATTTATCAAAAAAAGAAATTACAGAAAAACACTTATTTTATTAATATAGCCTCTTTTATGTTACTCTTATCAGTTCCTTTTTTTTTTTTTTTTGAAGATTCCTGGAATCCGACGCCCATCGCAGCCAAATGCTTGAAAAAAAAGTAAAAATATTTGTAATGGTTTGCGAACACAAGAGTATACTCCTTTGTGAAACTAGTCTCACAAAATTGTTTGTGGTTTCCTATATATTTTCAATTATGTGCTAGTGTAGATCAAATGAAATATTACTGTTTCTAAATATATTTTTTTTGTTGGTTAATGCGTTAAAGTGAAATTTCATGTTTCATTTTAGGATCAAAGTATGCTTTATTTACCTGTTCATGAAAGGTTCATACCAAACCTCAAAAAGTTGGACTGATTAGGAGCCAAGCAGATTGGATTGTCAAACATTGTTAATTGACTTAATTCAATACATTATACATGATTAACTTTTCTTTAAAACTTATAAAGTGTTGAACATTATACATTTATTGAAGAAATGATTTTTTTTTTATTTATATTTTTAGCTAAGTTAAAAAAAATGACTGACAAACGAAATTACAAGAAATCTAAAAGTATATTTTTATATTAAGATTGGATTGGCCCCCACTCCTAGAGGTGCACAAAAAAACCGGTTCATGATCCGAACCGGTAAAAACCGGTTCACGATGAAGTGTTTCGGTACACCATTCTTTTTATTTTTTACAACCGGCGTCTCAGATCACAGTGTTTTGCTACTCCTAGTTGTGAGAGCTATTACTGAACTTACTACTATTGATATGATAATTTCATACTTTCATTTTCCATTTATACAGAGCTATCGAATGCAAGAATGTCATCATATCATGTAACATTTTTTTTTTTTGATTTTTTGATTTTTTTAGAATTGTTTTTTGAAAATTTTTATATAAGTATGCAGAAAATAAAAAAATATTTTTTTTTGTTTTTTTTATGAATGCAGAAAAGTAAAAACATAAACATAAAAGATTTTTAGACCTTTTCAAACCTTTTATGCAAATGCAATGCATAAAAATAAAAAAATAAAAATAAATTTGAAAAATTTAACTGAAAATCTGAAAAATTTAAAATTTTTAAACAAAAATGCAAAATTTTATAATAACCCCCTCCCCAAGATTAAAATAATGCATTGTCCTCAATGTTCAAAGATGAATGAACAACTCAATAAAGTATATAAAAGCAAAATGCGACAGCTAGGAAAGAATGTACCTGATAAGTTTACAGTAATTTCTGATTTTGACGAATATGTTGGCGAAAAATCTGATTTTCAATAACTTTGAAGATCTTCTGATTTCCCCAAACTTGCTTGGAACCGTACAAATAAACTAAACCTACGTGGGTTGCCTCCCGGAAAGCGGCCCTTTTTTAAAGTCGTTGACTCGACTTTGCCCAACCATATTGTCAACTGATGTGGCCGAGACGTCTCTGAAGCTCAATTCTCTTCTTCCTTACTCCAGATTCCTTCAAATGTGGCATAATGGGTGGATCTCGTGGTTGTACAACAAACTGGAAAGACTTCAGATTTTTATCAGCAGACTCATTTTTTGGATTTTTGAGTCTTTTTCGTTTTCTGGTCTTCTTTTTAGGTTTTCTTCTTTTCAGGTTCTTCTCAACATTCACCATCTCCTTTTCTTTTTCCAAAAGCTTTTTCCTTTTCAGTTTTTTCTCTGATTTTTCCTCAACATAAATCATCTTCTCCTCCTCTTCCCCAAGCTTATCTGCTTCTGTCAGCTTCGTATCATCACCTTTAGCAGAAATCATATCTACTTCCACCTCCCCAAGCTTATTTCGTTTCAGCTCCTTTCATGTATCATAAGATAATTTTCTGTCTACAAATATTTCTTGCATGTAATCATTAGAAAACTCACAACATTCCGCAGATAAAGGATTGCTGGTACCCAGAAAGTTAACATAAACATTATCACAAAATATCAGCATCATTAGTATTAAAGTTCACCACATCCCCATCAAATTCCATTGAAAGTGTACCAACAAAAACATCAATCTTCGTTTTACCAGTTTTTAGAAAAGGTCTTTCTAAAATAAATGAGTTTTTATCTGATACATTTGCAATGCCCATGCCCAGTATGAAAAATCAGCGGGAAAAATTAGCTCATTCACTTGGACAAGAACATCCTCTAATACACATTTTGGGTGTACTTTCGAGTGATCTGCCAACTGAATGAGTGTCTCGGTCTTTTGTAAAGATCCCAATTTTAATTTTTCAAAAACTAATAGTGGGAGGACATTGACCGATGCACCTATATCAAGCATGACATTTGAAAAAGTAAGGTTTCCCAATTTACAAGGAATCGAGAAAATTCCTGGATCCTTGTACTTTCAAGGTAAACCTTTTTGCAAAATGGTCGAAATATTCTCACCAACTATTATGGTTTTGTTAATTTTCATTTTTTTTTCTTACAAACACATAAATCTTTTAAAAACTTGGCATATTGAGGAACTTGTTTAATAATATCAAGCAATGAAATATTTACCTCCACCCTACGAAATGTGTCCAAGATTTCCTCGCCTTCTCGCTTGCGCTTTGTGCTTCTAAGTCGTGATGGGAATGGAGGCAATAGATTGTACTCTTTTTAGATTTAGCTTGGTTTTCTTGGGAGTCTTTTTTTCTTCCAACTTTTCAGCTTCTTTGTCACCCACAACTTCTTCAGAATCTTTTTCATTTTCCTCTTCTGGTTCAGATCTGCTTGGGCCTTCATAACTCATCCCGCTTCTCAAGGAAATTACACTCACATTGTGCTTTGGATTGTTTTTAGTGTGCCCTGGTAACTTTCCTTGAGATTCCAACCGACCTACAGGAGTGACAAGTTGAGACATCTGCTACTCCATATTTTTTATACTTGTTATGGTTTCGTTTGGAAATGCATGAGTGCTGGTAGCAAGGATCTTTACTATGTCTTCCAAGGCCATGTTGGAGCTGCCAAATTGCTGATTGGAGTTCTGATTCTGAAAGCTCTGCTACCGATTCTAAAAGTTATGCTAAAAATTTCGGCTGCTGAAAACCCAGAGGGGCTGAATATGTTGTCTTTACTGATAATTTCCGTTCTGATAAAAGTGTGGAGGCTGACTAAAAGTTATGCTGAAAATTCGGCTTAAAATTTAAGTGTTATGTTCCAGGTACTTCTGATGATTGGGGCAATGTGAATGTGTGATCGTACACATCCTTTAGTTATATGTTTTTGGAGATGTTATGATATTTTGACTTTGGGATATTTATATTTAGATATTGTTCTTGTGACTTGGGTTTGATTAAAACAATGATTTTTACTAAATTGAAAAATGAGAATTTTATTGTGATTTTTGGGATGTTACAATTAACCACCCCCGAATGATATGGAGGTTGATAATTGGAGGAAAGTAGTTGTGTAACATCCCAAAAATCACGATAAATTTTTTTATTTTTAATTTAAGAGAAATCATTATTTTCAAACAAAACCCATATCAAAATCAAGTATTAAATACAAATATCCCCAAGATCTGTGTATCATAAATCTCTAAAACATAACATCGAAGGATGTGTACGATCACCCCTTCGCCGAGGATGTGTACGATCACGCCTTCGCCTTGCCCCGATCATCTGAAGTACCTGAAACATAAATTTAAACTGTAAGCCACACCTTAGTGAGTTCCCCCAAAGTACCACACACAACCATACAAATAACAACATGTATACATGAGCCTTCAGCCTGACTAGTCCGCCGCACCGGGCCTACAGACTATCTGGACCGCTCTCAGAGCCTTTAACATGACCGGACCACCACAACGGGCCTAAAACCTATCTGGACCGCTCTTCGGGTCTTTGGCCTGACTGGACCGCCTCGCGGGCCTTCATCTATCCAAACCACCATGGGTATCTTGGCCTTCAACACAAAAAAGTATCGCCTCAACCCAACCGACCATATCACATCAACATATACCATAACAATCAATAGCTAGCAAAATACAGGTAGTCCTACAGATCTACCAGTCTAACACATATCCAACAATACTGGTCATCATACATATCTACCAATCTAACGCGTATTAGTAATCATTAGGTAATCATACAGATCTACCACATATTCAGCATAACATCAATCAATATACCAGGATATCAAATCCAGTGGGTCGGCCTTGGTGCCTTCGACCCACAAGTACAGTGAGGAAAACTCACATCCCAGTCTGAAAAGATCGCCGAACACGACACAGCTCCGAATACCAGCTCAACCGGTCACCTATTCATTGGAACATGACCAAGCTTAATCCTATAATCAAAATACCCAAAATACCCTTAGGTCAAACTTGGTCAAACCCTAGTAAAAATCAAAAGTCAAAAAGTCAACCGAGTCAACTCAGCCGAGTACGCTGGGCGTACTCAGCTTGTATGCGGGGCGTACTCCGGCCTTGATGAAAACGGGTGGTTAACCACGTACGCGCCGCGTACCATTTGGTACGGCCAACATACGCAACTGATTCCTTTCTTTCCATTAAGAGATTAATGCTTTAAGCCCTTACATCTAAATTACAGATCTAGGCCTTAAATGTTGTCCTTAACCATATAGTTTCCAACTTTATGGTCTTGCATGGTTACTAAGTTCTAAATACCAAAAACCCTAACCTCTTAACATATTAATACATCCAAACTCATGCATGGAAGGGAACTAATGACCAAGACCACATTTTTGTGCTTCTAAACACTCCAAAACGTCTGAAAGGATAACTTAAATGGATTAGAGTAACCCATACCCATAATACCAAACTAATGGGACCAAAAGAACACAAACTTCATGGCCAAACTAGATCTAAGCATAGCTTCATCAAGTTCATAGCTTTTTACCTTCTTAGGGTGTCCAAAGATGATGTGATTCTGGATCCAAGGTGCTTCACACTTCTAGGATGATCTCATCTTCTTTCTTCCTCCTTCAAGTTCACCAAAACACACACCAAGCACAAAAATGCTCTTAAATGGATTAGGGTTTGTAAAGGGGGTCGAAATAGGGCTTGGAGGCTGATGAAAGAAAGATGCCTTAAGAGTTAAGGATGCTTAAATAGTATCCAAACCCTAAAAATTAGGGTTTGGGATCCTGCCACGTACGCTATGCGTACACAATGTATGCCTAGCGTACGCGCCTCTCGCCCAAAAGTTACAAAAATGCCACTATGGGCCAATTTGCAACAATTCTCACATATAAGGTTTGGAAATGTAATTTACCTGAAATATGAATGTTACAAGTTGAGTATTTCCAAACGGATGAACACATAATTGCTTCGACAAGAAACAAAAAAGTCCATGAACAACAAACGTCCGTGAACCGTAGGGGTCAAGCTCGTATAGCAGTACTTGCTATAAAAAGGTAACATATGGTATATGTAAGTATTTGTTTAAAATATAATGTTAAACAAAACTTGAAGAGAGTTGAAACGTTCAACACTACTCATACCGAGAAGAATGATGTATTTGTTACTGATATAGCGAAGCAGGAATACATAAGTATTTAATTATAATTTTATCATATAATTATGTGTTTATTTATACTTAATTGTTAATCATTTTTGGAAAACACGATATCGGTTAGTGGAAGAGCTCTTAGAACAAACACATGGGTTAAATGGTGAAAGAGATTTAACATCCACTAAAGAAAAAGCATGTTTCGAGAGAGTATTAGGTGAACGATGTGGCCATATCAGAGGCATCGTCTAAAAACCTTCTGCTATCCCGCCGATTGCACAGTCATCGCAACCACCACCACAATCATAGCCACCACAGGTAAAAAAAGACTATTATTTTCAATAAATGCATATTGATTTGGTAATTTTGGTTTGTGGTGATTATTTGCTAAAAGCTTTGGTAATTGGTTTTTTGTCTCAAGTGCAAGAAATAGTAATGTAATTTGGTTTTTTCGTCCCAAGTGCAAGAAATAGCAATTTACTTTGGTATCAATAAATGTATGTTGATTTGGTAATTGTGTTTTTGTCCCAAGTGCAAAAAATAACAATGTACTTTTATATTTCTTGTATTTAAGGTTGTTTAGCACAAAATAAGTAGACTATTTAATTTCAAAGTCTCATATATATATATATATATATATATATATATATATATATATATATATATATATATATATATATAGAGAGAGAGAGAGAGAGAGAGCTAGGTTCATGTATTTAAAGTAATTATTGTTTTATTGTATGCATAAACGTGGGCCAATCAAAATTAAATAAAAAATTAAATAATTAAATAAATAAATAAGGGTAATTTAGTAATTTGATTAGTAACTTCCAATAATAATCCCTATAATTATGGTATTGACTTTTAACCTAATTTATCCAGGTTTATATCTAGAGTCGCTCAATCTCCACCGATTACAAGCCCTAGCCGATGATACAAAGCCGTCGCCACCATCGTCCGCCCCAAACACCTTCCTTCTATCTTCCTTCTTCTCAATTTTGTTTATCTGACCTAGGACCATCATGGTTACTATGTACTTTTCAACTCAATCCTCCCTAAAAAATCCAATCAATTCAGCAATTTCGGCCTTAACAGACCAACCTAGCCCTAAATCCTTTTGTGGCGTGTATTTGCTTAAGCGGAGAAAGAAAGAGGAGATTGTGATATGGAGAAAAGAGCAGAAGCTGTGGTGTCGATCCAAGGAGGAAGACGAGGCAGGAAAGGTCAAGCAAGAAGAAGGATTTGGTTGTGGGATCGGCTACAACAGGTAAAACTTCTCGATTCTTTTTTTCTTTCTTCTTTTCATTCTGAAACGATTAATTAGTCTTGATTATCGATTCAATGATTTTCCTAATTTCTCTATTCTCCTTCTGAAATCTCCACTTCTGTCGATTGTCGCTCCCTCTCACCGATTTTGATTTGATTCTCGAGCTTCAATCATTATTAATTCATTGGTTTTGATGTGATTCTCGAGCTTCAATCATTATCAATTCATTGGTTTTGGGGCTTATATAACTTTTTTTGATTATCTGATGTATGCGTTTTCTGATTACAACTTCTATTGTTTTCTTAATTTTTGATTATCCAGAGGCAATGATTTCTCAGCATAGTATTGAGGTTGTTTCTAACTGAGTTGATTTTTTTTTTGTTTTTAATGAACGATGATTTCTACAAATTATTTTCTGAATTGCTGATTATAAGTCGTATTAATTTCTGATTATCCAGAGGTAAAGAAGTGATCTTTCTGATAGAAAGACTAGATATTTAGAGGGATTTGTCACCTGAGTAGCAGTAGACCAAATGTGGCCATGGATATTCCTTTGATTTTGTTTTTCTTTCCTTTGTTTTGACAAAAATTCAGTGGAGTGTTGATGGGTTTTGGGTTTGATTGTTCTTGATAGAAATGGATACATGGAATGGATTTTTTGGGGTTAATGTTTTACAGGAAATTGTTTGTTTTGCTTGACAGAATTCGATGTGGTGTTTATTGCTTGAAATTGCCATGGAAAGAAGATTAAGCAATAACAATGAGTGGTTGTATTTCTCATTTGCAGGTATACATGAAATCAAGAACAAGAATGTTCTTGTTTTCTTGGCTGGGAAGGGTACATATGAGACTTACAACATTCTACTGGAATGGAATCTTGAATTCCTATTATGTCAAAATAGAATCTTGAAGATGAACATTGTATGAGATGAAGATGAACAATGGCCACCAATCTTCCAAAAAGAATGGATTATTCTAGCAGAATAATATACAATATAATAAAAAAAATATATGTAATAGTATATTCTGGTAGAATGATTTATATATTTGTATTTCTTTGTTATTAATAAGTGTAACATTCTCATAGAATAGTATATAAATTTTTTTCTTTTCTAAGAATGTAATGAAATTTTTTTTAACTTGTATCCAAAATTTTGTTATTTTTCAAGAAGTTCATTAAATCAAAATATATATTATGTCAGAATGTGTATTCTTGTATGGTTCAATAATTTTTGTTATTTTTCTATATATTGATAAACATATTCCGTCAGAATTTCCAAATTAGGAGAATTATCATCCATACAATCAGATTTTTAAAATTAATAGAATCTATTTTCCCTTAAAATATGCAATTTTCCTTAAAATATGCAATTTTCCTTTATTAAATCTATATTAACTGACTAAAATACCCTTCTAGTTAAATTAGATGGTATTTTTCAATTATATTTAATTCAATAATATGTAATAATCACTTTCTTAAAATAAGTAAAATGATTGGCCCACAATCATTCATACAATAACACAATAATTAGTTAGAATATAATAACCTAAGCCTATATATATATATATATATATATATATATATATATATATATATATATATATATAGTGATCAATAAATGCTTGTTGATTTGGTAATTGTGTATATGTTCCAAATGCAAGAAATAACAATGTACTTTGGTTTTTTATCCCCTGTCTTAAAATAGCAATGTACTTTGGCATCAATAAATACATATTGATTTGGTAATTGTGTTTTTAATTATATTTTTGTCCCAAGTGCAAGAAATAGGAATGTACATTGTTATTTATTGTATTTAAGGTTTTTTAGCACAAAATAAGTAGAAAGTAAGCTATCATTTCTTGTAAAACAAGACTATTCAATTTCAAAGTCTCATATATCTATATAATGATCAATAAATGTATGTTGATTTGGTATTTGTGTTTGTAATTGTGTTTATGTTCCAAGTGTAAGAAATAACAACGCACTTTGGTTTTTTGTCCATAATTTAAAAATAGCAATGTAATTTGGCATCAATAAATGCATGTTGATTTGATAATTGTGTTTATGTCCCAAGTGCGAGAAATAGCAATGTACCTTTTGTATTTCTTGTATTTAAGTGCAAAAAATAGCAATGTACTTTGGTAGTTTTTGTTTATGTTTGATAGTTTAACTTATAAGTTTATATATGTTGTTATTTATTATGTAGTTGGAAAATATTCGTTCAATGCTCAACGACCCGACATGTAGGGACGAACTTTATGCGTTTTTTCAATTGGGAAAAGATCAAGGAGTAAACGAAGGGAACGAAGATGATGGTTCGTCGGATAATTAGTTTGTGTTTTGTATGTTAGACTTGCTGTGACACTTTGGTACTTGTTGGAATTATAACACTTTTGTTGTTTATTTTGGTATTTGTATGAAGTTATAACACTGTTTGGTACCTAATTGGATGTCATTATGTAATTTTTTTTTCTGCATTTAATGTCGTTATGTATCGGTTTTTTTGCACCCGAAGAGAGTGATTTAAAAAAAATAAAAAAATAAAAAATAATATTACCGACGACTAGGTTATTAGCGGCGACAGAGGGATTACTGGCGACACGAGTATTAGCGGCGGCGAATATCTTTACCAGTGAAATTTTGAGCAATAGCGATATGACAGTACTGGCGACGTGTTGCCTCTATTGCCTTAACGTCGACCACTCTACCCTTTAACGACGACTTTTGTCGCTGCTAATTTTTTTTTTTTTTCTTGTAGTGATTATAAAGTGTATGTACTTTTTTTTACGTAAAAAGGTTCTATAAGGAATGTTAAAAATTGTAAAAATTGCTATGGAAAACATGTTGATATTCTTACTAAATAGTAAATAGTTGATTTTTGGTCAACATGATCTTTATGTAGAGAAATGGGTCTTATTGATCCCTTCCTGAAAGTTGAGTTTTCGATGTTAAGCTTGGGGGGGGGGGGGGGGGGGGTGAGGGCCGGGGTGAAAGACATAGTCGTGTTAAATAATTTTTAACATTGGTAGAAAAAGTTTGTTTTAACTTGGTCATATTTACAACAAATTATTTGTTGAAGGGTTGAATGTGATTAACTTTAACATCGGAGGACTTTTGAGGATAAGAAAGGGGAGTTGGGTGTATTGTATTTAGACTTGTCAATGGAACGGGTTTTGACCATGATTCGCTCCAAACCCGTAAGAATTTAACGGGTTTGGATTTTAATTTTTGATTCGTTTACCCGTTTACGATCCATACCCGTTTACCCTTTTAGTAAATGGGTCGGGTATGGATCCTTGTCGATCCGCTCCACTTATGGCCCGCCCCATTAATTATATATATATATATATATATATATATATATATATATATATATATATATATATATATGGCAACAAAATATTAAACTTGATGTCTAAGTAAAATGTGATTTTTATTGTATTGGACGTTGAGTATTAATTAATGTATATCTTGTTTAAGTAAACATTTTATTTTTTTGAGAAATATTACTTTGTGGAACACATAAAAATTATGAAAATTTAATATTATAAAAGGGTCGGGTTAATGGGTCGTGTATTCGTTGATTCGGTGGATACGGGTATGACTTCGACTAATATAGACCCTGAGGGTTATTGGAGCGGGGCGGGTCATGTTTTTATTTTTTAAATGGGTTTGGATCAAGGGTGATTCGCTCCAAACCCGCCCCATTGAGAGATCTAATTGTATTGAAGGGTTTGTACTAGGAAGCTGAGAAGAAGAAAGAATTGGTGACATTTGGATGTGTATTAATTACACAATATTTATGTCGTATTGGTATGCTATAGATATGTTGTAAATAAAATACGCTATCTCTTTGTTCTGATTTGTCGTCTCCAATTTTAGGGGTTTTCTCGTAAGTTATTAAAAAAAAAAAATCTTCTTTAGATCTTTAGGGTTTCAGTTGTTGAGTGCAAAGTGATTTTCATATTAAGGTTTTTTATTGTAAGTTTTGTTTCGTTTAATGAAAGATAAAGATGAAGTTTTTGATTTTTCTACAATATCTCACAATCATGATATTTTGATTGCATCATCAAAACAATTGAACAAAAGGGTATATGTTATAGGAAATATCACCTCTTAGATTGAGGAAACCCTAAATCGGCACACAAAAATACAAGTCAATATATAGTTATATATAGAAAATAGAAAGCGATCCTCAATCAAGGATCTTGTGGGCGAATTGCATCCTTTATTGTAACCTTGGATGGTTCATCCATGGTGTTTGCCAACTCAAGACGGCTTTTGTCAACTGTTGGCAATTCTTGACCCGATCCTTTCCCTGATGCCAACAGATGATCTTTACTTTTACCCCACACCACCGAGTAAAGACCCATCACTATGATGATGGCTCCTATCAAACTGTTAATAAACATAATTGGATTTAGTGAAACAAATATCTATAATCGATCGACATATATAGTTTGGTCTCTAAACGAATCAAATATCATACCTTCCAAGGTGGACTTGCTCAGACAAAACGATGGCACCAAGAACCGCAGTTATGATCATGCATAGCGGGCTGAATGCGGTCACGAACACTGGACCTCGAATCCTATTCACAACTCCTTGAACGTAGTATGCAATCCCGGAGCAAACTACCCCCTAACAATGTATTATAACTCTTAGGATCGATAATTATATATTGAAAATTTAAAGCGCTTTATTCATGTATATGAAAATCATAGACATCGTGTCAAACTTGAATACCCAAAAATTCTGCATACTTTTGTATTTATATATTAAGAAATCTATTCCAATATTTCTTTCTATGTATAGTAGACAGTCTTAAATTCATGCTTGCCTCAACAAGACGAAGGTGATAGTCTCAAACTTTGTTCCTGATCTAGCTTCTCGCTAGAGGTCCTTTTTAATCCAATTGTTGTTCAAAAAAGGTGATAATATATAAGTGAGGTTATATATAGGTAGAAGTCTTGATATAACTTTTGTTTTGAAAATATTATAATTTATATCCCAATGTTGGTTATGAAACCAAATGTTGAAGACATATCAGTTTGTTTATTCACGGATCGAATGAGAATTGTACCTAACACCAACCTTTGCGGAAGACTTTTGGATGCAAAATGTTTTATCTTGTACTACGTACACAAGTAAGTGCACAGTAGATCCCATAACCATGAATGGGGACGCATTTAATAGTGCAAAGGAGAATATATTTATTCTTGTACAGGTTTTATTTTGTCTAATTGAAACATATGCTTTAAATCGGTTGGTAAAAGGAAAAGGAATTTGGCAATTTTGAGAAGTAACTCACAGAATAAACAGATGCCAGAAGCCTAGAATCGAATCCAAGAGCCCATGCTTTCGGATCACGCTCCATGATCATGGCTATAATTCCACCTTCTACCGTACCAGCTAAACATATTAATGATGTTAAACTCAACTCTGCAGGATACTCTTTCAGCGTAATGGACTGCATGTATATGCACATAGAAAATTAATCAACATCGGTTAATTACTAATAAAGATGATGACTTTTTGACAAAAGGAACAACATGAAACTGTTTTTATTTAAAATGATATACCGATACACTAGGTGGGTATAAATATGTTATTAACAAATTTTGGTCTATATATGAATGTATAATAATAATATAAAAATAGGCTTTTTGTATTTTTCTTAATATTATATGACAAAATACATAAAGTATCCTTACTATTTTATAGCAGCGTAACTGTTTTTTTGTAATAAACCATTAATTTTTCCTTCTATTAAAAACTTCTTTTTTTGCTGGATTTAGTAGCGACCATATGATTTTTGTAGTAATTAAACTATTATTCTTTTTTGTGTTGTTAAAAACTATGCATGTGATGAATTGATCAACATTACATATATAATTAAGAGCAAATATATAAAAGCATAAGGTATTTTTAAAAGTTTATCGATTAATAAATCCTTGACTGAATCGATAAGAACAGAAGTAATTATGTTTTATTTTGTGGTTGTTTTTGTAAATGAAAGACATGTTAGTTAGATATATACCTGAACGATGAAGTATCCGGCCCAACTGCAGGTACAAATCAGAATCATAATAGTGCCGGCGAGATAATGTTGGCCGGACGATGAAGCAGCAGCGGCGGCAGCCTTGTGGGTGGTTGTAGCTCCGTGATGAGAGTACCACAGAATGTCAACAATTGGTCCTTTATACAAAGTCATCACCGTTGCTCCGGTCAATGTAATCACCGTTCCAACTATTTTCGCTTGGCTATGCATACGTTTCAGATTCACCTTCTCCAACCTGATCAATCATATATAATAGAAAATGTTTAGGTTATATATCAAGAATTCAAGAACTAGTTCCATCGATCATTAGAGAGTCCGAATTTAATTATTCATGAAAAGGTTACCTGAACATTAATGCCAGTACGAAGGTGAGGGCAGGAAGGACATTGACGATCGCAGAGCCATATGTTGCAGATGTGATCGACATCCCCAAGAAATACAAGTTTTGATCGATCACCGGCCTGTAATTATTGTCAAAAATAACACTTAATTAACCGATAAGTAAATCTATATTTACTAGTCGAAGGTACAATTATTAATGAATTAAACTTGCCATAATTTTGTTGTATAGAAATATACGCATGCATGTGAGTGAATTCATAATTTATCTCATTAAAATCGTATACTTCTTTCCTTTTTCTTTTAAAAGCAAAATACATGCTTGATGGTAATTGATACTTCACGTACATGCACTTGGTAGGACTATATTGTATTCTTATACGCAAGGAAAGAGTGATAGGAGAGAGCCAAGATTGCCACATGAGTCATGTATGATCTGGACACAATACTTTGTTATATTGTAAAATCAGTGGCTTCTCCATCATATATTTAGTAATGGTATAGCGACATAATTAACCAATTAACGTGTTTAGATATTTGTTTTCTTGAACCTTTTATGCATGCACTATATGCTGTGCTACTCAGATTTTAATGTCACTTTGTACTTGGTAATTAACAACCTAAGGGTTGTCTGGATTCTATAGGTAGTTTAATGCATAAAATAAGATGATTAACTAGTAACGTTTCATATAGGAATGTCTTTTTTGTATCAGAGAGAAAGAAGGGCTTGTCAGAAGAATTACTCTAGCAAACCAAGAAGCAGAACTTTGAGGAAAACAGAACGTGTCATCTTTGGCCTTATTTTCCTGCAAAATTAGAGCAAACTATTCATTAATTTCAATTCATAAGAGTAGACATGTTCGTGTTCATTTGCATGTGCTGATGTGCATGTGCATGTATGTACGTGACTCTAAAAAACCCAATTAATATCCTTTGAGAAACCAACCTCTCAAAAGCAAACGCAAAGGGAGCAATGACAAGAGTAGCCGTGGCATGGCGATAGACCACTAGAATCCAGTGACTGAGTCCTCGCTTCATGCCGATCATGGTTATGATATACATTCCTGCATAACCAAACTGGAGAGCAACCATGGCTATGTATGGTTTTGATGAGTTCAGGACTTCTCTTAGCAACCCCATTTCAGTAGCTAACTGTAGTTATCTTCTCTGTGTATATATATATATATATAATTATATATCTCTGATGTGAGCAACTTGGTGTACTTCAATGGAGGACAAGGTTTGGTTTATATACACATGGGAAAGCAAAACTTTAACCTAGCTAGGTGGTAAATATTGAGCTAGTGGAGATCAATGGGAACACAATATTTGCCACTCCATCTAGTCATCTATATATGCTTGCAGCAAGGGAGAGCACTCGTTTTGATTCTTTCATTAGAATATTCTCTCATCCAGTTTAAAGCTATTACCATGATAAGTGACGGAATCTATAAACTTTCTCTATAACTATTTATCATTTTATTGGAGAAATATATATAGGGCAGACCGGGTTCTGAGGATATAAATTTTCTCAAATGCTCTGGACGATCCAGAAAAAAATGGTCTTTATCGTTATTATAAGTTTTTTTATTTTTATTATTTTTTAATAAACATATATACATATAACATAATAAAAACAAATTGCCCAAAAAAATTGGACCCTATGCAGCTGTCCATTTTGCCCCTCGCACCCCACATGAATATATATATATATATATATATATATATATATATATATATATATATATATATATATATATATATATATATATATATATATATATATATATATATATAGGGTGAGGTTCAATAGAGAACCATAATTAACCAAGGAACCAATGAACCAATCGCGAGCGTCGGAAATCATAACGACCAACCGCCAAGGAAATAGATGTACACTTTTACATTGGACGCACACATACCGGATTATACAAAAAAATCCACCCTTTACAAAAAACCTCACCACTTTTTTTCGTTTAAAATTTTTTTTAGGCTATGTTTTTTATAAAAAAAAAACCGAATATACCGTTGTTCACGATTTTTCGTCCTCTTTCCATAGAGATCCATGATGATATATAAAAAACGATTTTTTTTTTCGAAAAAAAATCCACTTCATTTTCTTTAATGAAAAAAGTTAACGTCTATTTTTTATAGAAAAAAATTAATAAATATATCAAAATTCATATTTTTTGTACTTTTTAAACATAGATTCATATTATGTTATAATAATAATAAAAAAAACGATATTTCAGTTCAGATTCACATTGTGAACCTGTTCAGATTCATATTGTAAACCTGTTCAGATTCACATTGTGAACCTCCTCAGATTCACAGTCTGCATAATAATAAGTTAGATTCACAGTGTGAATCTGAACTGATCGGAGTTTTTTCACATTGTGAATGTTAAAATTTGAAATATATACAGTTTAGGTTCACAGTGTGAATCTACACTGATCGAGGGTTTTTTTTTTTTTTGTGAACTTTCTCAGATTCAGAGTGTGCATAATAGTAATTCAGATTCACAATGTGAATCTGAACTGTTCGAGATTTTTCATATTGTGAATGTTAAAAGTTGAAATATTTACAGTTTAGATTCACAGTGTGAATCTACACTGTTCGAGGTTTTTTTTTTTTTTTTTTTTTTTTTTTTTTTTTTTATAAATCGGTGTTGATGTTTATTAATAGAGTACAAAAAATTAATATTTTTGGTATAATTAGTTTTTTTTTATAAAAATAAACTTAAATATTGAAAAAACTAAGAAAATTAAGTGAGTTTTTTTCGAAAAAAAAAATTCGTTTTTTATATATCATCATTGATCTCTATGGAAAGAGGACGAAAAATCGTGAACAACGGTATATTCGGTTTTTTTTTCGATAAAAAACTTGGCCTAAAAAAAATTTAAATGAAAAAAAGGAAGTGAGTTTTGTTATAATCCGGTACATGTGCGTCTATTATAAAATTTTACAACCCTTTTTTTTGCCGTTGATCGCTTTAAATTCCGACGCTTCGGATTGGTTCCTTGATTAATAATGGTTCTCTATTGAACTTTTCTATATATATATATATATATATATATATATATATATATATATATATATATATATATATATGCAATAAAAGAATGTATATTGCGTCACCATGTTTATTCTAAATATAAAATCAGGATAAATTTGAAGATAACATCGCTTGTTATGTGACATAGCTACCTGATAAAATTTATCGCACAATAAATCAGATTGTTTATCACACATAATTCATGCATGTGTTTGTTTGCGAGATTAAGCGCATGATTTTATCAATACAAAAGCAATGGAATTATATTTATTATTATTATTTTTATTAAAGTATTTCAATCCATCTATATAAGAACATTATTGTATTTATAAAAAATCTACTCAATTACATTAGTATCATGTGAATGTTTTTTTTATTAATGTATAATTTAAGTGAATATTTCTTTGAAGTATAATTTTTGAATGAAAAAAGTAAGAGTATATATAATACTATAATTAAGTAGCTTTTATAAAGTATAACATCTTAATAAAAAAATAAAACAATATAAAAAAATAAAATAAATAAATAATATTAAAATACACAAATAAATAAATAAATATATTATTACTTAATTATTATATTTAACCCTTTATAATTTCTACAAATGTTTTAGTTAATGGACAATAAACCATGACCCCACAACGAATTCTAGGAGAATCTCTCTTATTTTTCATTGAGATTACTTGTGTAGGGAATCTAATGTGATTCTACCAAAATACGCATAAGAAAAAGGTGTTAGAAAAGTTTTTGAAGTGAACAATGGGGATCTTCCATTGGAAAGAAAAATGAATGACAACCATGATCACTATTAATTTCACAAATACACACCTTTAATATATTGTCAGTGTCAAATATGTTGTAATGTGTCGAAGTTATTTGAGTCAATTTTGAAAGTTATCTTATCTATTTACTAAGGCATAATAGTTTCGAAGTTTTGATGTTTAGCCCTTAGTATTTTTTTTGTATACTTTCTTAATCTCCTATAAATAGGAGTTGTACTTAGAGTTAGATAAACTTTTCCAAGACATTCTGTCTAGATTCTCTCTGTACACGAAAGTATAATTGAGCTATAAACCAGATCTTATTTACTCTCGTTGTTCATACTTCTTTGATTACTCTGATTACATTCATACTCGATTAAATCACAACTACAATTGGTATCAGAGCAGGAATCATACTGCAATGATCTGATTTTCATCATGTATCAATTGTATTTTGAGTCTCATTTTCGATTCAAAAATTTCCGCTCGATTGATACTGAAAATCATCCTTGATCTTCAGTTGTGATTCGATTCTGCAACTTGTTTGTTTAATCGAGTGTTCTTCTTGTTCTTTCTGTTAAATTCACCCATTAATTCTCAAATTTTCTGAAGTTTTTCTGAAAATTCATCCGTTCATCCATGACGAATTTTAACATGAACATGATGACTTCGTATTCTCATCTCCTTGGATCGTCTACGAAGATTCCAATGCTGATTCCAGAGTATTACGATCTGTGGATTGATCGGATGGAGGATTACTTGAATGGCATAGATGAAGATCTATGGAAATGCATTACAAATGATGTAATCCCACCTTCTTCTGTTGAAAGCATGGGTACTTCTTCATCAACTCCAAGTGTAATTGAACAAAATGATAGGTTGCAGAATTATAACAAGAGATGCATGAGAGAGCTTCGCGGTGCTCTTCCTCCTATGGTGTATAATCATGTTCGCACTTGCAAAACCTCAAAAGTACTCTGGAATACGTTGAAGGAAAAGTACCAGGGGAGTGAGAAGACTAAAATCAGCTCTGTCAAACAATGTTTGATTGAATTAAGAGAATTCAAACAGAAAGATGGAGAAACGATTGAAATGTATTACGATTGTCTGAACGAGCTTATGTATAAGTGCACAAGGTATGGAATCAAAAGGACTAACATGGAATACAACATTACTTTTGTTATGGGTCTCCGTAAATAATGGAGGAGCGTTAGTTTGATGATAAAGACACACCATGGCTTCGATTTTTCTACCTTGAATGATGTTTACAATCAGCTGAAAACTCATGAAACTGAAGTGAATGAAATGGCAGAAGAGTCAAGGATCAGTCTGGGTGGTCCATTAGCTCTAGTTTCGAAGGTCAGTGGTAGAGAAAGTGAGAAGGAAGTTGCTGAGAACGAAGGTTCTGATGAAGAAGGTCTTATTGTCAACTCGGATGATGAAGCTGTTGCATTTTACTCCAACAACAAGGTGAAGAAGTTCTACAAGAAACCATTTAATGCGAAGATGAATTCTGGAGAAACAAAGGGAAGTTATTCTGGAAAAGTAAGTGAGGAGAAGAGGTTTGAGAAGAAAGAGGTAAAGGCTGAGGATTCGAAACAAGAGAAGAAGATGAAGGGTGATTCAGGGATAGATTGTCATTACTGTCATGGAGAAAACCATATGGCTAATGACTGTATGCTCAGAAAGAAAGAAGAGAAGAAGAATAAAGTGAAGGATGAGGCTTATTACTCTGAGAAGCTGGAGGAACTCAAGAAAAAGACGAAAAATCTTTCACTTGTGGCTAGAGGAGAAGATGAAGGTGAGGGAAAATATCAGATATGGTCATCGGGGTCTCATGACGAAGAAATGAGGAATCCCACCCATGGGGCCATGTATGTAAGGTATGAGGATGTCGAAGAAGAAAATGTGACATGCAGATGCTTTGTTTCGAAGTCTGGAGATAATGCACCAATGACTGCAAAGGTACGTTCTTTACTTTAATCTTTTAGCATTCTTTCATCTGCATATGATTCTGTATTAATTGATTTTGATGCTTCTGTTACTTGTGTGAATAATCTTGTTATTTGTCACACCCCTAAACCAAGGATGGCGGAAACGTCCGGGGGAGGCGGACTTCATGTATAGTATCATAACAACGAGTATAATCATGACCAAAGCAAATACAACCATCATAATATAATTGAAAAGTTTACACCATAGTATGAGTTTACATATTCCAAAATCAATTACACTATGATGACAAAATAAACTGTTTGACGCCTTAGCATCCCATCCTCAAAAGCTGCGGTTTACCTGTTTTACTGATTTCCTGAGAATACAAGTAGTTTTGAAAAAGTGTCAACAATTAAGTTGGTGAGTTCATAAGCTTTTGGATGTAGAGTTTTAAAGCCTTTGTTTGTAATTGTAATGTATGCTTCAGAAAATCCAATGTTTTCGTTATAAAATGTTTGTAGCCTTAAATCCCAAGACTGAATGTATGTGTGTTTTGTACTTGTAACGTGTTTGTAATTGTAATGTATACCCAAGAAAAATCCAATATTTTCCTTATAAAAAGTTATGTAGTCTTAAATCCCAAGACTGAGAGTATGCAGTTTTAGATAGATAAAACCCCTTTTGTGAGTAGCATTTTCCTGTAAACTTGAAATGTTGTTAACTCCTTATGTGAGTCGTTATAACCATACTATAACCAGAATGAACCTGCTACAACGTTTTTCAGACGTCAAGATCCTATGACACTTGTCACCCGTAGACCTGCAGGTCCGGCTGTAGCTAGCAGCAAGGTGTGGGGTGTCAATCCCAATATAGATCTATACACAATTATCACGCTCTCCCTACAAGAGACTCTATAACTTGCATGAATTTTTAACCCGTACTCTAAGAGTACAATTGAAGAATTGTCTCACAACTTACGTTAACGAGTTTACGTATAGTTTGAATGTAAAACCTTTTCCGTGGTGGAAGTGAAATCTCCCTTTGTGTAATAAATTCGTGATGTGAAATCCATAAACTATTCCTATTATAGTTTATCACGTAGTATATGACAAACCCGTTTGTATTGAGTGTAAAACCTTTTTCTGTGTGAGTAGTATGTTTAGCAAAGCATAACCATAATTCTTATGTTTCACCTTGTATATTTGTAATGATAAACGACTCTTACAATTCAGTGAGTAATTTCTGTTATTTAAATGTAACTTAACAGAAAACATATGTAAAATATGAAATCATCAAAGATAAACACTTTGCTCAACATGTTACAAAGTGTTATGAAAGTTGTAAGCTGTTAACTAGTTTTTAACCTTTCTGCACCGTTTTAGAAAAATCATAGAAAAATCATACAAAGTTTAAAACTGATTCTGTAATCTCTGAGAGTTTAGAAAATGTGTGTAGTTTATTCATAATTTTTATTATGATTTTTAGAGGTCTCTAACTTGTGTGAAATTGTTCATATTCACAGATTGGTCCGAATTCGTTTTTGAAATGATAGGTAGTTTTGTAAAAATCACCATAAGTTGTAGAAAAATCGTATAGAGATGTGCAAGTAGTCATTAGAAAGGTATAAACCTGAACTAATTGCATATTAAACACTTTTGAAAGACATTAAGTATAAGATGGTCAAAACAGTCCATGAATAGGACTCAACTTTTCTGATGTAAGCTGTTGTATGAATTTAGTTAATTTTTTGGTGTATTAACTTGTATTCTCCCCCCTAAAACTTGAAGAAAACATGAAAATGTAGGGGTATGAACTCACCTTGAGTGATTTACTGAGATGAATGTGGAAGAAGAGAGGTTTCCAAGTCAAGAACACTTGGGAGGTGCTTGAAGATTTGAAGATCTATGAACAAATATGTCGATATTTGTGTAAGAATTCTATGATTTTGGTAAAGTTGTGTAGAATTTTTATGTGTAGGAAGGAAAACTTACCAGCAACAGGGGAAGGACTTGGGCTTCCTGGAGGAACTCGAGTTTCTAGAGAGAATATAAGAGGGAGTCAAAGGGTGTCTTGGGAGGAGGAGAGTGGGGTTTTATAGATGGAAGAGTGAGGGATTAGAGAGTGAGCTGATGGAGGAGATTTTATGGAGGTATGGGAAGATCTCGAATTAACTAGAGCAAGGTGGGAATAGTGACATGGAGTGGTCATGGAGTGGGTAGGTGGTTGGTGTCATAGATTCTTGGCAAAGTCAACACTCCAAAGCCATATATTGTACAAGATATTGTCCAAAGATATGATTTTCCCTCAAAGATATGATTAAATTATGGGTCTATGGAGTTTAATATATTAAAATATGGGTTTGGGTGAAAAACCCCCGTCAAAATCATGAAAAACGGGCTTAAAACGCGAAAGTACTCGAAAACCGGACAAAGGAGGCGAACCTGCGGAGGTTCGGTTCTTAGTGTTGAGGATCGAAAGTGGGTTCGGTTCCTAGGAGCATGCGAAGGCAAGATAGGTGAAGCGAAAGTGACTTCGGCCCGAAGGTCCGATCCGGACCGAAAACGAGTAGGAGCGAAGGTGCTTGGAAGCGAAATGAACCGAAAGCGAAATGAACCGAAGGCTCGGTTCATTTCGGTTCTAAAGAGGTTTCGGTCCTGAGGCTGGTTTCGGTTCCTAAGAGGGGTTCGGTCCTTTAATTCGGTTTTTCCATTAATCTTCCTGTTTCGAGTGGTTTTCGACTAAATTAAGGGTCGGGATGTCCCGAGTGATTATAAAGAGTTGAAAGAGATTTTGAGAGTGATTTTGTTTGTGACCTTTGCAAGTGTTTAACTTCGAAATGAAAGGTTTGTAAACCCCTTTTTGCCTTGTTATGAGTGTTATACGCTCCCGTAAGGTAAGTGTTAATGTTTTATCGAGTAGTTCCATCACTTACCCTGATTAGGGTTTAGATTTTCTGAACACGTGAAAACTCTAAGTGATACTTTGCATTAGGATGGTGTGTTGTACAATAGTAAACATAATGTAAACCCTAATATACAAGGGTAAATTGGGTTGGCCGGTTTGACTTGTTGACTTTCTTTGACTTTGACTTGACCAGAAAGTGATGGTTGTCACATCATCCCCCCATTAGAAGGAATTTCGTCCCGAAATTAGCACCTTGACCGGGACTTCAAGAGTTGGGGAAAAGATGTGGGTATTTTTGTTTCATTTGGTTTTCGCGTTTCCGGGTGAACTAGGGTCCTTGTTTAACGTTCCAACGGACCTTCACACTAGGGATGCGACTTTGTTTTGTTCTTTTGATCTCTCGATCCACGATTTCTACCGGTTCTTCCACGAAGTGGAGACTCTCGTTGATTTCAATCTCGACAAGAGGAATGACAAGAGTCTCGTCGGACAAGCACTTCTTTAAGTAAAACACGTGGAAGGTCGGATTTACATTATTAAGCTCTCGTGGTAGTCGAAGTTTGTATGTCACTGGGCCAATCCTGGCAAGGGTTTCGAATGGGCCGATGTACCTTGGATTTAGTTCCCCACATTTACCGAAACGTATCATTCCTTTTAATGGTGAGACCTTTAGTGGAACTCGGTCACCAGCCCATGATTCTGAGGGTTTGCATCGCTTATCTGTGCAGCTCTTTTGTCGCTCTTGAGATGCTTTCAACATTTCTCGGATTTGTACGATCTTTTCTGTAGTTTTCTTATGATTTCAGGACCAATGAGGGTGCTGTTAGGGACTCACCCTTTTGCTAGTTGTGTATCTCCCCTTTCCGCCCAGTGCAATGGTGATCTGCACTTGCGGCTATAAAGAGCTTCGAATGGCGCGACCTTGATGCTTAGTATGATAGCTGTTGTTGTACGAGAATTCAGTGAGTGGTATGTGGGTATCCCACGCTTTACCGAAGTCAATCACACAAGCTCTTAGCATATCTTCCAAGGTTTGAACAGTTCCTTTTGCTCTGCCTATCGGTTTGTAGGTGGTAGGTCGTACTCATATCCGACCTAGTTCCCAAAGACTTTTGGAGTGATTGCCAAATTTGCGAAATGAATCTACTGTCTCTATCGGAGGTAATGGACATTGACACATCATGCAGTCGTACAATCTCTTTGATGTACGTTCTAGTCAATTTCTCCATCTTGTCGGTTTCTTTGATTGGTAGGAAGTGCGTGGTAACTTGGTTATGAAATCCAGGGTTATCCGCTTCCACTTCCTTTCGGGTATCACTGGTTGTTGTAGGAAATTCGAAGGCTTCTATGATTCTACCCTGATCTTGGCACAAGTCAGATACTCGCTCACATATGTAGCGAGGTCAGCTTTCCTATTCAGCCACCGATATCGCTTTTTGAGGTCCAGATTTCATCTTGTATGAGCCTGGATGAATGGAGTAACGAGTTTTTTGTGCTTCGTTTGTAACGACGCCTCTGAATCCACTAACTTCGGTGTCCAGATCCGGTTAATGGGATAACGTGTCCTGCCGCTCTTTATTTCTAGGTTCTTATGATCAATGAAGATTGTACGCTTCGGGTTGTAGATATAGTGCCTCCAGATCTCTAGGGCGAATACTACTGCTCCTAGTTCGAGGTGATGCATGACCTAGCCGACCCCGTACGTCCTTAGCCGTCTTGAGGCATAAGTAATGACTTCTCCTCAGAGTGCTGCATGGGGCCTGCTTTAGTGATTCTCGTTTGTCGATTAGTTCGGTAGGGAACATATGGGTTGGGTTTACGCGACTAGAATCATTCAAATGGTAAAACGTCCACTCGCACTCCTGGGTAGCCTTGTCCCGAAGTTCATGGTAGGACTCGTACCTGATCCATCTATCATTAACTCGCGCATATAGGTCGTATGTAATTAAGGTTGGTAAGACAGTCGGATGACAAGTCCACAACTAGACACGGAACAGGAAATAGGGCGGAAGCACACATCCAATGTCCGTAGAATCTTAATTATATATTGTACTCGCGTATACACTTAGTAGTGATAGGCTAACCGTATTCATCCCAAGCCTCCGCGCTTGATCTTGACCTGCTATACGAGTGATATTCTCGAAGGGTTTACTAGGAATACTTTGAAAAGGTTTCGGAAGGTATAATGCTCCTCCCGTGAGTGCTTCGGGGTTTCGCAACGAGGGATGACCCGGAGGTCCGTGTAGGATTTGTGTTTATGAGAGGCGAGGGTTTCGATATTTAGTGGTTTAGGTGAAGGGTCTTTTCGTAGCACATTCAATTGGGAAGGTAAGGATTAAACCAATCCAAACCAAATGACGACAACAGATCTTTTTAGTAAAACATGTGTTAAGTTGTATTCGTACGAAATATTCATTAGGGAGATAGAGCATCATGTGTTTCTTGTTAGTATGTTCTGTATTGGTCGGTGTTATTATTACTGCTGATGATTCGCATTGCTGCTATTAATACTGATAGTAAGAGTGTTTTGTTAACTAGCGATGATACTTCATATTATGATCCCTAATAGGTTTCTCTATGATCGCTCGATGTATATAAGTGTTTTGATTCGATTGAATGAGAGTGTATTTTAACTGCTTTTTGAAAGGCGAAAATCTTTGCAAACATACCACATACATTACAAACATATGATACTTAAACGTTCTTGTTTTTGAAATATCCCCAAAAGTCCTAGTAAGGTTCCTTGTTGCTCCTGCTGGTTCGGTTGTCACACTCCTCCTGTTCCTCCGTCATTCCTCTCAGTTGGATAGTCTCTCTTGAAGTGTCCCATTTACCGCATATGTGGCATACTGGACTTACACCGCTATTGGTGATTGAAGCGATGAGTTGGGCCTGAGTCCTGCAGAAGCGGGCAGTATGCCCATTCCTGTTGCAGTTTTTACAATGCATTACCCGACAAACCCCCATGTGATGGTAGTTACACTTGTTACACTTTGGGAGAGTTCCCATATATCGTCAGACCGGTGTTTGAGTGACCGACGTTGTGGCTAATGTCGAGGCATGTGTCGTGACTGCTGTTGTAATTGTAGGGGCAGCCACAGATTGTTGTCTTTTAGTGCGTTTTTGAGATAGGTTGCGCTTCATTTTGTCCCAAAACTTTTGTTTCTCGCTCTTGGGTTTGTGGTTTGAGGCGTCTTCGTTGGTAGACACCCGATGGTGCTCTTGATTGTTACTGCGGTTAGTATTGCCAACACCGCCTTCGTCTCCGTTGGCATTGTTAGCATTGAGTTGTGCCATGACGGCTGTCACGGCTGCCGTGACCGCAACTTGAAAAGTAGCAGAGTCTATCTGCAGGATTTGTGCCTTGCTAGTTGGCTGGTTACCTCCTTGTGAAGACATAGCTCTGTTGCATGGTGAGAAACGATTTCGTGAGTGGGGATGATTATCCCTAGTTATATCCTTATCATTTATATACACATATATAAATTTCACACTTTATTGAACTATGCTCGATGTTTCTGCTAACATTCCTGAGATGGAGTTATGGTAGTGGGTAGAAGTAGGTTTTGTACGACTGTTAGGGTTTACCCATCCTAGGATTATATTTTCCCAAACACACTTAGCTGAGGAGTTCTGATGGGATCCGGTGCATTAGTGCCGGTATGATCGCACACTATAGTTCCACGGAAAAAGGCACCTTTCAACCATGATGATTAAAAAGGCGAGATGGTAATGAGTCTTTAATAAGGACTTATATGTCGTGAGTTATCTAACTAAGTTTATCTTAGTTCTAAGCGTATCGTGTTCCGATTTTTATGGTGTTCTGAAAACAATTCATAATGAGAGTTTATATATACTAAACTTATGAATTTTTAGTAGTACTGTTCCCAATGAAATAATACGCATGCCCACTTCATTAGTATGATTCTTGTATATTTAGTTTTTAGAGAAAATTTTGTGCCTGATGCAGGTCTACACCACATCATTGCAAGGAAAAGTTCGGACCGCAAATACATCCGTCGACTAGTGAAATCACTAAATCGCAGGGTCAAACCTACACATGGAGGAGAGTACCATCAACACATACTCATAACCCAATTTACAAGGTCTTGTGAGTAATATGAACTCTACTCATGACGATCCGTCCCTTGTGGTGCTTGAAACGAAGTCGATGCGTCCTGTAGTTCTGCCAACCTACGCTCGGCTGCGACCACTCTCTCTTCGAGTGTCGAGTGTCTATCCTGAAACTCCTTTGCCTTTGCCCGAGCGGTGATAAGGTCCTTAATGATTTCGTCTCTGAAATAACACTCTCCTTCTAAGTCTCGAGTTTGTGAGATGGTAGCGTCTGTAGCACCGTGCAGCTCCCTAACTCGATGTTCGTGATCTGCTGGGTCATCACTGGGAGGGCTCTATCAACCGGTCCCCCATGGTTGAGGTCATTGTAACCTCATTGATCTCCAAATGGCGACCGCTGTCGCTGATGGTGACTCCACCCCTCGATCAATATTGCCCAACGGGGCACAGGTCCGATGTAGTCGAAACGGTTTGCGAGAACCCTGGCTATGTACGAAGAGTTGATGACCTCTGGCTCCACTTCCGACTCTTTTCCTGATTATCCACTATCTCTCCGGGTTCGTAAAGTAGGTGTCTCCTGGTAAGTAGAATCTTGCTATGATGTCCGTGCGAGAATTGGGGTGGGGTAAGAGACATATTATATAGTCGTATTCCCAGAAATACTTATAGGGGTTTGGTCCTCCTTAGTTACTTCTATAATGACATGGTGCATACCAGTTACATATAACAAAAGATATGATAGACCTTCGAATAAGTGATCATACTCCAAAACCACAACCAAACAAGGAACATGAAGTAAAGCAATGATCACAGATTCTAAGTCTATGATATCTAAGTTATATATAACCTTAGCGTATTCACTTAGTGATTATAGATCTACTAGCAAGAATCTGTTTAGTTTTCACATAAGTTATAGTACCACAAAATACTCCTATAGTATTTTAAATGCTGTGTTGGGTTCTTAACGATTTTCTTGTATGGGAAGTTTTTAGGCTTGTTGCTCACTACGACCATTCCCCGGCATATGTTAGTCACACCTTGGATAAATATAGCTGATCAGGCTATATTCATCCCAAGTCTGATTACATATCCCAAGGTCTACTCATAGTGTCAAACTCCTCATTTTACTTTTGTATCGACCTAGATATGACACTATACTCCATGTGTGCATGTACTCATACTTTTTAACAAGAAACTATTTCATTTCTAAAAGTATAGTTATTTGAAAATATTTAAATCAGAGACTTTAGTCCCAATGCATTTATAGTTTGTATATCTTATGTGGTTCGATATACTTAGTTCACTATAAACAATGCTCTGATACCAATCTGTCACACCCCCAAACCAAGGATGGCGGAAACGTCCGGGGGTGGCGGACTTCATGTATAGTATCATAACAACGAGTATAATAGTGACCAAAGCAAATACAACCATCAAAATATAATTGACAAGTTTACACCATAGTATGAGTTTACATATTCCAAAATCAATTACACTATGATGACAAAATAAACTGTTTGACGCCTTAGCGTCCCATCCTCAAAAGCTGCGGTTTACCTGTTTTACTGATTTCTTGAGAATAAAAGTAGTTTTGAAAAAGTGTCAACAATTAAGTTGGTGAGTTCATAAGCTTTTGGATGTAGAGTTTGAAAGCCTTTGTTTGTAATTGTAATGTATGCTTCAGAAAATCCAATGTTTTCGTTATAAAATGTTTGTAGCCTTAAATCCCAAGACTGAATGTATGTGTGTTTTGTACTTGTAACGTGTTTGTAATTGTAATGTATACCCAAGAAAAATCCAATATTTTCCTTATAAAAAGTTATGTAGTCTTAAATCCCAAGACTGAGAGTATGCAGTTTTAGATAGATAAAACCCCTTTTGTGAGTAGCATTTTCCCGTAAACTTGAAATGTTGTTAACTCCTTATGTGAGTCTTTATAACTATACTATAACTAGAATGAACCTGCTACAACGTTTTTCAGACGTCAAGATCCTATGACATTTATCACCCGTAGACCTGCAGGTCCGGCTGTAGCTAGCAGCAAGGTGTGGGGTGTCAATCCCAATATAGATCTATACACAATTATCACGCTCTCCCTACAAGAGACTCTGGTTATAACTTGCAGGAATTTTTAACCCGTACTCTAAGAGTACAATTGAAGAATTGTCTCACAACTTACGTTAACGAGTTTACGTATAGTTTGAATGTAAAACCTTTTCCGTGGTGGAAGTGAAATCTCCCTTTGTGTAATAAATTTATGATGTGAAATCCATAAACTATTCCTATTATAGTTTATCATGTAGTATATGAAAAACCCGTTTGTATTGAGTGTAAAACCTTTTTCTGTGTAAGTAGTATGTTTAGCAAAGCATAACCATAATTCTTATGTTTCACCTTGTATATTTGTAATGATAAAGGACTCTTACAATTTAGTGAGTCATTTCTGTTATATAAATGTAACTTAACAGAAAACATATGTAAAATATGAAATCATCAAAGATAAACACTTTGCTCAACATGTTACAAAGTGTTATGAAAGTTGTAAGCTGTTAACTAGTTTTTAACCTTTCTGCACCGTTTTAGAAAAATCATAGAAAAATCATACGAAGTTAAAAACTGATTCTATAAACTCTGAGAGTTTAGAAAATGTGTGTAGTTTATTCATAATTTTTATTATGATTTTTAGAAGTCTCTAACTTGTGTGAAATTGTTCATATTCACAGACTGGTCAGAATTCGTTTCTGAAATGATAGGTTGTTTTGTAAAAATCACCATAAGTTGTAGAAAAATCGTATGGAGATGTGCAAGTAGTCATTAGAAAGGTATAAACCTGAACTAATTTCATATTAAATAGTTTTGAAAGACATTAAGTCTAAGATGGTCAAAACAGTCCGTGAATATGACTCAACTTTTCTAATGTAAGCTGTTGTTTGAATTTAGTTAGGTTTTTGGTGTATTAACTTGTATTCCCCCCCCCCCCCCCCCCCCCCCCCCGCTAAAACTTGAAGAAAACATGAAAATGTAGGGGTATGAACTCACCTTGAGTGATTTCCTGAGATGAATGTGGAAGAAGAGAGGTTTCCAAGTCAAGAACACTTGGGAGGTGCTTGAAGATTTGAAGATCTAAGAACAAATATGTCGATATTTGTGTAAGAATTCTATGATTTTGGTAAAGTTGTGTAGAATGTTTATGTGTAGGAAGGAAAACTTACCAGCAACAGGGGAAGGACTTGGGCCTCTTGGAGGAACTCGAGTTTCTAGAGAAAATATAAGAGGGAGTAAAAGGGTGTCTTGGGAGGAGGAGAGTGGGGTTTTATAGATGGAAGAGTGAGGGATTAGAGAGTGAGCTGATGGAAGAGATTTGATGGAGGTATGGGAAGATCTCGAATTGACTAGAGCAAGGTGGGAATAGTGACAAGGAGTGGGTGGGTGGTTGGTGTCATAGATTCTTGGCAAAGTCAACACTCCAAAGCCATATCTTGTACAAGATATTGTCCAAAGATATGATTTTCCCTCAAATATATGATTAAATTATGGGTCTATGGAGTTTAATATATTAAAATATGGGTTTGGGTGAAAAACCCCCGTCAAAATCATGAAAAACGGGCTTAAAACGCGAAAGTACTCGAAAACCGGACAAAGGAGGCGAACCTGCGGAGGTTCGGTTCTTAGTGTTGAGGAACGAAAGTGGGTTCGGTTCCTAGGAGAATGCGAAGGCAAGATAGGTGAAGCGAAAGTGACTTCGGCCCGAAGTTCCGATCCGGACCGAAAGCGAGTAGGAGCGAAGGTGCTTGGAAGCGAAATGAACCGAAAGCGAAATGGACCGAAGGCTCGGTTCATTTCGGTCCTAAAGAGGTTTCGGTCCTGAGGTTGGTTTCGGTTCCTAAGAGGGGTTCGGTCATTTAATTAGTTTTTTCCATTAATCTTCCCGTTTCGAGTGGTTTTCGACTAAATTAAGGGCCGGGATGCCCCGAGTGATTATAAAAAGTTGAAAGAGATTTTGAGAGAGATTTGGGATAGATTTTGTTTGTGACCTTTGCAAGTGTTTAACTTCGAAATGCAAGGTTTGTAAACCGCGTTTTGCCTTGTTATGAGTGTTATACGCTCCCGTAAGGTGTGTATTAATGTTTTATCGAGTAGTTCCGTCACTTACCCTGATTAGGGTTTAGATTTCTGAACACGTGAAAACTCTAAGTGATACTTTGCATTAGGATGGTGTGTTGTACAATAGTAAACATAATGTAAACCCTAATATACAAGGGTTAATTGGGTTGGCCGGTTTGACTTGTTGAATTTCTTTGACTTTGACTTGACCAAAAAGTGACGGTTGTCACATTATTTCTGCTAGCAATGAAGCTAAGAAACCTAGTACTCAGTTACTAGAAACTCAAAGAATCTTTGAAACAAAGAAGACTAAGATAGATTGTTTAGAATTGCAGATAACCAATATTATGATTGATAGAGACAATCTTAGCACTGATAATAAGATCCTGTTGAAATAGAGGAACATATATTGTAATTCTGCTAAGAGACTTTATGGAAAATTAATTGAATTACATCATTCTTGTGAAATTAGTAAAGAACAACATAGGAAGCTTCTACCATTTCTAGCTTTTGATAGAGAAAAAGTAGATGAGACTTCTTATGATTGTGAGAAGAATATTTATGATTTTGACAAAGTTCCAGATAATAGATATAAATATGGAATTGTGAAAACTGATGAATGTTTGGATGCTAATGAATTAGTTGACATTGTGAATGAAACCTTAACCAAGAATGAAAAAATAAGATTTTGAAAAGAACTGAGAATTTGACATCTGATTCTCAAACTAATTTTGCTGATATTGAAGATAATTCTGATAACGTTAGCGAAATTAGTGAAATTGAGGAAGAAGAAATTGGCGATTGTTCTCAGTTGTCTGTTATTAATGTCACATCTTTGAGTAAAGGCAAAGAAAAACGTAATGATTCGTTTGTTAAGACTGACACTGATCACGCCTCCACTTCGAAAGATTGTGATTTTGATTATGTGAGTGTTAGAGAAAGCGATACTGACAGTAGTGATGATGAGAAGGACTATGAAGAAATTTCGAAAAATACAAGCTCAAAAACTGATGATTCGAAATAAAATGAAATTCCAAGAATTGTTGTTGATCAAGTGTATGGCGAAACAGAAAATTTTAACAAAGTGTTCAAAGAAAAGGGTGCTCATTATCTCAAAACAAATACCGTTGTTTATCCAAATTTCAAGTGTTCTGATGAAGTCGTCTTTCCAAATCAAGTATTTGTTACTACTGGACATGTTGATAACATCAAGCCAGAATTTAACAAATTGGTAGAAGAAGATAATAAGCATACTTCGAAATAAGGTTTTTTCTCTAATCAAAGCACTGTTGAAAATAATCTAACAAAAAATTCATATACTTTTCAAAGATCAAAACCTCAACGAACATGGGTTGATAAATCAAAAATGTTGAATGAAGTTGAAATGAACTTGGAAGCTGACTCACAGAATGTGAAAATAAATTCAAAAGAATTTAAAGATCAAATTGAAAATTTTTCGAAAGAAAATGGCATTTCAAAGAGACAAGCTAGAAAGAAAATATTTTGGAAATTTGTTGACTCTCGAAAGAAACAAAATGATTTGCAAAAGAAACCAACTGAAAAGAAAATGTCTGAAAAGGTTAAGACAAAGTCTTCAACAAGTTCGGTTACAAAAAAAATCCCGCTCTGTCTGAAAAGCTTTTGTCTCAATCAACTTCAAACAAATACTTTTCAAAAATCAAAAATCAAGATCCAAAGTTTTTGTCACGAAATCATAGTCCCACATTTCATGAAAAGAAATTTTCAAATTCGTCAAATTTACCATCCATGAAGAAGTCAAATTCTACAAATCAAACAAAGTTTTCAAATAATGGTTTTTCAAAGTCATTCCCATCTAAAACCAATTCATCATCTTTTCAACATCGAAATTTTTCTCAAAGGACTGAGTCCAAAGTTGAAAATCAAAAGTTTGCTCAAGATCATTCCCAACGTAATGTCAGGTTCAGACCCCAAAAACCAAATTTTCCCAATCCACCAACAAAACAAGCTTTCAATGTTTCGTATGTTAAGGGAAGATCAAATGTGCAAAATATCGATCATTGACTTGAAGGCAAAGGGAAGATGTACCAAACAGGAAAATACTCTCAACAACAAATTAAAAAGGCTTATGAAAAGTATTTGAACGAAATGTCAAATGTCAGTTCATCATCGAAAGACTCGACATCTTCGATCAAGGCATGGCGCCCTGGTTCGAAAGAAAAAGCAAAAGAAACACAATCTGAGAAGAAAAAGGCGAAAGTCAGTGAAAGTCCAAAACTTTCGAAAAGTTATATTTCTGAGCCTTTACTAAATAAAGTTGACTTAATTGATAGTGTCAAAACTAAAGTTCGTAATTGGATTTTAGGTTTTTCATTTCATAATGTGTTTCAAACTAATCCTAAAGGACCCAAACAGCCTTGGGTACCTAAAATTTTCCACTGATTGCAGGTTTTATGTGATGAGCAATATAATGAAAATGGTATATCGATAGTGGTTGCTCACGTCACATGACTGGAAGGAAAGAGAATTTGCGTGATTATCGAAGTTTGGAAAATGCTGGTGTTGTGAAGTTTGGAAACAATCAAAAATGTCAAGTCAAGGGATATGGTAAAGTCACAAATGGGAAATTTACTGTAAACCGTGTTGCTTATGTCGAAGGTCTTCAACATAATTTGATAAGTGTCTCACAACTTGTTGTGGGCACTGGAAATCAAGTGGTGTTTAATGAAGAGAGAAGCATTATTTCGAATGCCAATACAAACGAAGTCTTGCTCAAATCCAGAAGAAAGGGAGACATGTTCACTCTCAACATAAAGCCCATTGTTGGAGTTCCCTCTATGTGTTTACTTCCGAAAGCTTCATATGATGTTAGTTGGCTTTGGCATCGACGTCTATCTCACTTGAACTTTCGAAATATCAATAAATTGGTGGTAAATGATCTTGTTCGAGGCTTACCTATTTTAAAATTTGATAATGATACCTTATGTGCAGCTTGCGAACAAGGGAAACAACATCGTCAAGGACATCCAATTGTCATCGATTTTAAAAAATATCGAACCATTGGAACTTCTTCATATAGATCTTTGTGGACCATCCGCTGTTGAAACTCTCAACAAGAAACGATACATTTTAGTCATTGTTGATGATTTTTTATCGATTTACTTGGCTTTATTTCTCAGGTTAAAATCAGAAGTAGCTCAAACAATGATTGATTTTATCAAGAAGATGGAAACAAGTTTGAAGAAGAAAGTTCGAAAAATCAAAAGTGACAATGGTACTGAATTTAAGAACAATGTTCTTGATTCGTATTTGATAGAACAAGACATTTCACATAATTTTTCTTCACCCTACACCCCTCAGCAGAATGGGGTGGTTGAAAGGTGAAATCGTTCTCTTTGTGAAGCAGCAAGAACGATGCTCACATATGCGAATCTTCCTCAATACCTTTGGGTTGAGGCAGTCTCAACTGCATGTTTTACACAAAATAGATCGTTCATTCATCGACTATTCAACATTACTCCTTATGAAATAATCAATAACCGAAAGCCTAATATCAAATTCTTTCATGTTTTTGGTTGCAAGTGTTTTATCATGAATCGCAAGGATAATCTTTCGAAATTTCATTCCAAAGCTGATGAAGGAATTTTATTGGGTTATTCTCATAATTCGGTTTCATATCGTGTGTTGAATAGACGAACAAGGAAAATTGAAGAAACATTCAATCTCACATTTGATGATTATTATATCAAACAAGTTGAAAAGTCTTTCGAACAAAAACCAATTCTTAAAGAATCAACAGATGAATCTGAAAATTTTAATTCGTCTGATTTTGATTATGATTTAATTTTTGGTGTTCCAGATAGGGCTGCTGATGCTGAAATCAATGCTCCAGATAATCAACTTCCGGAATCATCAAAGCATTATGATGATTCGACACTTATTCCTGATGCTTTTGATAAAAACTCAACATCACCTTCTCCTGGAAATAGCAAAAGTATGACAAATGATCCAGTGGAGGGGGAGCACTTGGATTCGACTTCTCGTGTTGAGGGGGAGCATTCTTTTGAGGGGGAGAATAGGAGAATGATTGATGATGTTGAGGGGGAGCAACCTGAGAATGAAACTGTTGAGGGCGAGCTAAATGTGTCGAATAATGAACACAATGATATATTTCATGATTTAAATGATAATAATTCTTGTTGCAGGTTTAGAGTATGAAGAAATGTTCGAAGATGCACCATTGGATTTTGATCCTGCATATCCACCGTTGGAGAGGTGGACAAGAAATCATCCACAAGAACAAGTGCTTGGAAATCCTCAAGATGGAGTGTTGACAAGAGCTCAACTTCGTGCAAAGAATGAGGTACTTAATGCTCATCAGGAGTTTTGTATGTTTAATGTCTTTATTTCGAAAATTGAACCAAAATCAGTGAAGGCTGCAATGGAACACTCAGATTGGGTTGTTGCAATGCAATCTGAATTTTCTGAATTCGAAAGAAACAAGGTTTGGAGATTAATTCCTAAACCAAAAGATGTTTCGATTGTTGGATTAAAATGTATTTTCAAAAATAAAACAGACAAAGATGGTAATATTGTTCGAAATAAGGCTAGGCTTGTAGTTAAGGCTATTCACAACAAGAAGGTATAGACTATGAGGAAACTTTTGCCCCTGTCGCAAGACTCAAGGCTGTTCGAATATTTTGGCCTATGCAGCACACAAAGTTTTTGATGTCTATCAGATGGATGTCAAATGTGCTTTTCTCAATGGAGAACTTGAAGAAACAGTTTACGTTCAAAAACCTCCAGGTTTTGTTAATGAATAATTTCCTAATCATTGTTATATCTTAGATAAAGCTGTATATGGGTTAAAGCAAGCACCAAGAGCATGGTATGCAACTCTTACCTCTTTTTTAAAGCAATCAAAATTTAAACAAGGATCAGTTGATCCCACACTCTTTCGAAAGAAAGTTGGGAATCATCTTATGCTTGTTCAAATATATGTCGATGATATAATATTTGGCTCGACTGACCCTGCTTTGTCTAGAGATTTCGAAAACCTGATGAAAAGTCAATTTGAAATGAGCATGACGGGAAAAATAAACAACCTTCTGGGATTGAATATTCGTCAAAGCAGAGAAGGAATATTTATTAATCAAGAAAAATACACAAAGAATCTGATTGAAAATTTTGGTTTGACGAATAGCACAAAATTATGAGTACCAATGGCGGTTGGACCAAGGCTCACATCTTCGTTAGATACACCTGTTGTTGATCTTACTTTATATAGGAGCATGATAGGTTCGTTACTTTACCTTACGGCAAGTCGACCTGACATTATGTTTTCTGTTTGTAATTGTATTAGATATCAGTCGAATCCTAGAGAACCACATTTAAGAGCTGTGAAGAATATTTTTCGATATCTCAATGGCTCAATTTCGTTAGGATTGTGGTATCCTTCGAAAATAGGATTTTTCATACAAGCGTTTTCAGATGTTGATTTAGGAGGTTGTAATCGTGATAGAAAAATAACAAGTGGCGGATGTCTATTATTGGATGGGAAGTAAGTAAGATGGCAATCGAAAAAGCAAACATGTGTTTCGATTTCTACAGCAGAAGTAGAGTATGTTGCTGCTGCAGCTTGCACTTCGCAAATCATATGGATTCAAAGTCAACTGCGCGATTATGCAATTAACATGAAGAAAATTCTGTTGTATTGTGATTCACAAAGTGCCATATGCATTTGTCACAATCCTGTGCAACATTCAAAAACCAAGCATATTGCTCTTCGTTATCACTTTATAAAAGATCATGTAGAGGATGGCAATATCGAAGTTCATTTTGTGAAAACCACTAATCAACTTGCTGATATTTTCACAAAGCCATTGGATGAGAAATCATTCGTGAGAATTTTGGGGGGTCTAGGAATGATTGAAGGAAATTTAGTTCCTGGACTGATTTCGAAAGAATAACAAAAGAACGGTGCATGATTGTCGATTCAGAGGTGCTGAATGGTTGTATAAAGAAAATCGCCTGTCATTCAGAGGTTACTATTCACATTCAACGCTTCGACACGCTTCGATTTCGACATTTTGTACACAATGCTTAATCACAAATTTTCGTGAGATTTGTACATAATTTTTTCTTTCATGTCGGAAAATCCAAAAAATACCAAAAATATATTTTTTTGTTTTGTTGATTGTTTGTTTCGAAAAATCAAAAAGAACAAGAAGATTTTATGTTTGTTTTGTTTTTCCATTTTCGAAAAATCAAAAAGCTCAAAAAGATTTTATGTTTGTTTCGTTTTTTTTACATTTTCGAAAAATAAAAAAGCACAAAAAGATTTTACTTTTGTTTTGTCTTTTCAATTTTCAAAAAATCAAAAAGTTCAAAAAAATTTTACTTTTGTTTTGTCTTTTTATTTTGAAAAATCAAAAACAATAAAAAGATTTTCTTGTTTTTGGAATCTGTATTCTATTTTCTAAATGCAGATTTTAGCAAAGATCATTCATGGTTCATGCTTGCAGTTCTAGGGTCAGGTATATTCTTCGAAAAACTTTGTACTAGTTAGGTTGTCCCTAGAAGCATGCTGCAACATGTTGGCCTAAGCCTCTTTTGACTCAATGTGTGTTTTCAAAGCCTTAATGAAGTTTTCATCACAAAAATTTCTTCCCAATCAGGCTATCTTCACATTAGTCCTTGAGCTACCTTACTCTTCTCAATTGAGTTAAGAGTTTACTGCTTGGTCCATACATAGCAGAGGTACTTACGAATCTTTTACCAAATCTTTTTCATCCTAAAGTTCTTACACTTTCACACACAATGACATATGCCCAAGAGATTTCTGGTATAAACCAATCAGGATCTAGACATATCAAAATTTTGTGTTGATGATCTAACATCATGAGACCGTGATGTAAGTGAAACCCTAAATGTCGAACCAATTTAAGGAATTGATAGAGAACTGTGTTCCAGAACTTGCGAAACCTTTGTTTCAGTACCAAAATTCGAAACTCAAAATCATACTCTTTTCTTGAATAGTAATCTTGATCAAATGTTCGACACCCACGACATTTGTTTCCCAACAAGATTTAGGTTTCATTTTGGTTTCAAGAATATGATTTCCGTTTGAGTATCTTTCTCAACCTTCGTTACTTAATAAATTTTTCAAAGCTTACTTGTCACTGACTACACTGGTCACACAGGTAGTTTCGTTTATAAATTGTCATACTTATGTTGAGTATGCTTTGTAACGAAATTTTAAACCACCTTTGAAGCCATATTAAAAGAAGCCCTTCGATACTTCTCAATAAGTATTCGATTGTAATTCACGGGAAACCGCACAAGCTGTTGATCATCTATCTTAATGATTCGCGATGAAATATTTGCCCGGGATTAATCTGCCTTTATGTCGAAATTATATTTTTGACATCACAGATGCATATTATTCTTAATTTGGTTCTTATATTTTTATTTGGCACACTACACTCACGAAATCCCTGAGGTTCTGGGTATTACCAACTCAGGCTGATGATTTTGAAAGTCTGGTACATGACTTCGTTTTTAAACCCCAAAACGAAAGAGCCCAACCTCCATTCCGAAGGTTTTAGTTCTTATCCACAAGTACTGACGAAGAGACTTTTGATGTGACGGTTTGGTTACCGTAAGTCTTTTTTGGAGATCGTGTCCCATGCTTTTTCTGACATGGCGTATATGATGGCTACTGTTGCAACTTTCAAGGGCCACGTGTCATGATCATTAATGGTAACCGTTTGAAATTCAAAAAGGAGATACATATAAAAGGGGTGGTTGGATCGTCATTCCAAGTTTACGCATACTAAAAATTCTCAACACGATCTGTGCTTTCTTTATCTCTCCGTTCTTCAAAAAAACCCTAATCATCGCCGCTCTTCAATCCAACACAACTGATGATGCATCTTCTCAACCCATCATGAAGATCCAGAGTAACAATTATCAAGTGGATGGTGATGTTACAGTATACCTGAAGAACTCAAGATGCTCATTGTTGCTTGAAAACATTTTGTTTTATCGACTGCGATGTTTAATGCATTTGAAGTACCAATGTCCTGGTTGTCAATGGCTGGTTCTACTACTTCATATAGCAAGACGATGAATACTGTGACCTTCAATTTGATCAATGATAAGACATTTCGTCTTACAAAGAAGTTGTTTGTCAAGATTCTTGAAATCCCTAATTCTCCACCTTTCTACAAAGTCACTAATGAACAGGTGCTACACATGTTCAATGAGATGGGTTATCAACCTATCCTCTTGAAGATCAGTGAATTCAAGGAGTCTGGTCTTCCAAGTTTGTGGAATTTTCTTTTTGGAATTTACCTTTGATGCCTCATAGGTCGAAGTGTTGGATTAGACAAAGGACGTATGGAGGTGTATGCTATGGTTGCAGGTATTTACTATGATCTTCCTGTTGACTATGCGACTCAGATGTGGAAAGAATTTTTGAAAAGTATTGAAAACACGAATGCGGTAGATGGGATTTCATGCGCAAGATATTGGAGTCTAATTCTTCAATATGCTTATGACAAGGAAAGTATTTTGGTGCCTGCTGATGAGCCTAAAGCAGAATTCTTGAAGTATCATTATCCAAAGTCGCTTGAAGATGATGTGAGTATTTTTCCAACAGTTGCTAGGATTCCTGATGGGATGCTCAAGAAGGTTGATCCTTCGATTCCAGTATTGGAGGCTTATTTGCTCACTATCAACACAAATGATGGTACTGGTGTGTTGTTCACAAAACGTGATGAAGATTCTTCAAAGAAATCTCGAAAAAAAAAGATAAATGATGCCGTTCCTAAAGAAAAGGTTGATCAATCACCCAAGAAGAAGCCTGGAGGAGTGATTAAAGTTTCGAAAAAGTTAGATAAATGTGTTGAGCCTGAAACTGATGAACTTTCAAAGAAAATTGTTCCTTCGAAAACTGGGGTATTCAAGGGTCTTAAAAAGATAACTCATCGATCACGAAAGTCTCCTAAAATATCTATAAGCTTTTCTCCTTCTATGGTTCGAAAGCCACATGTAACTAGGAAAGGAGTTGTTCTTCGTGAATTTCCTGTTCCTGTTTCTCCATCCTCCAAAAAGCAAAGGGCTGAGGATGTTGCTAAGCACATTTCAAAGAAGAGAAAGAAGAGAAAGCTGATTATTCGTGAAGATTCTATGGAAGAGGATGAAGTTCCTGAAACACCGTTGGGTGATGTTTCATCCAATAAGAAATCTCCTATCAAATCGAATCTCGAGGAGATAGTAATTTCCAGTAGCTCTGTGGAAACTTCTATAGTGGACGCAACTACTATTCTTGGTGATTCAACCATAGTATCAACTCCTAAGCGGACTTTCGTCACACCACCTGAGGTTTCGTTAACTGAGTCATCTTTTGAGGAGGTTCGAACCTCAGACATTTTTACACACGTATCTAATACCGATGTAAATGTCAACATGGGTGAAGGAGTCTCGAACAATGAAAACCCAGTTTCTACTCAAGGTATTTTCGAAACTACTGTCATCACTACCAGTACTTCTTTACCACCATTTGTCACCAGTGTACCTACAACCACTCATTCTCCAACTTTTGATTTCGTCATAAATCAACCCATTACTTCTCTATTTTCATCTCAATCTACTGACCCACCCAAACCAATCAATGATAATGAAACTGATGATGGAGGATTTGGAGGATCATTTGCTGATTTGGAATTTGATCCTGAAGAAGAAAACATTCCAGACCATATGTTAATGTCGGGGAAGCAGTTCAAAATTCTCAATAGAAAACTTAACTCATTGTTGCAATCTCAAGCAGATGCAGGGGTTCGGAATTATGTATCGGGTATTGAAGTTGACGTCATGATAAAAGCCCAAGAGCTTCATCTTTTGAATAAATTGAATGTGATGATTCAAGAATCTGAGTCTCGAATTCAAGACAAGCTTGATGTCTTGGACAAAAATAATGAGTTATGAGTAAAGTCTTTGTCTTCGACTTTTAATGATGAGCTCAAGGATTTGAAACGTGTTGCTAAGGAACGTCATGTTCTTTTTGTTGGGTTATGAGCATTCTAACACTCCTAAGTGTACATGCAACCCTAAATACCTTGGATCTATGTTTTCTCTATTATACATACAATTATGAACATCCAAGGTATTATCCTAATCTAGCATACAAAATAATAAATATAACAAGATAGAATACATACCTCTTTGATGTAGAATGTCTTCATGAAGCTTGAGTGCCTAGTGCCCCAAGTGTGACACCTCAAATGGTTCACACAACACCAAATACACTTGGAATAACTTGAGAGAAATTTGAACACTCCTTGAAATCGTCTAGCCCTCACACTCACACATTAGTGCATGATTTCTTGAGCCATGGGATTCTTTTATATGGTGGCTATTAGGGTTACACCATGTAACTCATAACTTTACCCATTCCTTATGCTCCATGGATTTTAACCTCCATGGAGTATCCATGGGTCACCCCATGGACTTAGTCCAACATAAGGAATCTTGGATCACAAGCCCACATATATAAGAATGAATGATTTACACAATCAACCCATATATTTAATTAGTCTCCTTTTGATCACTTAATTAATTCCAAATTAATTCTTGATCAATACTAATTAAATAACCTTATTAATATATTAGAACTTATAATATATTAACCAACCTTAAGTGTTATTTCTCTCATTATAGTCTATCCAAATGCATGATGCCATGCACCCCAAATGGACCATGCCGGGTCGGGTCAAGTCTTACCAATTATAGTTATGGACTTAGACATTAATCCAACAGTCTCCCACTTGGATAAGTCTAAAACTATTATTGCGTATGACTTCAGGAACCGATCAGCAATCATAGCTCTCAAAAGCTTCTGTCGAACTCTGACCTTGTCGATGAACTCTGACCTTTGTCAATGACTTGTCCATTAGATAAGGGATCATATATTCCTCCATTCTAGATATCATATGGACTGAGACATGGATTATCAATCATTCTCTCTGTCCATTTGTTGTTTCCCGATTTCCGATTCATGATGACTGACTGATTGAACAAATCAAATCAGTCCTGGCTTGGCCAAGCACTCACATGTATCATCTTTAAATCATCGAGGGGCCCACAGATATCGCTTTTATCCCGAAGGTAAAAGGAATGGATAAACTTCGACTCATATGGCTTGTTCTACTACTTGTTGAATCATACACAAAGGCACGTTTTATAACATCGAGTTACCAATGCGTTTTCGTGCAATCAATGTATAACCAACTCATAGTAACAACTCATATCTCTAGGTTTGAAGAATATAAGATATTATCATCTCATGATCACTCGTGATAAAATCCATGAAGTGATTCAAATGAGCGTGGGTTGAATCCAATACTCAGAACTTATGAGCACTCATGAGTGTTGTAGCACCACTTTGTCCACCAACTTGGACCTCTACAAACCAACCCATGACAGTCTTGATTCATATCTACTTCCAACATATGACCGACTGTGGATGGTTTGAATAACTTAATCATTCAGGAAGAGCGACTTAGTTATTCTGGAAGTCAAAACATGCAAAGTGAAACACAAGAATAAATGAATCAAATATGGTATCAAACCCTATGAATATAAATAAACACTTTTATTTATCACCATACTGATTACTCATTATTCATTGTTTCGGTTTTATCAACTTTATACTTGAATTTAAAACAATAGTTGTCCCATGCTCCAAGCATGTACACTATGTTTTCTAAACACTAGTCATGCCATACACCAAGTATGCATACTATGTTTGTCTATGATCTTTACTTTGTAAAATAGATCAATTGAACATCACTCCAATGATCCTCTTTTCACAGTCCCAAATCCTTACTACAAATGCAAGAATTCCAAATTCTTGCCATTTACTGAAATCTGTTAGATTCTAAACTTATATGCATTGATCCTCTTAATGATTATGCACAAAGTCAGAAAGACTTGACAACAATCACTACAGAGCATTCCAAAGGAGATCAGCTCCTTGGAAACATCCTTCTTTCATTAAGTTTCCTAATCTTACACAGATTGAATAATTTCTAACTTTGAAACATTTCCATATTCCATTTTGACTATCACTTCTGAACAAGGGTTGCCTCCTTACAGATTATGTCAATATGGTCCTTCCAGAATTAACATTATACTTCCAACTGTCCTTGAGCAACCAATCTTTGGTAAACCTTAGATTGTCCTCGACAATTGCTTAATCATTTTAGTCATATCCAATTCTAGACCTTTTCCCTTCATAATGCCCCAGGCATTTGGAAAATTTTAGAAAGGATGAATATAGCACATGTAAACGATCCTATATCCGAAGCATATGAGACACGATTCATGATGTCTCACATAAAGACTAAACCAGTCTTTTGCTATAATATTTCCATTTCAATTTGCCAAGTTCTCAAAATTCAGATTATGAAATGGGATGCCGTAATCATAATCGAATTTTAGAACGCAAATAATGGACCCATATATAGAATTTCCTTATGTTGAGCCATTCCAACATGAAATTCATATATATATATATATATATATATATATATATATATATATATATATATATATATATATATATATATCCTTGATTAAATACGATTAAAATCTCAATCTAAGCTTTTAGAATTGAAATGAAGTATAATTTCCTCTCCCTTAATTATAGCAAAACAACTTTTTCAACCCCTGCAACCTCACGAATTGAAACTTTTGTTTTCTATAATTAACATTGCTAACTTGCAACCTTTGTCATAATTATCATGCTCCCACTAACATGATGATTATTAGCATAACACTTATGCTCCCACTAGCTTTGACATGCACTCAGAAATCAACTGACTTTCTTACCAAAGTTCAGATTTCTGATACTAGATTGTTTTGATAAAACTTTATCAAAATCATACACCTCTCTTAGATAGCTCACATGTGTGTCTAAACAATTTTAGAACTATGAAAAGGGATGCCGTAATCATAGTCTCAATTGTTTAGACCTTTGCCACTTCTCACAAGTCCATGTTAGTGTGCCGGTAAACCACACACGCTCCATTAACGACTTTGAGAATGCAAATATCATAATTGCTATCTAGCTAAAATCTACTTAGTGAAAGTGTTTCCTCACCATCATTTTCATGAATCGGAGAGAAACCTTATGACACTTAGATTTAATAGTGTATGTGTTCTTATCCATGTGAATTTGTCAAAACCATAATCACAAGACAAGGTTAGTGACAAATCCAAACTCATATTGATTAAACTTGTGCAATCTTAAATTCTTGCCATTTGGCAGCTCAGGTGCCTGCCATTGCTTCCAAGTTGTTGTGCAACCACTTGAGAACTCTCAGAACTCCTATGCAAAGCCAACTTGAATAGGCACAAAAATTTCAACACGATAGGTTATAAACCTCAAGTCGTGTGCTAGTGAAGGACTTTAGGTTTTATTCTTAATTAAGTCTTGAAACTTTCAAGAGCTTTAAGACTCCCACTGTCCTCTTGACATATAAGACTCCCTTGTCAAATATTCAAGAGATAGTGCGGATTCTTTATCAAGACTAACACTTTACACAATTGGCCTAAGTTGGTATCTGTTTTATCCAAAACATCACAACTTACCAATTTCAAATGTACAAGAGTAGATAACCTTTTACTCTTACATTTGACTAGTGTTAACAAACCCTCTTTAAGATATGTCACTCAAGTTACAATCTTGGAGTATGACTCTAAGAATTGTTTTGGAACGAAGTATGACTCATCTTTTTGATTTAACCATTTCAACAATTCATGACTCCTCTTCTTAGTCATAAGAATGCACTAAGATGACTTTAGAGGACCAATTGTGATATGGTATCTTAATCATTAAGATGATCATAAACATGATACTAAAGTACTCTCCCATCTTTTCAGATTTGAGAAACTTTTATCTTTCTGCCATACTTTGATTCTTCTTATTCGTTCTGTCTCACATTGAAACTTCTCCAATGCTACAGACTTATACTTAAACTTATAAGTATAATCATATTTACTGAACTTAAGTAAATCATGACGAATAGTCTTCTTGATCTTTTGTGGTGGACTTGACCAGTGCACAAGAATGTGTACTCGATCCCTTAGTCCTTTCCTTATTCACATAAGGAATTAGTCTTAATTTTCCAAGCTGAAAGTTCTCAATCATCATACTATACAACTTGCATGATTCCAAGTTTCGGTCCAATTGAACCTTGGGTGATGAGAATCTTTCCTTATTTGGTAATATTAGACACTACCACAACCGAAAGAATCAAATCCATTTTTCCAATATTGCTATCAATGGAATCTTATAAGCAACAACTTTTCACAAATGCCATTGTAAGGATACTTAAAATAAATAAAATCAAAACCTTTTTCTTTTATTTTAAAACTTTGTGGAAAAACTTATCCTTACAATCCATATGAAAACCTTGTTGTTATCTATTCCTAAGCAATATAAATATCATAACTCTTAAGTAATAGCCCAAAATTCTGATCACCGAACCATGCGATTGAAATCCATCTTCGCGATCAGAATCAGCATGTACTTAATAGAGTTAGACAATGGACTTTACCTGAAGTAGAGCCAAACTTATTGACTTTAACATCCTTAGGTAAATTTGGCAGCTTCGTAACCAATGCCCCTTCCTTTGGCAATAGTTACCTATGGACCCTTGATAATGGGACTATCTCAGACTTCGCCTCTCTCTTTACCATTGGGTCAACCGAGTTGACTATGGCCGATCCCTTTCCATTGGGAAGAGAGAGCTTTACTGGATATCCAATGTCATCATTGTCAATGTCCATAGCGTTTTAGGAAGTTGATCTTAGCAAATAGATAAGATCATTAAGGGTCTTGTCTTAGTCTGTTTCATAGGATTCCCAAAAGAACTCACTATGTGACTTAGAAAGTAGTTGAGCCACCAACTTTCTCAAGACTTTGACACCCAACTCTCCCGGCTTGTCAATATGTGACTACATCTCCAAGATGTGATCACACCTAGACCTTGCCTTGCCAATAGGGCTTGAGTGACCTTAAACTTTTTAGGAACTTGTGGGTTAGGGAGAATAATTGGAGGAGGTGAAAGAAGTATGATATCCATGGGACATCATCTTCATTTAGGAAAGCTTGTTTCAAGAGATTTGGGAAGATCATAAATGTCTAGACCAAACATCTTTTTGGGAGATATTCAAGATAGTTGATTTAAAGTCCTTAATATGACACCCAATATGAAATATTAAGGCTAGGACCCAACAAACTATTTCATAACTTAGAAGAGGGATGCCGTAATCCAAGCTATAAAATATTTGAAGGTAGGTGAATGACGATTCACCAATTTCCACCATGAAAAACGAAATAATTTATTAGGTTTTAATTGGATTTGAAAGTCCTAGATCTTTGAGATTCATTGAACTGTTCAAAGGCATGTTTCAATCTTGAGTGTGCCCTTCAGGTTTTGTGACTGGAATGCCGAGGATCACAAAACAAGGTGTGAATAACCATGCAAATATACTTGGTACCCTTAATATTTGCCCCTTACTCAGTGTGCCGGTTAACCACATACGCTCCACCGATACTATGATAAATATTAAGTTACCCTTTGCCTACCTTGTTAAGTCCAGGTTAGTGTGCCGGTTAACCTCACACGCTCCACTAACGACTTAAGCAAAGTGCAAAGTGTAATTTCATGGGTTGGCACCAAATTCATATTTTCCTAAGTAACTAAGATTAGGTATTAATAAGATTTTAGTTACTTAGTATTTATCATTAATACTTTTAATGAAAGGAGAATTATAGTCCTTGTCCTACCCGTTCGGCTAACGACCCTCCACCAGTCAAGGAAGCGGTGGGTGAGAGTGGACACCCATTAAACTGCCATTTTATAGGCAGTAACCTTATACCCCCCTTATAGACCGGCTTCGTGAATGAGGCCTACTAACGGTAAGACTGACTTTACTCTTATACATATATATATATATATATATATATATATATATATATATATATATATATATATAAATATTATTAACTTATAATATTATAAAGTATAAGGGTTGAATTTTAACTTTTAAAATTCTAAGGGCTAACTTGGAATTAAAGTATTCATAAGTGAAAACTTTTCAAATTCCAAAACTTGAGGGCAAGTTTTGAAACTATTCAAAACTAATTAATTCCATAACTTATGAGTTTAAAGTAGTTTTAATTAAAACTACTTTAAACTAATTAATAAAAAAATAACTTTTTTTATTGTAAATTATGGAACTAATTAAGGTTACACTTTTTTTTTAATTTAATGAAGAGACTCTTGAACCTCCATAACTCGAGGACAAGTTATGGAGTCATAAAACCATTTAATTAGAACTAGACTCTTCATTTTGTAACCTTTGCCAACTTTTATGAGTTTTACGATTCTTAAATGTGACTTTTCATATAACTTGAGGACAAGTTACAAAAACACACTTTGGAATCAACTCTTAGATTAAAATGGATTGAAAACAACTATTTCACACAACTTTTCTATTAATCTAAGAACCTCATAAGAACAAGATAATTCAAATCATCAATCTTCAAGAAATTAGCATGAACATACAAACTAATACAAATCTTGAAATTATGACAATTATCTTAGAAATTGGATTAGCATGAACATTACCACATCAAAAACAAGTTTATAATTCCAAAAACATCTTAGGGTAATGTTCCTAGTCCAATTCCAGCCAAAACAATCGAATATATGCATCCAACTCGATTTTTTCAGCTACTTTTGCAAGTATAACAAGAAAACAAGCCTAGGCTCTGATACCACTGTTCGGTTATGAGCATTCTAACACTCCTAAGTGTACATGCAACCCTAAATACCTTGGATCTATGTTTTCTCTATTATACATACAATTATGAACATCCAAGGTATTATCCTAATCTAGCATACAAAATAATAAATATAACAAGATAGAATACATACCTCTTTGATGTAGAATGTCTTCATGAAGCTTGGGTGCCTAGTGCCCCAAGTGTGACACCTCAAATGGTTCACACAACACCAAATACACTTGGAATAACTTGAGAGAAATTTGAACACTCCTTGAAATCATCTAGCCCTCACACTCACACATTAGTGCACGATTTCTTGAGCCATGAGATTCTTTTATATGGTGGCTATTAGGGTTACACCATGTAACTCATAACTTTACCCATTCCTTATGCTCCATGGATTTTAACCTCCATGGAGTATCCATGGGTCATCCCATGGACTTAGTCCAACATAAGGAATCTTGGATCACAAGCCCACATATATAAGAATGAATGATTTACACAATCAACCCATATATTTAATTAGTCACCTTTTGATCACTTAATTAATTCCAAATTAATTCTTGATCAATACTAATTAAATAACCTTATTAATATATTAGAACTTATAATATATTAACCAACCTTAAGTGTTATTTCTCTCATTATAGTCTATCCAAATGCATGATGCCATGCAACCCAAATGGACCATGCCGGGTCGGGTCAAGTCTTACCAATTATAGTTATGGACTTAGACATTAATCCAACACTTTTTGTGCAAGATGTGAAAACTGTTCGTGAAAATGTGAATCAAAAGCTTGAAGAGATGAAAGTGAGTGTCTCTACAGAACTCAATGAGTTGGATCAAAAGTATTCTTCAATTCTTGAGAAAGTTGACATTATTGCTGCTGGTGTTACTACGTTTGTTCAAACACATCAATATTTTATTCCCAAGTTTGATGAGAAATTAACTGTTGATGTTAATAGCTTTGGTCAACTTAATACCATGATTGTCGAATTAAAGGAGCTTGTTTCGAAGTCTGGCCCATCCTCTATTATAACTCCTGAGTTTTTAGCTAAGAAGTTTTGTTTATTCGAGGCTCAAGTTCAAAAAGTGTTGGCTCCATTGTCTCGATTTGTTACTCTCTTACCAACGAATGCCCCGCCTATTGTCAGAGGGGTGCAAGGGGGAGAAAAGGAAGAAGTTGGTAAAGGAGTAAATGTCTCTGAGGAAACGAATGGAGAAACAAAGGTTGTGGGAAAAGTTTTCAAGACTCAAATTCCTACGACAAAACCAATATTTTCAAAGGCTGAACCGGTGATAGAAACTACAGTTACTACAAGGCCAATTGCAAAAGGCATAGTAATTGAGTCTACTAGTGGAGGGAGTTCTTCGAAACCCAAACAAAATGAAGTAGATAAAGGGAAAGGAAAAGGATTTGTTATAGAAAAGTCCAAGGAAGAAAGGAAAGCTGAAATTGAAGCAGAGATGGAGAAGCAGCGTCAAATTCAGAGTATTTCGATGCTTCGTAAAAATGATCCTCCTGCAATGAACAAAGGTGATCCAACGAAGTTGCATAGTTATGAAAATATTGAAGCAAGAGTATCATACAATGAAATGTATGCATTAAAAAAGAAGCCAAGGAAAAGCTATGCAGTATAGAACACATATATGAATCAACTTGATTTCCTAATCAATGAAATGATGTTCATCACAGCTCAATACAAAATTATTGAGAAATTCAAGGATGAAGATGACTTTCTTCATATGAAGCTAAGGTTTCATGTTGTGTTGGGAAAGAATCCGGAAGAGGTTTGGTCCCTTATCAAGATTGTTCGTGTGATAAGTGTGACTAAGGATGTGATGTTTGAAAACATGATTCAGAATTTTCGATTTCATGTTGTAAGGGCAAACAATGAGGTGTGTGATTTTTCAGTTGCTGACTTTCCATTGATGAACTTGAATGATCTTATTCAATTTGCAATGATTCTCAAAGATATGGACGCTTCGAAACTTCAAGGAACAGGAAAAAAGATTTTGAGACTTGGTCTTGGTCACATCAAAATCTTTATAGATAATTATTATGATTGTCTAGCCTTAACTGATATTGAGTTGTGTACTGCATTGGGGAAGGAAGTAAAAGTTGCTCCAGAAATTGTGAAGAGTCAAGAAGAATTGAAGAAGTTTGCTGATGGGGAAATTTGTTAAAAGCCTATGGGATTAGTTTTTTCGGGAAAAGACAAGAAAGGAAAAGCTAAGAGGTTCTTATTTCAAGCTTCGGAAGTGGAACGGTATACTAAAGCTCAATATACAAACTTTATTGTTCGTATGAATAACTGTAAGAAAAACAACGAAGGAGATAAAGCTGAGCTGAAGAAAGTTATGCTGGTATACAGAGGTTCGAAGGGTAATGCATTTAGCTACTCAAATTCTCACAAACTGAGTTCGACACTGATTACAAAGGGGGAGAATGTTAGTGTCAAATATTTTGTAATGTGTCGAAGTTATTTGAGTCAGTTTCGAAAGTTATCTTATCTATTTACTAAGGCATAACAGTTTCGAAGTCTTGATGTTTAGCCCTTAGTATTTTTTTGTATACTTTCTTATTCTCCTATAAATTGGAGTTGTACTCAGAGTTAGATAGAACTTTTCCAAGACATTGTGTCTAGATTCTCTCTGTAAACGAAAGTATAATTGAGCTATAAACCAGATCTTATTTACTCTCGTTGTTCATACTTCTTTGATTACTCTGATTACATTCATACTCGATTAAATCACAACTATATATATATATATATATATATATATATATATATATATATATATATAAGTTCAATAGAAAACAATTATAATCAAGGAACCAAAAAACCAATATAAAACGTCAGAATTTAAAACTATCAACGACAAAAAAAATGGTTGTTGACTTATGCAATGTATGCACATGCACCGTATTATAATAAAAATTACTTTTTTTTGATTTATTTTTAAGCCATGTTTTTTATCGAAAAAAACCAAATATACCATTGTTCATTATTTTTCGTCATCTTTCCATAGGGATCCATATTGATATACAAAAAATGATTTTTTTTTCAAAAATATTCACTTCATTTCTTTGTTTTTAGAAAAGTTAAGGTCTATTTTTTATCCAAAAAAATTAATAAATATATCAAAATTTATATTTTTGGTACTCTTTAACCATATATTCATAAAAAAGAACAAAAAAAATGAATTTTCAGTTAAAATTCACAATGTGAATCTGCTCAGATTCGTATTGCGAATCTATTTAGATTCACATTTCGAATCTGCTCGGATTCACAGTGTGAATAATAGTAAGTCAGATTCACATTGTGAATTCTGAAAACTAAATTATATATAGTTCATATTCACAATGTGAATAAATCCATTTGTTGATTGTACAAAACTAATTTATTAGTAATCAAAACGTTAAAATATTATAAAATTACATAAAAATATACTTCGATTCATATGTAAACTTCATTAAATTAATTTTTGAATGATTAAAGAGTTGAAATAGTAAGTCCGATTCACTTTGTGAATGTTAAATTGAAATATTACAGTTCAGATTTATAGTGTGAATCTGATCGAGGGTTTTTTTAATCGATATTGATGTTAATAATAGAGGACAAAAAATTGAGATTTTTGGTATAATTAGTTTTTTAGATAAAAATAAACTTAAATACTGAAAAAAAAAACAACAAAACGAAGTGAGTTTTTTTCGAAAAAAAGTTTGTTTTTTATATCAACATGGATATCTATGGAAAGAGGACATGAGTTTTTTGGTATAAACAACGGTATATTCGTTTTTTTTTTTTCGATAAAAACATGGCTTAAAAAAAATTAAACAAAAAAAATGTAGGTTTTAATTTTTTGGTGAAGACATGAGTTTTTTTTGGTATAATTCAGTGTATATGCATCTAATGTACAAGTATACATTGATTCCCTTGGTCGTTAATCATTATGATTTTCGACGCTCATGATTGGTTCGTTCTTTCCCCAAGACCCGGAGCCTTATGATAACTGGTCTTCGGGTCACGGCCCCGAATTATGAAATGGTTTGAAATAGGGTGTAACGCTCGTTTCAGGTATCATTTATTTCTCAAGATTTTTGGGTTCTAGACTGGAACTCGACGAGTTGGGGAGCTCCAACTCGTCGAGTAGAGATCATTTTGGACGCGAGACTTAGGGTCTACTCGACGAGTTGGAAGGCCCCAACTCGACAAGTAGACGCTGTAAAGGAAAACCCTAATTTTCAGGGTTTTGTACCCTATTTAAAGAACTTATGGATCATTTGTGGCCTCCCTCATCGTCCTAACTGTCCAGAGAGAAACCCTAGCCGTGCTTTAGTGCTTTCTTGAGTGTCTGTGAGCTTTCGAGAGTAAATCTTGTGCTCTTTGGAGGGAAACTTGAAGATTGAAGAGATTGAAGTGAGGAGGAGGCTATAGATCTGACATCTACCTTGTGTTAGCAACCATTTGGAGGTAAAAAGTCTTTACCTTTACCACTTGTTTCTTAGATCTTCTCGCATGAAAGTTTAGTGCATTTTAACCCATTTTGGAACCATTTTCGGAGTTGAGCATGATTTGAAGTTGTGACTTCAGACCTAGACACCTTAGGCCTCCTTGGGCCTAAATATTCAAGCATAATCAAGATTTGGCCGTCCTCCATGCCCTAGACCTTCTATTAAGCTTAGTTTTAGTGTTTTAGCCTCTTGAGGCCTTGTATGCACGTAAAGTTAGCAACTTTACGTGGTATTTAATTTCTAAGGGACTGGATTTGTAGTTTCGGGCTTTGGATTCAACTGGAAGGACTGAATATGTTAAGACAAGGGAAAAATCGACGAGTTGCACTGGCAACTCGACGAGTTGGATTGGGTTTTCCGATTTTCGGTATGCACAGTGAACTCGGCGAGTTGATAAGATAACTCGGCGAGTTGGTTAGGGTTTTTCCCCGGTTTTCTAAACACAGAATGAACTCAACGAGTTGCTAGATGCACTTGAGGAGTTGGGTCAACATGGACTGTTGACCTTGACTTTGACCATGGTTGACCAAGTTTGACTTTGAGGATATTATTGGTATTTATGGATTTCGACAAAGTAGTCACATGATGGTTGTAGGCAGTTGAGTTGGAGCTGTGAATTGGGACTTATCTTATCTTATCAGTTCAACATTCTTGAGAGGTGAGTCTCCTCACCATACCAATGGGTCGAAGGCACCAAGGACGACCCATTTTGTTATATGTGGTAGACTAGTTGATGTAGTGATATGTGGTATGTTAGTTGATTATATGCTAGGTGGTATGCTAGTTGTATATGTGATACTTGTAGGAAAGACCATGGGGGGAGCCCATGACGCTTGGATGTAAGACCATGTGGGGGAGCCCATGGCTTTTTAGGTAAAGACCATGGGGGAGCCCATGACACTTGGATGTCAGACCATGTGGGGGAGCCCATGGATTTCCAGCTAAAGACCATGGGGGAGCCCATGGAACTTAGGTGTAACACCCAAATTTTCAAAACAATTTTTCATTTCAAAACATACTTTCCACCACATAAAAATCACAAAATCATAATAAATCTCTGTATCATCACAAAACATGTCCCAAGATCTCATATAAATAAATCCTCTCTCGTGTGTACGAATCATGCCGGCGCCTTCCCGCGATCCTCACTAGTACCTGAAACACATCACACAACAACTGTAAGCATAAAAGCTTAGTGAGTTCCCCAATATACCACTTACAACACATACGCCACTCGAGGCTACAATACGACCCTCCGGTCCGATGTGTCTCAGCGGGACCCTCCAGTCCCATAGCTCGTTGGACCCTCTGGTCCGGTCATAGCTCGTTGGACCCTTCGGTCCGGTCTGTATCGTTGGACCCTTCGGTCCGGTCTATATCGTTGGACCCTTCGGTCCGGTCTATATCGTTGGACCCTTCGGTCCGGTCTATACAAAACATAGCATATATATAACACAATGCACATATTCTCATACATACACATAGCATACAAGACCCTCTGGTCTACACATAAATACCACTCTAGGTAATGTATAGTGAGAAGACTCACCTCGGATGTCTCGGATAATATCCCGCCCGTGTATATATTGATCTAGCCTCTGCCTATACACATAACATAATCATCTCAATCAATCACGACTCTCTAGGCTAGACTAGAATCTCACATGTCCTCTAAGAAGGCTAAAAGGCTATTTTACCCTTCAAACAGTCCACAAGTTCCATTGTTGACCAAACCCAAAAAGTCAACAAAAGTCAACGGTCAACCCTTGACCAGACTCGCCGAGTGCACAAATGTGACTCGACGAGTTCAGTCGTGAACTCGAGTCCTCTATCCCCCTTCTGACTCACTGAGTCATTCCCCCAATTCGGCAAGTCACTCACTATGTGATTCACGGGAAACCCTAACCCTACTCGCCGAGTCTGCCCTTGGACTCGGCGAGTTCATGTCATGCACAAACTCAATTGACCTCCTGAGGTCAGATCTGTTCCTTAGAACCATAGATCTGACCTTCCCAAGCCTGATAATCACGTAAAGCTTGGATCTTGACACTCATGTGACGCCTAGGAGGCTTTACTTGGTGATTTAGCCCCAAAAACAACAACCTGAGCTCATTGCCTCCATAGCTCAACATAAATCAAGCTGGAATAAGCTCTTTAGACCACTATGGGTCCAGATCCGAAGTCTCAAAGTGAATAGGGGCCATATTCTCACAACTCCTTCCAATAAAAGACATAAAAACTCTACATCTATGGATTCCTTCAACAAAACAGATAAAGGGGCGACATAATACCTCAAAGATGAAGCCTTTTGCTCGAAATCCCCAGATGCACAACCTCCTTGGTCCCCTCCAAGCTGGAATCACCTCCTTCTTGTAAGAATCAATCACAAAGATCAAGAAATGGCTCCTTTCCTCTCACAAACGCTCTAGCTCTTTTAGGGTTTCTCTCTGGGGTTTGGTAGCCGCAAGTGACGGCCCTAAGGGCCTTTAAATAGGTCCCAAACCCAAGAAATTAGGGTTTCATTAAACAGCGTGGACTCGCCGAGTCCAGTCATTAATCCAGTCCAACAATGCGCGGCTCTACTCGGCGAGTCTAAGCGCCTACTCACCGAGTCCCTCTCCAAAACTCAAAAATAATTAGATAAATACAGTACCTAGAAATCCGGATGTTACAATTCTCCCCCACTAGAATCAGAGTTCGCCCTCGAAGTCTCTCTCAGCAAATAACTCTGGGTACTGTTCACGCATCTCTAACTCCGGCTCCCAAGTCAGCTCGGACCCCTTCCGATGTTGCCACTGGACCTGAACCAATGACACCTCCTTGTTTCTCAAAACCTTGATCCTCCTATCCCGAATCGCGATCGGCCTCTCAACATAGTTCAGGCTTGCATCCACCTGAATGTCCTCAAGGGGAACCACTGCCGACTCATCGGCGATACACTTCCTCAACTGAGATACGTGGAAGGTATCATGAATCTGACTCAACTCCGCAGGTAGTTCCAAACGATACGCTACTCTGCCCACCCTGGCGATCACCCTGAAAGGACCAATATACCGAGGCCCCAACTTGCCTCTCTTCCTGAATCGGATCACTCCTTTCCAAGGAGATACCTTCAGGAGGACGAAGTCACCAACCTGAAATTCGAGCTCGGTTTGACGGCTCTGGGCCGTCAGTAACCTCTGCCTGACCTGCTGAATCTGCTCGGTCGTCTGAAGCACAATCTCCGTACTACCCATCACACGTTGCCCGACCTCACCCCAGCAAATGGGAGTCCGACACCTCCTCCCATACAACAGCTCAAAGGGTGGCATACTGATGCTCGAATGATGGCTGTTGTTGTAGGAAAACTCTGCCAAGGGTAAATATGTGTCCCAATTCCCTCCAAAGTCCAATACACATGCCCGAAGCATGTCCTCGAGCGTCTGAATCGTCCGCTCACTCTGCCCGTCTGTCTGTGGGTGGTATGCGGTACTAAAATGCAGCCTCGTACCCAACTCCTCATGAAACTTCTTCCAGAATCTGGAAGTGAAACACACATCTCGATCTGAGACGATCGAGATCGGCACTCCATGCCGTGATACCACCTCCCTCACGTACAACTCTGCCAACCTCTCAGCGGAAAAGCTCTCACTGATAGCAAGGAAGTGAGCGCTATTCGTCAACCTGTCCACAATCACCCAAATTGCATCGACGCCCCTAGCAGTCTTCGGCAATTTGGTGATAAAATCCATGGTAATCTGTTCCCATTTCCATTCGGGAACCTCCAACGGCTGCAATTTACCATGCGGTCTCTGGTGCTCGGCCTTAACTCTGCGACAGGTCAAGCACCTCTCTACGAACCATGCAACATCCCTCTTCATACAGGGCCACCAATACTCTCTCTTCAGGTCCAAATACATCTTAGTGGCCCCGGGATGGATCGAGAACCTCGATCTATGCGCCTCCTCCATCAAGATGGTACGCGTTCCACCCACGAACGGTACCCAAATCCGACCCTGAAAGGTCATAAGTCCTCGACCATCGGTAACGAACTCCGATACCTGTCCGATAACCCGCTCTCTCTTCCAGTTCTCCGGTCTAATGGCCTCAGCCTGTGCCCCTCGAATGGTGTCCAACACCGGAGTCATCACTGTCAATCTCATACAAACATCTCGTATCGGGGCACTCTCCGCCCTGCGACTCAGGGCATCAGATACAACATTAGCTTTGCCCGGGTGGTACAGGATCTCGCAATCATAATCCTTCACCACATCCAACCATCTCCTCTGACGCATGTTCAGGTTGGGCTGATCCATCAAATACTTCAAGCTCTTATGGTCCGTGTATATGGTACACCGAACCCCGTACATGTAGTGACGCCAGATCTTGAGGGCGAACACTACTGCCCCCAGCTCCAGATCGTGGGTGGGATACCTCGCCTCGTGAGGCTTCAGCTGTCTCGATGCGTATGCTATCATATGCCCTCTCTGCATTAGCACCGCTCCCAGCCCCGATATCGATGCGTCACAATACACCACAAAGTCCTCCATTCCCTCCGGAAGGGCTAACACCGGGGCTTCGCACAGTCTCTGGCGAAGTGTCTCGAAGGAGGCCTGCTGCTCTGGGCCCCATGAAAAAGCAACACCCTTCCGGGTCAATCTGGTGAGTGGCACGGCGATCTTGGAGAAATCCCTGATAAATCTCCTATAATAGCCGGCCAACCCGAGGAAACTCGTGATCTCGGTGGGGGATCTCGGCACCTCCCAACTCATCACTGCCTCAATCTTGGCCGGATCGACCAAAATCCCATTCTGGTTAACGAGGTGCCCTAGGAACCGGACCTCTCGTAACCAGAAATCACACTTGGAGAATTTGGCATAAAGCCTCTCCGATCTCAAAACTCCAAGTAACTCTCTCAAATGCTCCTCATGCTGCTCTCTGGATATCGAATACACCAATATGTCATCGATGAACACGATCACTGAACGATCCAACATCGGTCTGCATACTCTGTTCATGAGATCCATGAATGTCGCCGGTGCATTGGTGAGCCCGAAAGGCATCACCACGAACTCGTAATGCCCGTAACGAGTCCTGAATGCTGTCTTCTGGATATCCTCATCTCGTACTCTCATCTGATGATATCCAGACCTCAAGTCGATCTTGGAAAACCAAGACGCTCCCTGCAACTGATCGAATAAATCGTCGATCCTCGGTAAGGGGTAACGGTTTTTGACCGTCAGTTTGTTCAGTTCCCGGTAATCAATGCACATCCGGTGTGAACCATCCTTTTTCTTGACAAAAAGGATCAGCGCTCCCCACGGCGAGCTACTCGGCCGTATAAACCCCTTCCCCAGCAGCTCCTGAAGCTGCGAGGATAACTCCTGCATCTCTGGTGGCGCAAGGCGATAGGGCGCCTTGGCGATAGGCGCTGCCCCCGGAACCAAGTCAATACGAAACTCTACCTGCCTCTCGGGAGGTACACCCGGCAACTCCTCGGGGAAAACATCCGGGAACTCACGCACTATCGGAACCTCATCGACCGACCTCGGTCTCTCTGCATCTACTCTCGTATCCACCACATAAGCCACAAACCCACTACAGCCCTGCTGTAGACTCTGCCTCGCTCTAGCGGCCGAACAAAATGCTGAGCCAGAACGGGTACCCTCGCCGTACACCGTAAGTACTCCCCCACTGGGGTCTCGTATCGTCACCAACTGTCGCTCGCAGTCTATAACAACCCCAAATCGGCTCAACCAATCCATGCCTACTATGACACATACGTCCCCCATAGCAATCGGGACCAGATCTATCGGGAACTCGACACCGAAGATCTCGAGTACACATCCTCGAATCACATCAGTAGCATACACTGCTCGCTTGTCGGCTATAGAAACTCGTAGAGGTCGACTCAACGCCTCTCGTTGAACACTGATGTGTCGACTAAACGCTATCAACACAAATGACCGACTCGCACCCGAGTCAAACAACACCAAAGCAGGTACAGAACACACAAGAAATGTACCTATGCATACCTCAAAATAAGCATAATATCACAAACTCAATATAAACCGAGGAAAGAATACATACCAGCTTCCACGACGGGTGCTACGCGGACCTCATCCGCTGTCAACTGGAAGGCTCTCCCGCAAGCCTTTGGCGCCTCGGACTTCGCCGGCCGACTCTCTGTAGCTCGAACAGCAGGCGCAAATCCCTGCGCTGATCTCTGCAGTAGCAGTGGGCACTCGGCCTTCCGATGGCCGGTCTGGTTGCAATGAAAGCAAACCGTGAATCCCTTGGGGCAGTCCCTCGCATAATGCCCCTCCTTCCCACACTTATAACACACCCCAGCTCTGCATGTCCCCTCGTGGCTCTTGCCGTACTTTCCACAAGTGCGGCCCTTCGGACCCCCAGATCTCGAATCAGCGGGCTTTGCCCGCTTGGCTGCCGGATGAGACTGTGTCGGTCACCGATCCACCCTCTGAGACTCGGCCTCCTCCCTGGCCTGCGTCTCCAGCTCAATCTCCCTCTTCCGGGCATTTGCCTGGAGCTCAGCAAATGTCCGATAAGTCGAGTTTGACACGAACTCCCGTATATCCCTCCTCAAAACACCCAAGTACCGGCTCATACGTGCCTGCTCAGTAGACACCTGCTCAGGGCAGAACATCGCCCTCTCATGAAACTTCCGGGTAACCACAGTAACCGAATCAGTACCCTGTTTGAGGGTCAAGAACTCCTGAGCCAATCGCTCCCTCTCCACCGGAGGAACATACTCATCTCGAAACATCGTGGTGAACCTCTCCCAGGTCACCGCAGTCAGCTCTGAAGTAGTGAAGTCTGCCGTCACAAACTTCCACCAGTCCTTCGCTCCCAAGCGAAGCTGGTTCAGCGCAAACCGAACCCTCAGATGCTCTGGACACGAGCAGGTATAGAAACAACCCTCAACATCGGTAATCCATCTCATAGCAGCAATCGGATCCTGCGTCCCATCAAAGTCTGGTGGCTTCGTGTTGCTGAACTCTATGTACAGCAATGAGTCACCCCCCTGCGGCCTGGCAGCAGTAACAGCTGCGGTGGCCGCAACAACAGCTGCATCAGTAAGAGCGGCGTACCGCTCATCAAAAGCCTCCATCATCGTGGTCTTGATTGACCCGAATATCTCTGGAATCTCAGCGCGGATGGCAGCAGCCACCTCATCATGAATCATCTGGCGGAGCTCCTCATCGCTCACAACCCCCTCGCTAGTCCCTGGCCGGTGGCGCGTCCCAACCATGATGCCTCTCTGAAATACAACACAAGATATCAAAGACTCGCTCGAGTATACTCGCACTCGATAACTCAACCCTACTTGCTCCTTAGTACCCAATGGATTCTTAGTTAGGGTGCACACTGCTCCGGTGTCTTCAGTAGTACGGGCCCTATACTACCGTCCACACCGCATCAGCATTCACTCTAAGTCCTCCTCCTTGGATTCCAGATCACAAGTACACTACATCTCACTGGCATAGGCTTCCCTTCGGTAGGCCTCCCAACATCTCCTCACTGCTACCTATTCGTTCTCAAGCATCATATAGCAGCAAAATCATTCCTAGGCTAAGGCATCACAGATCAGGCCACTCTAGTCCTAATATGATCACCTAGCCTACTCTAGCATGCATAATATCTCATAATATCTCATAACACATAAGGTAAGGGTATTTTGGGAAATCACCGTTCGGGCGCTGGCTGATCGTACACACTGTTTCCTTCTGCCTTTCTCAAAATCTTTTATTCTTTTAGAAAAATTGTTTATTTTATGAAAACTTTCTCATCTCCTCAGTTTGAGTTCGGATTCATCCGAAGATGCACCCGAATCCCTCAAACCAAGGCTCTGATACCAACTTGTAACACCCAAATTTTCAAAACAATTTTTCATTTCAAAACATACTTTCCACCACATAAAAATCACAAAATCATAATAAATCTCTGTATCATCACAAAACACGTCCCAAGATCTCATATAAATAAATCCTCTCTCGTGTGTACGAATCATGCCGGCGCCTTCCCACGATCCTCACTAGTACCTGAAACACATCACACAACAACTGTAAGCATAAAAGCTTAGTGAGTTCCCCAATATACCACATACAACACATACGCCACTCGAGGCTACAATACGACCCTCCGGTCCGATGTGTCTCAGCGGGACCCTCCAGTCCCGTAGCTCGTTGGACCCTCTGGTCCGGTCATAGCTCGTTGGACCCTTCGGTCCGGTCTGTATCGTTGGACCCTTTGGTCCGGTCTATATCGTTGGACCCTTCGGTCCGGTCTATATCGTTGGACCCTTCGGTCCGGTCTATACAAAACATAGCATACATATAACACAATGCACATAATCTCATACATACACATAGCATACAAGACCCTCTGGTCTACACATAAATACCACTCTAGGTAATGTATAGTGAGAAGACTCACCTCGGATGTCTCGGATAATATCCCGCCCGTGTATATACTGATCTAGCCTCTGCCTATACACATAACATAATCATCTCAATCAATCACGACTCTCTAGGCTAGACTAGACTCTCACATGTCCTCTAAGAAGGCTAAAAGGCTATTTTACCCTTCAAACAGTCCACAAGTTCCATTGTTGACCAAACCCAAAAAGTCAACAAAAGTCAACGGTCAACCCTTGACCAGACTCGCCGAGTGCACAAATGTGACTCGGCGAGTTCAGTCGTGAACTCGAGTCCTCTATCCCCCTTCTGACTCACTGAGTCATTCCCCCAATTCGGCAAGTCACTCACTGTGTGATTCACGGGAAACCCTAACCCTACTCGCCGAGTCTGCCCTTGGACTCGGCGAGTTCATGTCATGCACAAACTCAATTGACCTCCTGAGGTCAGATCTGTTCCTTAGAACCATAGATCTGACCTTCCCAAGCCTGATAATCACGTAAAGCTTGGATCTTGACACTCATGTGACGCCTAGGAGGCTTTACTTGGTGATTTAGCCCCAAAAACAACAACCTGAGCTCATTGCCTCCATAGCTCAACATAAAGCAAGCTGGAATAAGCTCTTTAGACCACTATGGGTCCAGATCCGAAGTCTCAAAGTGAATAGGGGCCATATTCTCACAACTCCTTCCAATAAAAGACATAAAAACTCTACATCTATGGATTCCTTCAACAAAACAGATAAAGGGGCGACATAATACCTCAAAGATGAAGTCTTTTGCTCGAAATCCCCAGATGCACAACCTCCTTGGTCCCCTCCAAGCTGGAATCACCTCCTTCTTGTAAGAATCAATCACAAAGATCAAGAAATGGCTCCTTTCCTCTCACAAACGCTCTAGCTCTTTTAGGGTTTCTCTCTGGGGTTTGGTAGCCGCAAGTGACGGCCCTAAGGGCCTTTAAATAGGTCCCAAACCCAAGAAATTAGGGTTTCATTAAACAGCGTGGACTCGCCGAGTCCACGTATGGACTCGCCGAGTCCAGTCATTAATCCAGTCCAACAATGCGCGGCTCTACTCCGCGAGTCTAAGCGCCTACTCGCCGAGTCCCTCTCCAAAACTCAAAAATAATTAGATAAATACAGTACCTAGAAATCCGGATGTTACAGGATTTCTCAAGCTTACACACTCTATTAGGGTACTCTGTGTTGACAAAACCCTCTGGCTGACTCATGTAAACATCCTCAACCAACTTTCCATTAAGGAAAGCGGTTTTGACATCCATTTGCCATATTTCATAGTCATGAAATGCGGCTATGGCTAACAGAACCCTAATAGACTTAATCTTGGCCACTGGAGAAAAGGTCTCATCATAATCAACTGCCGGAGTTTATGAGAAACCCTTTGCAACCAGTCGTGCCTTATAAGTGTGTACATTACCATCCATGTCGGTCTTATTCTTGAAGATCCATTTGCACCCTACAGTCTTACGACTTGGTACATTCTCAACCAAGTTCCAAACTTGATTGTCATACATGGACTGTATCTCGCTGTCCATTGCCTCTTTCCACTTGGCTGACTCAGGGCCTGCCATGGCTTCCGCGTAACTGTTAGGTTCATCCAGACCTATCAGTGTCTCATCACTGATAAGTGTATCACCTTCCGCAGTAATATGGAATCCATAGTAATGCTCAGGTGCATTCCTAACCCTTGTGGAACGCCTCAGAGGTACAGACTTGTCAATTGGCTCAACAGAAGTTTCCTCCTCAAGTTAAGTGCTAGGGTTTGAAGTTCCTTCACCACTTGACTCTTGAATTTCTTCAAGGTCAACTTGCCTCCCACTGTCTCCTTGGCTTATGAACTCTCTCTCTCGAAAGAAAGCCCTCCTAGCTACAAAGACCACATTCTCACTAGGTCTGTAGAAGAGGTAACCAAAGGATTTCTGTGGGTAGCCGATAAAAATACACCTCTCACTTCGAGGTTCGAGCTTATCATGAGTCTCGCGTCTCACGAAAGCCTCGCAACCCCATATCTTAATGTGGTCTAGTTTGGGTGCTTTACCAGTCCACATCTCATGAGGAGTTTTGGCAACTTTCTTTGTGGGAACTAGATTAAGGATATGGGCGGCAGTCTCTAAGGCATACCCCCAAAATGAGATTGGTAGCGAAGCTCGACTCATCATGGAACGAACCATATCCAACAAGGTTCGATTACGCCTCTCAGCTACACCATTCAACTGCGGTATCCTGGGAGGTGTCAATTGTGAGACAATCCCACATTCCCTAAGATAGTCGAGGAACTATGAACTAAGATACTCACCACTTCGATCAGATCGAAGCATCTTAATGTTCCTGCCCAATTGATTCTCGACTTCCTGTTTAAACTCTTTAAACCTCTCAAAAGTCTCTGACTTATGCTTGATTAAGTAGACATATCCATATCTACTGTAATCATCAGTAAATGTCAAATAATAACGATTAGCATCCCTTGTGGCATGTTTGAAGGGCCCACACACATCCGTGTGTATAAGATCCAACAAACCTTCACCCCTCTCACAAGAGCCTGTGAAGGGTGACTTTGTCATTTTTCCAAGTAAGCATGATTCACAACTATCATCTGACTTTAGGTCAAATGACTCCAATACTCCATCCTTTTGGAGTTGGCCTATGCGTTTCTTGCTTATATGTCCAAGACGACAATGCCATAATGATGCTTTATCCAAGTTATTATCATTAACAGAATCAATACACAATATATTATTTCCTAAGTTATCAACCACAGATACAGTTTCATACACACCATCACAAGGTAATGCTTTAAAATAAAGAACATTATTAAAGAAAGCATTAATCGAACCAACTTCATTATCAAATGAAAAGGTGAAACCTTGTTTATACAATGCATGAAAGGAAATAATATTTCTTGCCATTTCTGGCGAATAACAACATTTATTCAAATCTAAACTAAACCCACTACTTAGCGATAAAGTATAAACTCCAATCTTGGTGACAGGTAAAGCTTTCCTATTCCCCATGATTAAGTTTATTCTTCCATGCTCCACATTCTCACTTCTTCTTAGTCCCTGCAAATCAGAACATATATGAATACCACAACCGGTATCAAGGACCCAAGAGTTAGAATGGGGTGAGTTATTAGATAAGATAGTGTAAATACCTGCATGGTTGGGTTTAACTTTCCCATCCTTCACATCTTGCTGGTACTTTGGGCAGTTCCACTTCCAATGTGACTTTTCATGGCAATAGAAGCATTCAACCTCTTTAGGGTCAGAAGAAGGAGTGACAAAACCTTTCTTGGTTCCACTTGAAGAAGAGCCATCAAGGGTCCTAGCCTTGGTACCCTTCGAAGAGCTCTTCCTCTTCTTCCCTCTACCTTTCCCGATTGCCAAAACCGGGGCGGAGTTTGGAGTAGGTGTGTTAACAACCGACTTACCCTTAAGACCTGTTTCTGCGGTCTTGAGGAGTCCCTCAAGTTTGCTGAGTGTGACCTCTTCCTTATTCATGTGATATGTCATGCGAAATTGATCATAGCACGATGGTAAGGAGTGCAAAATGATATCTATTGCAAGCTCCTCAGGGAAGTTCACATTAAGCTTCAGCAACCGATCCACATACCTTTGCATTTTCTGCATGTGGCTCGTGACGGATTCCCCGACCTTCATCATTGTTGTTATGATAGAGCATATGATTTCATACCTCTCTTGTCGTGCACTTTGATGGTATCTTTCCATCAGATCTTGGTGCATTTTCAAAAGGGTAGAAGTCCTCATAGGACTTTTGGAGTTCAGCTGTCATGGTGGCCAACATGATGCATGCCACTTTTGTAGCATCCCTTTCATGTGCCCGAAAGTCAGCGATCTCCTGGGGAGTTGTAGTGGTCTCATCAATCTCCTTAAGCTCCTTGTCAAGGACATATTCTTTGTCCTCGTAGCGGGTAATCATCCTGATGTTTCTGATCCATTCATTGAAGTTGGATCCATCAAAAGTGACTTTCCCACACAAGTTCATAAGGGTAAAGGAGCCATTAGGATTAGAGCCAGAAGCAGCATTGTTTGAAGACATCTGAAAGAAGAGAACAAGATTAGTTTAGATATTAAGAGAGTCCTTAATAAAACACCCAAATGTAATATTAAGGCTAGGATCCAATCACAATATATTATAACTTAGAAGAGGTATGCCGTAATCCAAGCTATAACATATTTGAAAGGTAGGTGAATGACGATTCACCAATTTCCACCATGAAAAACGAAATATAAATATTAGGTTTTTAATTGGTTCTTATAAATTCCTAGATTCTTTTGAGATTCAATGAACTTTTCAAAGGCATGTTTCAATCTCGAGTGTGCCCTCCAAGTTTTGTGACTGGGATACCGAGGATCACAAAACGAGGTGTGAAGTAACCATGCAAATCACTTGGTACCCTCAAGGTTTATCACTCAATCGATGTGCCGGTAAACCACACACGCTCCACCGATGCTATGGTAAACCTTAAGTCACCCTTTACCTACCTTGTTAAGTCCAAGTTAGTGTGCCGGTTAACCACACACGCTCCACCAACGACTTAAACAAAGTGTAAAGTGTAATTTCATGGATTAGCACCTTATTCACATTTTCCTAAAGTAACTAAGATTGGGAATTTAATAAAAACATTTAGTTACTTTATAATATTCATCATACTTTTAATGAGAATTTATAAGTCCTTGTCTTACCCGTTCGGCTAACGACCCTCCACCGATCAAGGAAGCGGTGGGTGAGAGTGGACACCCATTAAGTTGCCATTTTATAGGCAACAACCTTATACCCCCCTTATAGACCGGCTTCGTGAATGAGGCGTACTAGCGGTAAGACGACTTGACGTTATACATATATATATTAGTAACTTATAATATTATAAAGTATAAGGGTTGAATTTTAACTTTTAAAATTCTAAGGGTTGGAACTAAAGTTTTAATCAAGACTTTACATGTTCCAAAACTTGAGGGCAAGTTTTGTAAACTTCCAAAACTTTTCATTTCTTATAACTTATGAATTAATTGAGTAATAAAAATGAAGACTCTTCATTTTTATAACTCTTGTGTTCTTTTAATGGCTTTAATAAAAGTGAGACTTTTGGTTTTCCATAACTTGAGGACAAGTTATGGACTCCATTAAAACACATTATGATCATGAATTAAACTACCATGAAGGTTACAAACAATTCCTATGATCATCTAATCTTCATAAGTTCAAGAACATGAATATGAACACTTTCAAGAATCAAAAATTACACTTAAAAAAAACTTGTAATTTTAATAATTGCCATTGTAAATGGATTAGCATAAACATTACACCATCTAAAACAAGCTTTAAAACATCAAAACAGTTTAGGGTAATGTTTCTAGTCCATTTCCAGCAACAAATGTGCAAACTTTCATACGAACAGAAAACAGAAAAACGATTTTTTTTCAAGCTGTTTGCACAAAAAAAAAAACAACAAACGAACCTAGGCTCTGATACCACTGATGGGTTTTGTGCATTCTAACACTTCCTAAGTGTACATGCAACCCTAATAACCTTGGATCTATGTTTGTCTAATTATCATGCAAAGTTGAATTCCAAGGTTATATTCCTATCTAGCATACATGAGGAACAAATTTTAACTTGCATGCAAGATAGAATAACTTACCTTGTTGTTGCTTATGATCCTTGAAACCTTGTGATCCTAGCACCCCAAGTGTGATGCCTCAAATGCTTCACACAACACCAAATGCTTTTGGAATGACTTTAGAGAGAATACACACTTCTAAAATCGGCCTAGCCCTCTTGTTTCTTATGTGTCGCCGATTTTGGTGGAGAACATGTTGCTTATATAGTGTGCCACATCTAGGGTTACACCATGTAAACCCTAATGTGGCATGACTCTTCATTTCCATGACCCATGGGTTTGTAACTCCCATGGAGCCTCCATGGAGCATCCTATGGGTGGAACCCAACTTGATAATCCATGGAGCCTCTTAGCCCACTATATAAGATATGGAAGATTTACATAATCTACCCATATATTTAATTAGTTATCTTTTGATCACTTAATTAATTCTAAATTAATTCTTGATCAAACTAATTAAATAATATTATTAATATATTAGAACTTATAAACTATTAATAAACCATAAGTGTTATTTCTCTCATTTTAGTTTATCCAATTGCATGGTGCCATGCAACCCAAATGGACCATGCCGGGTCGGGTCAAGTACATACCAGAAATAGTTATGGACTTATACACCTTATCCAACAACAGGTAGGTATGGGGGGTAGTATTGGGCCCGTACTACTGAAAGCACAGGACATGTACCCCAACTAATGTTAGATATGGAAGCTATAAGGTGAACATGTGTGGGAGGATCCCCTTTTTTGATTATCTTGATCATTCTGTCTTATCAGGATGGTGGTGACATGACTTGGAGCAGGGGGATCAAGATCAAGATTAGGATCCAGATCGATGGTGCAGCACCCATTAACGAGAGGTTGCGCGAGCTTATTGCAGCCGAGGTTACGAGGGACATCCTTAACGCTACCCCGGTGATTTTTGGGAGAGTCAAGGAAGGGATGATGGAGATCATGGAGGAGCAGCTCAGGTCATTCAGAACTGAGATTGATGCGGGCCAGGTCAGGGCCTGAACTCCCTCGTTTCGGGAGTTCAAGGTATGTGGGCGCCGGAGTTCTTCGGGGTCAGGGACCTCATAGTTAGCCGTCGCTGGGTGGCATACATGGAGAACGCCCAACGCACGAGCTCTTGCCCTGATGTGGCAAATGTGAGGTTTGCTTCATGTATGCTGAGGGACCGAGCCCGGGACTAGTGGGGAGAGGTGACCAGTCAGGTAGGAGCAACTGGAGTGGCAGAGATGACATTGGCAGAGTTTGTCAAACACTTCGATCTGGAGTTTGCACCACCCATTGAGGTGCAACGGTTAGTAAGGGAGTTCCAGGAGCTTCAGCAGACCACCGAGACCGTGGCGGAGATCACCGCCAAGTTTCGAGAACGAGCACTGTTGATTCCGCAGTATGCTACGGACGAGGATATGAGGAGGACGAGGTATCATTCCATCCGGAGGGATGATATACGAGAGTTTGTGAGCTTTACAAGGTGCAAAACCCTAAATGAGATGGTGTAGAAGGCCCGTGAGCGGGAGATGGAGTTGGAGTTCCGCACCAAGCGGAAACCAGAGCAGGCACAAACAACTGTAGGTCAGGCTAAAAAGCCAAAGACATTTGATACTTCTGGTAGGGGCCAGTAGGGTTGGGGCCGGTGTGCCAAGTGCAGTAAGCCGCATAGTGGGGTTTGTCGGACGACAGGCTCAGGATGTTACGCATGTGGCCAGCCGGGTCACATAAGCAGGGATTGCCCCAAGAAGGGCTTGATTTGTTTCCACTGCAACTGGACCGGCCATAAACGGGCCGATTGTCCGAGGTTGCAGGGAGGAGGAGGAGTAGTGCTGACGCCTACGCCCGCCACAATGAGGATCACTGATGACCGCCCTGCTAAGGCCGATGCTCCTGCGGTGAAGAGCCGTGCATTTCAGTTGACTACCGAGGAGGCTCGGGCAGCGCCAGATGTCGTGACTGGTACGTATTTTATTTTCCTGCTTGATATTGAACTGTATTGCGTATGTGTATATATGTGCTCATGAATAGGGACCTTTATGGTCAATGGTATGTCGGCTCATGTTCTTTTCGATTCAGGTGCTACCCGATCATTCGTATCTCCTGCGCTTAGAAAAAAGTTCCGGGACACTCCGGGATTTTGGATTCCCCGCTTGAGGTTGAGATTACAGATGAACGCATTGTGAGTGCTGCGAGGGTATATCAGGACTGTGTCCTGAATGTTTTTGGGGAGAGGTTTCGGGTTGATCTGGTACCGATACCGTTGCGAGGGATGAAGGTGATTGTTGGGAAGGACAGGTTGGGGGCCAATAGGGCCATGATAGATTGCGAGCGCCAGCTGGTGAGAGTTCGAACCCCAAGTTGGGGAGAACTGGTTATTCATGGGGAGAGAGCCTCGCAGGGGCCAACCCTCTGTTCAGCTGCGAGGGCTAGGAGACTTCTCCATCAGGGTTATTCGGGATTTTTGGCATATATCTCGGATACGAGGTTTGAGACCCCGACAGATTTGGATAGTGTACCGGTTGTACGAGACTTTCGGGATGTCTTTCCCAATGAGTTACCAGGGGCGCCTCCCGAGAGGCAAGTGGCATTTTGCATTGATCTGGTGTCGGGTGCCGCTCCGATAGCCAAGGCACCATACCGGCTAGCTCCGCCCGAGATGAAGGAGCTGTCTACGTAGCTTCAGGAGCTGCTACACCGAGGGTTTATTCGTCTGAGCAGTTCCCCGTGGGGAGCACCAATCCTTTTTGTGAAGAGGAAGGATGGGTCACACAGGATGTGTATTGATTATCGAGAGCTGAACAAGCTAACGGTTAAAAACCGTTATCTACTCTCGAAGATAAATGATTTGTTCGATCAGCTGCAGGGTGCATCTTGGTTTTCCAAGATTGATCTTCGGTTGGGGTACCATCAGATGAGGATTAGGGATGACGATATACCAAAGACAGCTTTCAGGACGCGGTACGGTCACTATGAGTTTGTGGGGATGCCATTCGGGATCACCAATTCCCCAGCAGCGTTCATGGATCTCATGAATAAGGTGTGTAGGCCGATGTTGGATCGGTCAGTGATTGTGTTTATCGATGATATCTTGGTCTATTCTAAGACCAAGGAGCAGCATGAGCAACATCCGAGGGAGGTATTAGAGAGACTGAGGACGAAAAGGCTTTATGCCAAGTTATGAAAGTGTGATTTCTAGTTGAGAGAGGTGCAGTTTTTGGGGCACATCATCAACCATAAGGGTATATTGGTTGATCCAGCCAAGATTGAGGCGGGGATGCAGTGGGAAGTACCGAAGAATGCATTTGAGATTCGTAGCTTCTTGGGTCTAGCGGGGTACTATCGGAGATTCATCCAGTATTTCTCCAAGATAGTTGTACCTTTGGCTCGTTTGACCAAGAAGAATGTGACTTTTCGGTGGGGCCTGGACCAACAATTGGCGTTCGAGACCTTGAGACAGAGGTTATGTGAGGCCCTGATCTTAGCATTACCCAATGGGTTGGATGATTTGGTACTATATTTTGATGCGTCTATCACCAGGTTAAGCGTTGTTATGATGCAGAGGGGGCATGTGATTACGTACGCCTCGAGGCAGCTGATGCCTTACAAGGCGAATTACCCCACTCACGACCTGGAATTGGGGGCTGTGGTGTTTGCCCTCAAAATATGGAGGCATTACTTGTATGGAGTTCGGTGCACCATATTTACTGACCACAAAAGTTTGAGGTATTTGATGGATCGGCAGAACCTGAATATGCGACATAGGAGGTGGTTGGATGTACTGAAAGATTATGATTACGGGATATTATACCATCCAGGGAAGGCCAATGTGGTGGCTGATGCTTTGAGCCGTAAGGCAGCAAGTGCTCCGATTAGGGACGTCTGTTTGAGGATGACAGTGATCTCTCCATTGTTGGATATGATCAAAGAGGCTCAGGTGGAGGGTTTGAAGAAAGAGAACTGGAAGACAGAGCGGATTCGGGGTCAGTTTCCCTTGTTTATTCGGGATAGTCGAGGTCTTCTGACACAGTGTGGCCGGGTGTGGGTACCGGTAACTGGGGGTGTGAGATAGAAGATCTTGGAGGAGGCACTCATATCCAAGTTCTCTATTCACCTAGGGGCCACGAATATGTATAGGGATCTGAGGTTGAGTTATTGGTGGCCCTGCATGAAGCGGGAGATCGCTTGGTTCGTGGAGCGGTGCTTGACCTGCAGGAAGGTCAAGGCCGAACATCAGAGACCTCACGGCAAGGTTCAACCGTTACCTATTCCTATGTGGAAATGGGAAGAGGTCACCATTGACTTCATCACGAAGTTACTGAGGACGACATATCCGCTGAGAAATTAGTGGATATTTATGTGCGAGAGGTGGTGGCTAGGAACGGGGTGCCAGTGTCAGTGGTCTCTGACCGGGATGTCCGATTTACATCCAGATTATGGAGAAAGTTTCATGAGGAACTGGGCACTCAGTTACATTTCAGCACGACTTACCACCCCCAGACAGATGGCCAGATTGAGAGGACAACCCAAACACTCGAGGATATGCTTTGGGCATGCTTGATGGATTTTGGAGGGAGTTGGGATACATACCTCCTACCAGTAGAGTTTTCATATATCAATAGTTATCATGCTAGTATCGACCGACCACCGTTTGAGAGGTTATATGGTCGGAGGTGTAGGACCCCTGTTTGCTGGGGCAAGGCAGGGCATCAAGTCATGGGTAGCATCGAGGCGGTGCTCAAGAATACGGAGTTGATTCAGCAGGTTCGTGACAGGTTGCGAGTTGCGCATAGCCGTCAGAAAAGCTACGCTGACCGACGCCGATCGGACCTCGAGTTTCAGGTGGGGGATTTCGTCTTGCTGAAAGTGTCACCATGGAAGGGTGTCATCAGGTTTCGGAAGAGGGGCAAGCTAGGTCCCCGATATATCAGACCGTTCAGGATTACTGCCCGGGTGGGCAAGGTGGCTTATCGCTTGGATATGCTGGACGAGCTTAGCCAGATACACAACATCTTCCACGTGTCCCAGCTTAGGAAGTGTGTCACAAACGAGGCCGTAGTTGTTTCTCTGGACGACATATAGGTGGATGAGAGCTTGAACTACATTGAGAGTCCCGTTGCGGTTCTGGATAGGAAGACGAAGGTCCTTCGCAATAAGGAAATGAAGCTAGTGACGGTGCAATGACAGCACCGAAGTGGATATGAATGGACATGGGAGCCGGAAGATGAGATGCGAGACCACTACCCGGATTTATTTGCGTCAACGGACTTCAAGGAGGAAGTCTAGTTCAAGTGGGGGAGATTTGTAACGCTCGTTTCAGGTATCATTTATTTCTCAATATTTTAGGGTTTTAGACTGGAACTCGACGAGTTGAGGAGCTCCAACTCATCGAGTAGAGATCATTTTGGATGCGAGACTTAGGGTCTACTCGACGATTTGGAAGGCCCCAACTCAACGAGTAGACCTGTAAAGGAAAACCCTAATTATTAGGGGTTTGTACCCTATTTAAAGAATTTATGGCTCATTTGTGGCCTCCCTCATCGTCCTAACTGTCCAGAGAGAAACCCTAGTCGTGCTTTAATGCTTTCTTGAGTGTGTGTGTGTGTGTGTGAGAGAGAGAGCTTTGGAGAGTAAATCTTGTGCTCTTTGGAGGGAAACTTGAAGATTGAATAGATGGAAGTGAGGAGGAGGCTATAGATCTGGCATCTACCTTGTGTTAGCAACCATTTGGAGGTAAAATGTCCTTACCTTGACTCTTGTTTCTTAGATCTTCTCCCATGAAATTTTAGTGCATTTTAGCCCATTTTGTAACCATTTTCGAAGTTGAGCAATATTTGAAGTTGTGAATTCAAATCTGGACACCTTAGGCCTCCTTGGGCCTAAAGATTGAAGATTTATCAAGCTTTAGCCATCTTCCATGCCCTATACCTTCTATTAAGCATAATTTTAGTGTTTTAACCTCTTGAGACCTTCCATGCACGTAAAGTTAGCAACTTTATGTGGTATTTCAGTCCTAAGGGACTGGATCTGTAGTTTGGGGTTTTGGATTCGACTGGAAGGACTGAATATGTTAAGAAAAGGGAAAACTCGACGAGTTGCCTTGGCAAATCGACGAGTTGGATTGGGTTTTCCCATTTTTGGTATGCACAGTGAACTCGGCGAGTTGATAAGATAACTCGACGAGTTGGTTAGGGGTTTCCCTGGTTTTCTGAACACAGAAGGAACTCGACGAGTTGCTAGACGCACTCGATGAGTTGGGTCAACATGGACTGTAGACCTTGACTTTGACCATGGTTGACCAAGTTTGACATTGATGATATTATTGGTATTTCTGGACTTTGATAAAGTAGTCACATGATGGTTGTAGGCAGTTGAGTTGGAGCTACGGATTGGGACTTATCTTATCTTATCACTTCAACATTCTTGAGAGGCGAGTCTCCTCACCATACCAATGGGTCGAAGGCACCAAGGCCAACCCATTTTGTGATATGTGGTACATTAGTTGATGTAGTGATATGTGGTATGTTAATTGGTTATATGCTAGGTGGTATGCTAGTTGTATATGTGATACTTGCAGGAAAGACCATGGGGGGAGCCCATGGCGCTTGGATGTAAGACCATGTGGGGGAGCCCATGGCTTTTCAGGTAAAGACCATGGGGGGAGCGCATGACACTTGGATGTCAGACCATGTGGGGGAGCCCATGGCTTTACAGCTAAAGACCATGGGGGATCCCATGACACTTAGGTGTAATACCATGTGGGGGAGCCCATGACATCCTAGAGTAAGACCCTGGGGGGAGCCCACGACATCCTCATATGTTTGTATGCATGGCTTGTGGTTTATGTAGCTTATATAGCTAATATGGATTATGTGATTATGTGGATTGTGTGGGGTATGCTGTGGGGAACTCACTAAGCATTAGCTTACAGTTTGTTGATTGTTTCAGGTACTTCAGATCCAAAGGGCAAGGACAAGGTTTGATGTCGCAACATGCACTCTCTCAGGCATTTTTATGGGGACACTCTGATATTGGAGTTAAAATGTTGATGTTATGAATTTGAAAACAATTGTCATTGAGATTTTATGGTTTATGGGAATGTTTTGATTATTTAAAAATGAAAAATTTATTTGGAAAATTTGGGTTGTTACATAGGGTGTTACAAATCATGTATAAGCTTGAATGTAAATAGATTTGGTGACAAAATAATAAAAAACAATGGAATCCTTTGTAGTTGAAAAATTGATGAGTAAAGGAAGTTCATAATCATGAATGGATACTTTGGGGATGATTTGAATTCAAAACTTAAGATGTTGTTTGATTTCTAGATTGAAATATAGAGTTATTGGCTATAAGGGCAAAATAGGAAAGTTGGAATGGAATTGGACATTCCATAACTCCATTATGGAATTAACATGAGATTTGTGTAATGTTAAACACTTTACAACACCCAATGATGTATTAGATGATTTGATAATAAGTCATACTGGTTAAAGAATGTTCTTGATCAACTTGAGCTTTTAACCCTTTCATATGAGTGTTTGTAAGCATTATGAGCGTAACATTTTGATAAAGGTCTTACTGATTAATTAATAATAAGGATAGGAGTCAATTGAGTATTTGAGAAGAAGTTTATAACCTTTATTTAGTTCTTAATAACCACTTGGTAAAGTTTGGTGGCCATTACAAGTCTAGGGAACAAGTTACAAAGCTTTTAGCAAAATTCTGCACAAAATGGTGACCTACAGTTTTGACACGGGGGGGGGGGGGGGGGGGGAGGGGGGTTGTCCTTTTGACACTGGGCATGTCAAAGGTTCTTTTAAGTGTATGTTTTTTTTTGTGAAAAACCTAGTAAATTACCACCAATTGCCCTCAAACTTTATATATAAGCTAATAGGAAGTAAATAAGCTTTTAGGGAATATCTAAATGTTAAAAATCTTAGAAGTGTATTTTGGTCATTTTTTTGACATTCACCTTTATGTTATATAGGTGGTGTTTGAGAAGTGTTGATATAAGAAAAGGAACTAGAAGATGACTAGCTAATCTACATTGGAAAACTAGGTGAGTACGTGTTGACATTTTTCCCACTTTGGGGTACATGACACAATTAATTTAAGACAATGAAATGAAATGTTTTAATATATGAAATGTTTTGAAAAGAAAGTGTTAAATTTTTTTTGGAAATAATGTTTTGAAAGAATTCCTTTAAGGAAAGAATGTTTTAAGATCAAAGAATGTTTTTGAAAGAAAGAATGTTTTAAGAGAAAGAATGTTTTTGAAAGAAAGAATAAAAGTCTGTATTTCATTCATTTAGACTCTCCGAGGCGTATTGTTCATTTAATACCACCTGGAGTCTGTATTTCATTCATTTAGACTCTCCGAAGCGTATTGTCCATCTAATACTACCCAGAGTCTGCATTTTATTACCATACAAACAACAATGTCATTGCTGAAGTAAAATATTATTTTCTCCTATTACATTAAATTGTGGTTTTCCCATATACTCATTAATGTAAAAACTATATTTTGATAATGATAGTAACATTTGAGGAAAAATGCTCTTTAAACACAAAACAGTCTGGTCTTGGTAGAAGACTACTTTTAATAGAAAATATAGGATTTTCTGGAAGGAATTCAAATACTTTATAAGCTCTTATCACTATCATCTAATGAGATTATTTTGAGGAAAAACATGTATTTATATCAATGTCATTAGAATACTTATGAACTCACCAGCATTAAAACGTTGATACCCTCTTTCAAAATAACTTGTATTCTCAGGTCGTTAGTAGACAGGTACACTCCGGGAGCTTTTGTGAAGACAGCCTTGTACCGAGCTGCATTTCATGTTATTTTCTATAACTACTTTGATGTTGTTGCTAAATGTAACCTATGTAAAACTTATACTATTAATGCAATGGTTGTTGTACTTTGATTACTATACTGCATGCGTTGTGATACTTGACATGACATCCTCCACCCCAGAACGTTTCCGCCGTTCCGGTTTTGGGGTGTGACAGATTGGTATCACAGCATTGTTTATAGTGAACTCAGTATATTAAATCATAAAAGATATACAACCTATAAATACAATGGGATAAAAACACTCTGACCAAAAATTATACTTTAAAATATAACCATATTTTTACAAAAGTATAAGAACATCCAGAATATATATACCAGAACAAGTATCACAAGAAGAACAAGAATAAAAGTCTTTGGATGTTGAGCATTACCGTCAAACCTGGGCAGTTATGTAATCGTAGCTGGAATAAATATAGCCTGATCAAGTATATTTATTCGAGATGCGACTAACGTGTGTTTGGGAGTGATGGTGGTGTTGCAATGAATCTGAAACTTACCATATAGGATAGCTAGAGCCGAACATAAGGTTTAAAATACTATAGGAGTATTTTATGATACTAAAAGACTAACAATAAATCCAAAAGCATGTTCAGAAGGTTTAGAATCAAACATGTAATTAAAATACTATAGGGGTATTTTAGGAACCATAAATAACCTAGCGTGAAAACTAAAAAGATCCTTATGGGTCGGTCTATGATTACGGAGTGTATGCTCCCAAGGTTATATATAGCTAGGATCTCATATGCTGAGAATGTGTGGTTTCGCTCTACTTCCTTTTCCTTGTTTGGATGTGGATATAGAGTAGTATCACATATTCGAAGGCCTATTAGATCTAAGTTTTATATGATTTGTGTACACTATGTAATTGTAGCAAGACTTGATATGGATCACCCAGTAAAAAGTTGTAATAATCTCTCAAGATTCTTTAAACATTCTCATTCTTGCATAAACCCCTTTAGAAAACCATATCCACTTCAGTAATCGGCGGAAGAGTCGATAAAGACCCAGAAGAGGTTCATTGAGAAGACTTCCAATTAGGAAATAAATGAACAGTGATGAGACTATTGAAATCACCATGTACCTATACCTTTTAGGGACATTGGTGGGAAATTCGCCCGAACTTCTGAAATTCCAGTCACCCATTACGAAGTGATGGCGATCAGAGTCAGAATCAGGAGTAAGGCGGAGCAGAAATTCAATATGTCTACAGGAAAAGAGAACCCTATATAAGTACCCGAAGAAAACCAACGCTTGTTCCAGTCAAGGATAAGAGGTGGACAGAGGGAACCAATGCATGGAACCCGAGAAGTGTTCCACCCCTATAAAGTCACACTAATAACCCATAAAATAATACAACTTAGTGAGCTAGTGATTACACTACTCACACTATGTGTTAGGCAAATCGTCTTTCCTGTCGCGACTAAGATAAATAAATCGGATCACAAAACCTCGATTGAGGGTGTTTAGCCATAAACTTTCATGTCTTTTTCTTGTGTAATCTTCGTTCCGGAATTCTTTCAAATCTTTTCAAAGCCGGAGAGTGAACCTCTCCAGTATAAAGATAACTTAGTTGGAACGACATCCGATTTATGGCTTTCCGATACACTTACTTCTACCCTGTTACCAGGACTGCATCATAGGGATGTAGGTCGATACTTAGAGAACCATAACTCAAAGCACGGGAAAAAATTTATGCCAATTATAGTAAAGAAAGATACGTGTAGGAGTAACCATCGTTTTTCATCAACTTGTGTCCTCATCGTGTAGGAAAACCATGCCTCCGAAGAAATGTAACGAACCCGCTAGCAAGACACCGACTCTTCAGATAGATGAAGCTACATTCCAAGCTGCAGTTTCAGCAGCCGTAGCATCTGTCATGGCTCACCTGAATGCTAACAACGCAAATGTTAGCAAGAGCACTATCGAGAATCCCGATCATAGCAATGGACAGCAACCAACACCCGTGTGCACATCCACCCAAGAACTCCAACCAAATCCACTGAAAAGGAAGTTTGGGAACGAGGAGGGAAGTACCTTGACTCAAGGACCTTCCGGAGAGCAACAAGCAGAGGTAATCAATACCCCTGTGAACCCGCCTATCTCGACACCAAGAAGACCATACCTAGGAAACCTCCCCCACTGCAGCAAGTGTGACTACCATCATTATGGAGTCTGTCGAGAACCCTTTTCCATTAGGTGCAACATGAAGGGGCATACCGCTCGCAACGGCGGAACCCCGGTTGAGTTCATTACATCAACCACCAATGTTGGGACCAGTCCAATATGCCACCTATGTGGTGAAATTGGGCATCTCAAGAGGGACTGCCCAACTGAAAGAAATAACAAAGACACAGGAGGAGTTTAACCCTAATACCTAGAAGAACATCAAGGAACCCGATAGAATTTTTGGTACGCCTCTCAACCTTAAGTAGCTAATCGAAAACTTTAAATAACCAATTCTAATTGTAATTACTCCCTCGTTAAGGCAAAAGTCGCAGCACTGTTGTAAAACTTAAAAGACCATCAGGTAAAGCTATGATGGCTTAGTATATACGTTAAGGCCATTTATAATTAGGATTGATAGACCTCGAGTGAGTGATGCAGCCTTATCTCCTGTTCCTTGTTTGGTTGTGGATTTAGGGCGGAGTCGCTCAGTCAACAGTCCTTTTAATCTTAATTATACATGACTAGTGTATGCTAGGCGATTATAGAGAGACCTCGTGAGAAATCCGTTCATGAAAAGTACGTTATTCCAAAACATCAGGACCCCTAGCGTTCAGCGTCAATCATGTCGGTCCAAGTATTCGCGATAGTAATACCATGGACGAACCCGAAATGCTAAGAATTTGTGTGCCCTGTTCAACACATGGTCCTATCAATCTTCATTCTATATCGTGTCGATGTTTATTAATTTCGACACTACCGTCAGTCATGGTTCGACTTGGTTCGACCATGCGAGAATTCCTAGTGCTGTGTAAAAAGAACTTTCACCTTATCATAGGTGTCAAATAAAGGTTCTTTCGAACCTGATAAGAAAACCTAATGCAGACAATATGTCGTCTCTCTCATCCAACCTTCAGAAGTACCCAGGAGAGAGGTACCGCGCGTTGTTAACCAACCCCATTAGACATTAAAACCAGAAGAGGAAGGCACTGCAGATATTCCGGAAGGCAATAACCGCCCGAGGCCTACTCAATAGATCCTCCAGAAAGACCACTTGCACCGCACGATCTAGTTCATGAATCAAGAGAAAGAACTAATGGGATTAACTTACTACTACTGAGTATATGCATTGGAGTGGTATATAATTTAGGTCGATAAGATTTAAGATGTGTGCTTCCGCCCTACTCCCTGTTCCTTGTTTGGTTGTGGGTTTAGGGTGGGGCCACACATCTGAACATCCTGTCAATCTCAATCATATACGACTTACATACACTGAGTAATAGTGATTGAGCCGAGTATGAGGTCTACCACGAACCTTAAAATAAAACCCTTCATCATATATCCATAGGAAGGAGCTGAAGTCAAGAAAACAATTGTGGGTTGAGCTACTAAAATGACTACAAATTCGAAATTTGTTGTCATCCCGGGTTAGGCCAACGTAGTAGCTGACACCCTCAGTTAGGAAAAGTAACTCAAGTCGTAAGAGTAAAAAACATTGACTACGACCATCCATTCACGCCTGATCCCACAAATTAAGCATCTTAGTAGTGAGCCAAGAAAACCTGGAAAGCTGTGACATGTTAAACTCTGAGAAGAATGGATGGGGAAATTAGAGGTTCTGTGTGGCAGAGTCTTATGCCATCTAGATTTAATCTAGATAGAGAAACTCGGTAACATCGGAAGAGTAGCTGCAAGGGATGCTCGCACTACTCAAGCACTTCGTTCATCCAGATACAGACGAGAAGTACCTAGGTCGGAAAGAGTTGTGATAGTGCCTTGTCATGCGAGAAAAGTTACCGTCGCCCTATAGATGATAGCTTGCATTCACCAAAGTTAATACTAGGATGCTAAGAACCGCATGATTACCTCCGCGACCAGGAATACTTGAGTAAAGTAGGCAACAAGTTGCGTTAAACTTTATAACCCAGGTCATAAAGAGATTGTGGACTCGACACCAGTCTAGGTGTTAGTCGACGGGTTATACAAGATCACGTGCTTCCTACAAACTAGAGGAAACATACACAATGGAGAAACTAATGGAGCATGTATTAGAGATTTGTTAGACTACTAAGGTGTTCCAAGGAACATTATCTTTAAGAGATTGTAGAACCACCTCCCGAGATAGTCAATCACTTCAGAAAATCTCTAAGGGCGAAGCTAGCCCTGATCAGAGACTGCTATCCATGAAACAGCGAACCGAATGAGAGAACGATTTCTTCCGATTAGGGATTATGCTGTGAAAGCATCTATTAGACTACGATAAAATTGGAGTTATCTAAGCATCATCTGGTAAAACCCTCTATCATCCTGACGTTGAAATATTCCGTTAGAACCACTTCATGAGTCAAAAGTGCAGGTCCTTTCTGCACTGGGCTGAGGTAGAGGCCACACAACCAATAGATGCCAGCATATAGTCAGCACCTTCAATGATCCAGAAAACCTCTGAAAGCCAACCAGTAGGAAATACGAATCCGAATACGACCTGAGACTCCGAGGAATCCAATCATGAGGACTACACCTCCAGTAAGAGAAAACTTTTGGAACTTCAGAATGGTGATCACGCCAAGTGATGATCTCACCATGGAAGTACATTATGTTTTGGGTACGGAACGTTCTATTTTACCAAGAACTTAGGACCATCAGAGATTCTTGATAGAATTGGTCCAGTATCCGTCAGACCCAGACTGCTTTAGGGATTCCATCAATTCCACCCTAACCTGTCCACGTCTCAGCGAATGAACCGGTAGTACCCGACAAAACTCTCACCATTTTCTCAATTTGATCCATGGAAACCAGAGCCACGTTTGTTAAAGGAGACGGGAGAAATCTAGCTCAGTAAAAAGGGAATCGATGAAACCTTATCCCGTGTGGCCCAGGGATCGAAAAAGAAACTATACCTCGTAACGAAAATTCGCTAAAACTCAGCATGAACCTGATTCCATAAGGAACGGGCGAATCAGCTAGAGCATGAAGTGTCCACATCTTTCGTGTCCATCCGTGAGTGTTCGTTAAGATTCTAATTTCGGGACGAAATTCCCTCTAACGGGGGGATGATGTGACAACCCGAAAATCATTGTCCTGTAAATTTCAGATATTCAACTCAGCCGAGTGTCAGCCTTCGTTTTGCTATCTTTTAACGAAATTGTGGGTCTATATGAGTGTTCTAGGCTTAGTATAACCTACATATGAGTCTTGGGAAGGGTTAGAAAGTGTGTAGCATCACAAAATCGGGCCAACCACACCAAAGAAGGTGTGTGCGGCCGCACACCCGCGTGTGCGGCCAGCCAGCCGCACACCCAGCCGCACACACCCTCCAGCCTCACACCCAACCCTATATATTGGAGGAGACCCCTTCATTCACTCTTTTCCCCTTTTGGCTGCACTCTACTTTCTCTCTCTCTCTCTACTTTCTCTCTCTAAAAACTTCATCCAAGAACACTCTAAAGGCCTCAAAAACGTGAACTACTTCATCATTCAGCTTGTTTTATTGGTAAGACACTTGAATCTAAGCCTAAAACTCATAGTGTTCTTCGTGTTCTTCATCCTTTGAAGGTGTACGGCCGCACACCTTCATAAGGTGGCCGTACACACCTTAAAAACTCTCCATAGTGAAGAGTTTGGGTTTCATTCACTAGTTGGACTTGGTATTAGCACTAGAACACCTCAAAATCGACGTTTCAGGCACAAATGAGGAGTGTACGGCCGCACACCCCCTCTGTACGGCCGCACACGCCTGTGTGCAACCGCACACACATGCTGGCCGCACACCCTGGCCGTACACCTGGCCGCACACACATAAAGGTCGAGTTTGGTGGCCTTACACTCGAATCTAAGGCCCTACACTCATTTAGGGACCTCAATAGGTGGTTGTAACCCTTAATTCTAAGTGTTTTCATGTCCCTAAGGTGTGTCCATGTGTCTATTAGTGGTTATATACCCTAAGTATATTCATATATGTGTTATTACATGTTAAACTAGGATCCATTTGTGCTCACGACTTCGTTCGACACCCGGCGATCCTATATCAATCTTTCTTTCGAGTTACTCACTTCAGGTGAGTTCATACCCCCTTAATCAACCTTTGAAATGATTTTAAATGCTTTTATGGTGGGGGGGATACAAGTTGAACTGCTAAGTTATTATATCAATCACATGAGATTAATAACTGTCAAACAAATAGATTTTTGCATCTTAAATTGTTTTATTCAGCTAAAGGTTTTCAAAGCTCTTTTAAAACACTAAAACCTCTTTTTAAATTACTAAGCTTTATCAAAGTCTTTTAAACTTATATTCTTGATAGATTCATGTCTATATAGATATAGTTATATAAGTAGGGTTTGAAGGACTTAGGACTGATAGCCCGCTTTATTTCCTGTTCCTTGTTTGGTTGTGGACTTAGAGCATCCGGTTATTTGTCCGAGTTTCGTTGAAGTCCTAGTTATATATTAGATATATCTGGATAGATATTAAAACCCTTACTCCAGTTCAATACCTTTGGGTAGCAAAGGTACCTAGATAACCTCTCAAGTAAACTATAATAGGTATAGTTTAGGAACCAACCATAACGTTCATGAAGGATAACTTGGTTATATCTGTATTCTAAAACATATACTTTTAGTAAAAAGAAATGTATATTAGAAATCAAGACACGAGATACATCCTCATGGCGCGGATTTCACTGTGGTCGAGTGGTAACCAGAGTCTCCTGGAGGGAGAGCGGGCATTGTGTGTATAGATCTATACGGGACAGACCATCCCACATCCTGACTGCTAGCTACAGTCCCGGCCGACCAAGCCAAGGGGTGACAAATGTCACATTCATTTCGACGCCAACAGGTCGTCGTGTTTACATCCGTCAATCAGTATGGTTACAAGTATCTTTACATTTACCTTATAATTCATGGCCTTAAGGTAAGTATTATCACAATATTTTCTACATATAAAACCATCATAATACATTTTCCTAGTTATCCACTAGGCCACATTTTAAACCTTTAAACTAACCTACTTAGGATTAAAGGCTGCTTTAGACTCTCCGAGGTGTATTGTCATTTAATACCACCTGGAGTCTGTATTTCATTCATTTAGACTCTCCGAGGCGTATTGTTCATTTAATACCACCTGGAGTCTGTACTTCATTCATTTAGACTCTCCGAGGCGTATTGTTCATTTAATACCACCTGGAGTTTGTATTTCATTCATTTAGACTCTCCGAGGCGTATTGTTCATTTAATACCACCTGGAGTCTGTATTTCATTCATTTAGACTCTCCGAAGCGTATTGTCCATCTAATACTACCTAGAGTCTGCATTTTATTACCATACAAACAACAATGTCATTGCTGAAGTAAAATATTATTTTCTCCTATTACATTAAATTGTGGTTTTCCCATATACTCATTAATGTAAAAACTATATTTTGATAATGATAGTAACATTTGAGGAAAAATGTTCTTTAAACACAAAACAGTATGGTCTTGGTAGAAGACTACTTTTAATAGAAAATATATGATTTTCTGGAAGGAATTCAAATACTTTATAAGCTCTTATCACTATCATCTAATGAGATTATTTTGAGGAAAAATATGTATTTATATCAATGTCATTAAAATACTTATGAACTCACCAGCATTAAAATGTTGATACTCTCTTTCAAAATAACTTGTATTCTCAGGTCGTTAGTAGACAGGTACACTCCGGGAGCTTTTGTGAAGATAGCCTTGTACCGAGCTGCATTTCATGTTATTTTCTATAACTACTTTGATGTTGTTGCTAAATGTAACCTATGTAAAACTTATACTATTAATGCAATGGTTGTTGTACTTTGATTACTATACTGCATGCGTTGTGATACTTGACATGACGTCCTCCACCCCAGAACGTTTCCGCCGTTCCGGTTTTGGTAGCGTTGGTAGTGGTGGTGGGTGATGGCATTGGTAGTGGTGGTGGTGGGTGATGGCATTGGTAGTGGTGGTGAGTAATGGTCGTGGTGGTGGTGGCGGTGGTGGTGGGTGGTGGTGGTGGTCGGTGGCGGCGGAAACGGCGGTAACGACGATGATGGTGGTTGGTGGTGGCGTCGTAGGCAGTGGCGGTGGGTGGAGGCGGTGGTGGTGGTGGGTGGTAGTCATGGCGGTGGTAGTGGTGGTCGGTGGAGGCAACGTCGGCGGTGGTGGTGGTTGTGGTGGCAGCAGTGGTGGTGGTGGTGGTGGTCAGTGAGGCGACAACGATTGTGGTGATGGTGGCGGTGGTGGTAGTGGTAACGGTGGTGGTGGTGGTGGTGGTCAATGATAGTGGTGGTAGTGGTGGTGGGTTTTCTAATAAGTACAAGAGTTATTTTTGTAATTTGCCACTTTCTTTGATGAAAAGGAATGTTTTCCATCCAACTTTGGAAGGAATTCACTTTCCTCCATATGATGAAAAGTTTATTTCATTTATGAATCATTTTCCCTCCTCTAAGTCCAACCAAACGCATGAATTCGAGGGAATTAGAATCCTTTTCCCACGAATTTCATTCTTTTCCTGCCAACCAAACGCACCCTAAGATTTTCTAACAGTTTATTTTAAATGCAAAGTTAATTCGTACTTTGGATATATATATATATATATATATATATATATATATATATATATATAGAGTTGTGTTCTACAAGTAACCATTTTAAACCTTAGAACCAATGAACCAACATTTTCTCAACTTTTAGAGCTTATTTTTTATCAATATATATATATATATATATATATATATATATATATATATATATATATATATATATATATATATATATATATATATATATAGAGAGAGAGAGAGAGAGAGAGAGAGAGAGTTAGACTCAAATGTTTCCGATAAATATTGTGTGCATCTAAGGACCAATCAAAATTTAAGAATAATTTAATAGTTAATAAATAATAAAAGGGTATGATAGTAATATAACACTACTTAATTATAGTAGGCATTTTAAAACATTTAATATCTCCTAAAAATAGGGAAATCAGTTTTAAAGTCCTTGTACACGTCTTTTTCATCTCAGTAACCCTAACCCCTCGGCTTTTTCTTTATTCGATCTGTAGTAAACCTTCTTCCTCTCTATCTCGCTGCTAATTACTTTTCCGGATACCAACAACGCCTATGTCTGATACCTTCATCCACCAATGTCACCCACCTCCAGTCCATCTCTCAACTATCATTGATGTCATCTTCCATCTTCATTCACGCCGTCTATTAGCCTCAATGCCGACTCGGGTGACTTTCTCAATTATCTTTTGTTTTTAGTTTAGTATTTGAAGGTTATTGATTTGCGTATTTAGGGTTTGCATTTTTATTTGATTATGTATGATGTATTTTTGCTCGATTTCTTATGCAAATTTACTTTAGCAATTCTTGTTTGATAAATCATTTTTTTTTTCGATTGTGTAAATTTTGTAAATCGGATTCAGTTGACAATTGTTTATTATTATTATAAAGCCCCACTAATTTGGAATTGATGAATTCGATTTTGGTTTTGATGGTTTCTTTTTATGGGTGTAAGTTATCTGTGTCATATGTGTTTTCAATATGTGTTGCATAAAATTGTTATTATCGATTCTAATTGTCGAACATTTGATTATATAAATTAAAATTGAAGTGGGTGAAATATAGCAAGAACTTAAGGGTTATACAATCTGATGACGAAAATGTTTGAGAGGTTAATTGGCAATGCTTATTACTATTATTCAAGTTATTTTTTGCTGTTATATGTGCTCTTTTTTTATTGATGTAATTATAGTGTATTTTTTTCAGATAACTCCAAAAAGAAAGGATATAAACCGAGTTCACCCATTGCTAATATATGTGCAAAACGACATATTTTTCATAGCTTATTATTATTTTGTATTCAAGAATGTTTTATAGGTTAGCAATGTTTATTACTATCATATATGTTTTTCACATAATGCTCTTATTATTTTTGCAGGTCATGAACAAAAGATAAAAGCTTGTTATTCTCACGGCGGTCATTCTGACAGAATTTGATTTCATGACAATTATTCTGTTAGAATGTATAAAATGATTCTTAGCAATAATATTCTTATAGAATGGATTAGTGTTTTTGTTAGATTTTGTTGTTATTTTTTCCTTTTTTTAACCATTCTTAGTTTTGATGTTTAAGTGTTTATTCTATGTATTCTACGAGAATGTATTCTGCAAGATTGCATTCTATATATTCTACCATAATGTATTATATGTATTTTGCCAGAATGTATTCAATGTATTCTGCCAGAATGTATAAATTGATAGAAATTGCAAGTAACATGCTTTTAACCATTCTTAGTTTTTGTTGCATTTGTGATAGGAATGGTCGGAAGAATGGCTTGAAGACCTGATAAGAATGAATTGAAGAATGAATCAAAGATTGATCACACTCACAGTTTAAGAATGTTGTTATTTTTTAAGAATTACACTTGTATTTTCTCATTAATTGTATACTTAAGAATGCTGATTTTTTATGATATTCTTTTAAAATATGTATAAATATATTAAAATGTATAAGGCTATTAGTATGCAAGAATATGCATTTAATTTCAAATGTATATGAAAATATTAAAATGTTGTTAATCTTCAACTGGGAGTTCAAGAATTATATTATTCTTCATTAGTATTCTAAAATAATAAAACTCTGAAAGAACATCATTCTAACAAAAAAAACATTCTAACGGAATAAACTCGTTCATGTTTACAAATTACATTTAGAATTAAATTGAATTAATTTAAAAAATTCAAAATTTAAAATTAGGAGAATTAATTATCCCTAACAGTTCGAAAATTTCATTTTTTAAATATAGTTAATTGTCCAAAATACCCTTATGCTGAAATTTTTGTGATTATAAGATACATGTTACCCTATTGTAATATCATAGACTCTCAGATCATGACCATTGATTCTATTCCATCCGGTGGTCCAGATCAGCGCATTCTGGCACACAATAGTTAGTAAAAACATAATAACCTAAGCATATATATATATATATATATATATATATATATATATATATATATATATATATATATATATATACACACACACACACAGAGAGAGAGAGAGAGAGAGAGAGAGAGAGAGAAATTCATAACTCTTTATCCTCTTTCCATTGATATTAAATTCGATATAATTTTTTTTTTACTTTTTTGATCAGTGAATATGTGTAACACCCAGTTATTTTTCAAGTCAATAAAAGTCAAACCCTTTAAATAAAACTCAAACTTTATTAGTTTTATTCATTTTATTTTCATAAGGATTAAAATATGACTTAAAATGATGTTTTTATATATGTATTTTAATGTTTGGGATAAAAACATTTAGACCAAAACACAATTTAAAGGGGAAAAATAGGAACCGAGAACATACGAAGGGTCCAAATCCTCGGACCGAAAACTTCCTTTTCGGTCGAGAAACCTCGGACTGCAAACCTTCGGACCGAAAATGTCTTTCCGGCCGAAAACCCAACCGAGATATATATGTTTCCCCGAAAAATAAGTCATTTTCTCACATTTTCACTCGAAAACACTTCCATTTTTATCTCAAGTATCATCCAAGAACCTTCCAATTTTCAAGAAAAATCCTTCAAATCTTCTTAATTTCCACCAAGAACAATCTTCAAATCTTCATCTGACCGAGAACCTGGTTCTCGGATTGAGGTTTTAGGACCGAAATCAAGGATTTCGGTGAAGGCTAAACCGAAATCCTTATCAACACTCCAAATAATTCTCGGTAATTATTCCTTACATAAATTAAGTGTTGTTTATTACTTTAATTAAATATTTCGCTAATTTAAATACGATTACGTGTTTAAATAATATTAGGATACCGTTATTTCCATGTACACTAGCCCGAGGATCATCTCTACTGTCCACTATCCAGACTCGAATACACTAGAGGTGAGTTCATACCCCTACATTTTCACTACTTTTCAAAGTTTTAGGGGGGGGTGTGGGAATACAGGTTAAAAACAAGGACTCTTGTGTTAACATACAAACGATTTCAAAACATTTCAAACCATTTGCAATTGTTCAAAACGAATTATCACTGCTTTTATCAAAATATATTTATATATATTTTAACCCTTTTGTAATATGTTGAGCAAAAGGGTGATTTCATAATTCTTGTATTTCCGAATTATACACACTATTAAATTGCAAAGGTTTTCAATTCATTACAGAACATACATACAAACTACAATAGGTATAGTTTGGGGATCACTACACTATTTTGCCAAGTACAACACATGATACAAGAACATACATTTAAACTATAATAGGTATAGTTTGGGAAATACTAAAGTATTTTGAAAACTCAAGAACACTATACAGAAAAAAGTATATAAACTATAATAGGTATAGTTTATGGAACACTACTCGATTTCAATACTTCAAGGATTCACTACTAAATAATTATTTAAGTATAATTATTTTACATTACAATGTACAATACTATGAGTTGATACATACAGTTTTCAAGTACAAGAGAACACTACAACACTGCACGTAAACTAGTTAATACAGGGTTGTGAGGCACTACTTCAATTGTACCCATCAGAGTACAGGTTCAAAATCCTATAAAGGTTTTCATACAGTACACTACTATACAAAGGTTTTCATATGGTACACTACTATACATTACAGCTAGTGGTATCCAGGCATTCATACAAAGGTTTTCATACAGTACATTACTATACATTACTGCTGGTAGTATCCAGGTTTTCATACAAAGGTTTCATAACAAACATTACCAAAATACACTATTTTCCTAGTATCGAGTACACTAGTACTACATACAGTTTAGGGAAAACATACATGATATGGTTTTATTCATTAATAAGACTACATATACTATTACAGAGTACATTAACAAACATACACTTTGTTCTTAAGGCCTAAGACTACTTTTCATTACTAAAGAAAATATTGGATTTTCTGGAGGAACATGTTAACACATTTCAAGGAACAATAACAAGTTTTCCATCGCAAAAACATATTTATGAACTCACTAACTTAAATGTTGATACGCTTTCAAAACCACTTGTATTCTCAGGGAACCGGTAGACAGGTACCCCGCACAGGTTTTGAGAAGACGGAGCTTTGTAGAGTCACTTCTTTTATACTTTTGTTATACATTTTGATGTCATACAAACTATGTATCGAACAGATGTAAATACTTTACTTTATCAATGTAATGGTTATGTTTGCTTTAATTCCTATTATACATTTGTTATGATACTGTACATGTCGTCCTCCGCCCCCAAACGTTTCCGCCCTTCAGGTTTGGGGGTGTGACAGATTGGTATCAGAGCATTGTTTATAGTGAACTAAGTATATCAAATCTTACAAGATATACAATTATAAACACAATAGGGCCGAAGTGTTCTGACTAAAAGTATACTTTAAAAATCTAAGTATTTTATAAGAAGTATATAAACATACATACATACCAGAAACAGTATCACAGTAAGAACTATACAAAAGTATTTAGATGTTGGACACTATAGTTAAACCTAGACAGTTATGTAATCATATTTGGGATAAATATAGCCTGATCAACTATATTTATTTGAGATACGACCAACATGTGTTTGGGAGTGATAGTGGTGTTGCAACAAGTGTAAAACTTACCAACAATACATACAAGAGAAACTCTAGAACCAAACATGAAATTAAAATACTATAGGAGTATTTTATGATTCTACAACACTAGAACAAGAACATTTAGGCCTTGGTAGTTATACATAATTCGTATACACTAGGCGACTGTAGGGGGACCTAGTGTGAGTCACGTTATACAAATTCTTTACAAGTGTTGCTATAAACGAAGTTAGCGATTGTTTACTTATATTAAGTAGACTTCCACTGTAAATCGCTTAATAGAACACTATAATAGTCAGGATAAGATATATCTTGTTCATTTTCACTTGACTTACGACCACTATAGGGGACTTATCATCATTTTCTCTTAAATCATTATAGAGAAAGATGCCTCCAAAGAAGTCCAATCGGAACAAAAAGAACCAGTCAACGAATCCACCCCCGCCACCACCTCCTCAGTACGACCCTGCTGTCTTTCAAGCAGCAGTGACCGCCACTGTGGCAGCCGCCATGATGCAGATCAATGCAAGCGGCACTAGCGGGTCAGGTGGCACTGGAGGTGTCATTGCTTTAACAGAGATAGTCCAGGACACCCGAGAGAGTGTTCCTATAAGGATTTCACGAACGGTAAACCCAAATCATTCGATGGCACTGGAGGTGTCATTGCTTTATCACGTTGGTTCGAGAAAACCGAATCAATATTCGAGATCTATGCGTGCCCCGAACCTAGCAAAATAAAATTTGCAGCATGCACTTTCACTGACAGAGCTCTCACTTGGTGGAACAGCCAAGTCAAGTCACTGACTCTCCCAATAGCCAATGCTATGAGTTGGGATGATTTGAAAGAACTGATGCTAGCGGAATACTGCCCGAGGGGCGGGATGCAAAAACTAGAGCAGGAGCTCTGGAGTCTGAAGATGAAGGACTCCGATATCGCTGCATACAACGCCAGATTCAGTGACCTGGCTCTTCTGTGTCTCGGGATGGTCACCCCGGAGAGTAAGAAAGTGGAGAGGTACATATGGGGATTAACTCCCCCGACTCAAGGAAATGCCCTAGCTGCCAATCCACTTACTTTTGACAGTGCCAAGCGTCTGGAACAAACACTAATAGATCACGGAGATCGCCAAGACTCTGTAACTGTTATTCCCGAGCAGCCCAAGGGGAGTGGCGGCAAAAAGAAGTTCTGGAACAAACGAAAGGGAAAATCTTCGCAAGAGCCCTCGAAGAAACAGCAAACAGTGGCGGTCCACGCTGCAACTATTCCTGTTGTTGTTCCTACTGCTCCAGCACCTCCCAGCCACTATGCTGGTAATCTACCGAGGTGCAACAAATGCAACTTCCACCACCACGGGCTTTTCCGCGAGATGCAATGCACCAGCTGCAACAAGAAGGGGCATACAACCCGTTTCTGCAAGACACCGGCATAGCCTAATGCCCAGACCCCCGGAACTGGAGTAGGCCAGACCTGCTATGGGTGTGGTGAAACCAGGCACTACAAGAGGGATTGCCCGAAGGCAAGAAATATTGACAACACAGGAAGAGTGCTAACAATGGGTCAGGAGGAGGCTGTAGTGGATCCTATCGTAGTTATGGGTACGTTCCTCCTCGATAACTCTTATGCATGCATTCTCTTTGATAGTGGTGCGGAGAGGAGTTTCGTTAGCCATAAATTCAAACACTTACTCAAACACAAACCATGATCACTAAACAAAACATTCACTGTCGAGATGGCTAACGGGAAGAAAGAGAGCGCTAACAACATATTCATAGGCTGTACCCTCACTCTAAACGACTACTCTTTCTCAATCGACCTTATGCCGGTCTCCATAAAAAGCTTTGACGTGATCATCAGCATGGATTGGTTAAGTCCTCACCGTGCCGATATTCTATGCTATGAAAAAGCCATTTCCCTTAATCTGCCAAATGGTGAAGCCCTCGTTATCTATGGCGACAAACCCAATACTAGCCTCCATATCATCTCTTGCATCAAAGCCCATAAATACCTGTGTAAGGAGTACTACGCATTCATGATATCTTCCCCGAAGATCTTCTAGGAGTTCCTCCTAAACGCCAAGTCGAATTTCAAATCGAATTGATTCCTGGAGCTACCCCCGTAGCCAAATCCTCGTATCATCTAACACCGGCAGAGATGTAGGAATTATCCAGCCAATTAAACGAACTGCTCAGTAAGGGATTCATTTGACCAAGCTTCTCACCCTGGGGAGCACCGGTCTTGTTCGTTAAGAAGAAGGATGGATCTTTCCGTATGTGCATAGATTACCACGAACTAAACAAGCTTACCATAAAGAATCGATACCCTCTTCCACTAATAGATGACCTCTTCGATCAACTCCAAGGAGCTAGTTACTTTTCAAAGATTGACCTGAGATCAGGGTATCACCAATTACGAGTCCATGAGAATGATGTTCCCAAAACAACATTCCGAACTCGTTATGGTCACTACGAGTTTGTAGTAATGCCCTTTGGTCTAAGAAATGCACCCGCAGTATTCATGGATCTAATGAATTGGGTGTATCGTCCCTTCCTAGTCAAATCCGTGATAGTATTAATAGATGATATACTAATTTACTCACGAAGTGAGGAAGAACATAGCCAGCACCTGAGACAAGTCTGAGAAACATTAAGGGCGAAAAAGATTTATGCAAAATTCTCAAAGTGCGAGTTTTGGATTAGGAAGGTAAATTTCCTTGGTCACATGGTTAGCGAAGAAGGAATACACGTGGACCCCTCCAAAATAAAAGCAATCGAGAACTGGTCAGCACCCAGAACACCAACAAAGATCCGCCAATTTTTAGGACTTGTTGGCTACTACCGTAGATTCATACAAAACTTCTCCAGAATCGCTAAACCTCTTACCTCCCTAACTCAGAATGGTGTGACTTTTAGCTGGGGAGAGAAACAAGATACAACATTTCAAACACTGAAGCAAGCCTTGTGCAGTGCACCTATCTTGTCTCTTCCAGAAGGGACAGAAGACTTTGTGGTATACTGCGATGCGTCCAATCAGGGGATAGGCTGTGTGCTTATGCAGCGAGGAAAGGTTATTGACTATGCCTCAAGACAGCTAAAAGCACACGAAGTCAACTACACCACTCATGATCTTGAGTTGGGAGCTGTAGTCTTTGCACTAAAAATCTGGAGACATGACCTTTACGGTACCAAGTGAACTATCTTCATCGACCACAAAAGCCTTCAACACATCTTCGATAAGAAAGAAATTAACATGAGATAGCGACGATGGGTAGAACTACTCAATGATTACGAATAAGAAATTCGCTATCATCCCGGCAAAGCCAATGTAGTAGCACATGCCCTTAGTCGAAAGGAGTACTCAGGTTGTAGAGTGAAGGCACTAACCATGACAATCCATTCGCATCTATCCATACATATCAAAGAGGCTCAGTTAGAAGCCTTGAAGCCAGATAATGTGGCAGATGAAGCCTTAAGAGGAATGGAGAAGAACTTAGAAATCACGGGTGACGGAGTTCTTTAATTCATGAACCGGATCTGGACACTGAAGTTTGGTGGCTTCAGAGATGTTGTCATGAATGAAGCCCACAAAACTCGATACTCCTTTCAAACAGGTTCAGATAAGATGTATCTGGATCTCAAGAAACTTTATTGGTGGCCGAACATGAAAGCCGAGATTGCTACCTATGTGGGCAAGTGCCTAACTTGCGCCAAAGTCAAGGTAGAATATCAAAAGCCCTCACGTTTACTTCAACATCCAGAGATACCTAAGTGGAAGTGGGAGCGCATTACAATAGATTTCATAACCAAGTTGCCCAAGACATCGGGTGGTCATGATACTATTTGGGTAATCGTCGATAGATTAACCAAATCCGCTCACTTCCTACCAGTAAAGGAAACATACAAAATGGAGAAACTGACCAGAACTTACATCAGAGAGATAGTACGACTGCATGGTGTACTCATATCTATTATCTCAGATAGAGACAATAGATTCACCTCGCAATTTTTGGCAGTCATTACAGAAGTATCTGGGAACTAGGTTGGACATGAGCACAACCTATCATCCACAAACTGACGGGCAGAGTGAGAAAACCATTCAAATACTAGAAGACATGCTAAGAGCCTGTTTGATCGACTTTGGTAATGCATGGGATACCTATTTTCCACTTGTCGAGCTTTCATACAACAACAACTACCACTCTAGCATCAAGACTGCCCCGTTCGAAGCCCTTTATGGCCGTAAGTGCAGATTCCCAATGTGATGGGCTGAAGTGGGTGACACGTAACTAGCTAAAGGTCAAGTCCCTAACAACACTCTCACTGACCCGAAAATCATTCGAGAAACCACAGAAAAGATCATTCAAATCCGAGAACGACTGAAAGCTCTAGAGATAGACAAAGGAGCTACGCAAAAAAGAGACAAAAACCCTTGGAATTCCAGGTTGGTGACCGCGTTCTATTAAAGGTCTCACCCTGGAAGGGCATGATACGCTTCAGAAAGCATGGAAAACTAAATCCAATGTACATCGGGCCATTTGAGATTCTCGCTAGGATCAGCCCAGTAGCTTACAAACTCCGCCTACTACAAGAACTTAACAATGTACACTCTGTCTTCCACGTGTCAAATCTAAAGAAGTGCCTATCCGACGAGACTCTTGTTATTCCACTCGATGAAATCGAGATAAACAAGAGTCTTAACTTTGTGGAAGAACCAGTAGAAAACATGGATAGGGAAGTCAAACGAATGAAACAAAGTCGCATACCAATAGTGAAGGTTCGCTGGAATGCCAAGCGGGGACCTGAATTCACTTGGGAGCGAGAAGATCAGATGCAACAAAAGTACCCGCATCTTTTACCTAGTCCATAATGTAGTCACTACAGAAAGAATTTCAGGACGAAATTCCCTCTAACGAGGGGATAATGTAACAATCCGTTATTTTTCAAGTCAATAAAAGTCAAACCCTTTAAATAAAAACTCAAACTTTATTAAATTTATTCATTTTATTTTCATAAGGGTTAAAATATGACTTAAAATGATGTTTTTATATATGTATTTTAATGTTTGGGATAAAAACATTTAGACCAAAACACAATTTAAAGGGGAAAAATAGGAACCGAGTGTTGGATTAGTGTCTAAGTCCATAACTATAATTGGTATATCCTTGACCCGACCCAGCATGGTCCATTTGGGTTGCATGGCATCGGGACATTTGGATAGACCTTTTGTGAGAAAAAGATACTTGTGACATATTAATATATTATAAGTTCTAATATATTAATATGAAATCATATTATTTATTTAGTATTGATCAAGAATTAATTTGGAATTAATTTAGTGATCAAAAGAGACTAATTAAATATATGGGGATTGATTGTGTAAATCATTGATTCTTATATATGTGGGCTTATGATCCATGATTCCTTATGTTGGGCTAAAACCATGGAGTGATCCATGGATACTCCATGGAGGTTAAAACCCATGGAGCATAAGGACTGGGTAAAGTCATGGGTTACATGGTGTAACCCTAATGTGCACACTATATAAAGACCCCATTGGTTGGTGAAATTGGCACTAATGCATACACAAGAGGGAATGCCAATTTCTATGAGTCAAGTATCCTCTCTTATGGTTATTCCAAGATGTTCGTGGTGTTGTGTGAACCATTTGAGGTGTCACACTTGGGGCACTAGACTCTTAAGCTCCATGGAATCAAGCTACAACAAAGAGGTATGTATTCTATCTAGTTTTGTTATCCTAGTACATATGATTGTATGCTAGTTTGGGTAATATCTTGGAAACTTCATATTTGCATGTATAATAGAGAAAACATAGATCCAAGGTATTTAGGGTTGTATGTGCACCATAGGACGTTGTAGTATACTAAAACCCAACAGTGGTATCAGAGCCTAGGCTTGTTTTCTTGTTATACTTGCTTAAATTGCTGAAAAATCGAAGTTTTTTGTTGTCTGAACAGCAGACTCGCCGAGTCCATAAAGGGACTCGACGAGTCCAAGGCAAAATTCATCCAACTCGCCGAGTTGGTTCATGCACTCGACGAGTTGGAACCCCAGACAACATATCTTCGACTGTTTTGACTGGAATTGGACTAGGAACATTACCCTAAGCTGTTTTTGGACTTGTAAACCTGTTTTTGATATGGTAATGTTCATGCTAATCCAATTTCAAAGATAATTGTCATAATTTCAAGATTTGTATTAGTTTTATGTTCATGCTAATTTCTTAAAGATTGATGATTTGAATTATCTTGTTCTTATGAGTTAGCTTAGATTAATAGGAAAAATTATGAGATAATGTGTTTTCAATCCATATTGATCTAAAAGTTATTCATAAAATGTGTTTTGTCCTCATGTTATATGAAAAGTCACATTTATGTTTTTTAAACACTCATAAGATTTCCATAAGTTATGAAAGTGAAGAGTCTCATTTTTAAATGCTTTAAAGTCTTCCATAACTTGTCCTCAAGTTATAGAACTTGAAGATTTTTTCATTAAAAACTACTTTAAACACATAAGTTATGGAATTGAAAAGTTTTTGAATAGTTTCAATACTTGCCCTCAAGTTTTGGAATTTGTAAAGTTGACCCCTTATGAATGCTTTAATTCCAAATCAAACCTTAGAGTTTTAAAAGTTAAAATTCAACCCTTATACTATTATTATAATTTTAATTATATAGATATGTATAAGATAAAGTCAATCTTACCGTTAGTAGGCCTTATTCACGAAGCCGGTCTATAAGGGGGTATAAGGTTACTGCCAATAAAATGGCGGTTTAATGGGTGTCCACTCTCACCCACCGCTTCCTTGACTGGTGGAGGGTCGTTAGTCGAACGGGTAGGATAAGGACTATAATTCTCCCTTCATTAAAAGTATAATGATAAATACTAAGTAACTAAACACTTATAAATTCCTAATCTTAGTTACTTAGGAAAATGTGAAATGGTGCTAACCCATCAAATTACACTTTGCACCTTTGTTAAGTCGTTAGTGGAGCGTGTGTGGTTAACCGGCACACTAACATGGGACTGACAATGTGTGGCGAAGGGTAACTTAAGTTTATCATAGATTGGTGGAGCGCATGTGGTTAACCGGCACATCAATTAGGTGATAAAGTTGAGGGTACCAAGTCAATTTGCATGGTTCTTCACACCTTGTTTATGATCCTCGACATCCCAGTCACAAACTTGAGAGGGCACAATCGAGATTCAAACATGCCATTGAAAGTTCAATGTATCTCAAAAGATCTAGGAGTTTCAAATCCAATTAAAACTTAATTATATTTCGTTTTCATGGTGGAAATTGGTAAATCTTCATTTACCTACCTTCAACTATTTTATAACTTGGATTACGACATCCCTCTTCCGGTTATAAATAGGTTCTTGGGTCCTAGCCTTAATATTTCATATTGGGTGTTATATTAAGGACTTTAAATCAACTAAACTTGAATTTCCCCCATTATAGATGTCTAGTTAAGACAACTATGGTCTTCCCAAATCTTTAGGAAAAAGCTTTCCTAATGAAGATGATATTCCACATGGAAATCAAGGTGGAAGATTAATCCCTTTGTTGAGAATTAATGGGACTGGAAATCATGCTTCACTTCCTCCACCTCCTCCAATTATTCTCCCTATCCCACAAGTTCAAATACTTGAAAAGTTCAAGGTCACTCAATCCCTATTGGCAACCCGGGAGAGTCGGGTGTCAAAGTCTCGAGGTAGCTGGTTGTTGACTTGGTTCTTCAGTAACTCCCTGATGACAAATCACGACATGACCCTTAGTAATCTTACCTATTTGCTTGATGCTGCTAAATCATCAATGATTTGGAGCATTGGTAAAGCAAATTAGATTGGAAGATCTACTTCCCAAACCTAGTTGAACATTGACAACGGTGACATTGGAAGTCCAGAAAAGCTTTCTCTTCCAAATGGAAAGGGATTGGCCATGGTCAAGACATTTGACTGATGGTAAAGAGAAAGGCTAAGTCTGTGACAATCAAGTGTACCATTTCCAAAGAGTCCATATGTTTCTTTTGCCAAAAGAAAGGGGCATTGGTTGCGAAGCTGCCGAATTTACCTGAAAGTTCATAAGGATGGTAAAAGTCAAAAAGGTTTGACTTTGCTTCAGGTTAAAGTCCATTATCTAACTCTATGAAGTCTCTTTTGTAGATTCTTAGAATATGATGTAATTTAATTACATGTTGATGTTTTGGAAGAATCAAAGGAAGCTTAAAGAAAGAGTGTGCGGATTCTGATCGTGAAGATGGATTTCGATCGCATGGTTCGATGATCAGAATTTTGAGCTGCTGCTTAAGAGTTATGATATGTTGCTTAAGAATAGATAAAAATATGTTTTTCATATGTATTTGCATCGCAAGGATAATATTTTTCCGCAAAGTTTAAAAATAAAAGAAAATTTTGATTTATTTATTTTAAGTATCCTTACAATGGCATTTGTGAAAAATTGTTGTTTATATGTTTCCATTGATAAGCATTATTGAAAAAATGGATTTGATTCTTTCATTTGTGGTAGTGTCATTATTTACCAAATAAGGAAAGATTCTCATCACCCAAGTTTCAGTTGGATAGAAACTTGGAATCATGCAACTTGTATTGTGTGATGATTGAGAATTTTCATCTTTGGAAATTAAGACTAAGTCCTTGTTCACATGTATATGTGAGTCAAGAGAAGGAATAAAGGATTAGGTGCACTAGGGTGTGCGCTAATCAGGTCCACCACAAAGATTGATAAGATTATCCGTCATGATTTACTAAAGTTTAGTAAATATGATTATGCTTAAAACTTCAAGTGTAATTCTGAAACATTGGAAAAGTTTCAGTGTATGGCAGAACGGATGAGAAGAATAAAATAAGGCAGAAAGATAAAAGTTTCTCCAATCTGAAGAGATGGGAGAGTACTTGAGTATCTTGTTTTGTGATTATCTTAGAGATTATGAAACCATATCACAATTGATCCTCTAAGGACTCCTTAGTACATTTGTTTGACAAAGGAGAGGAATCATGAATTGTTGAAATGGTTAAATCAAAAGATAAATCATACTTCGTTCCAAAATCAACTCTTAGAGTCATACTCCAAGATTGTAACTTGAGTGACATAATCTTTAGAAAGTTTATAACACTTGTCAAATGTAGAGTAAGATGTTTCCTATTCTTGTACATTTGAAATTGGTTAGTTGTGATGTTTTGGATAAAACAAAGACCAACTAAGACCAATTGTATGAAGTGTTTACCTTGAAAAGAATCCGCACTAATTCTTGAATATTTGTTTTGTCAAGGAATGGTTCTTAACAAAGAGAATCTTATATGTCAAGAGGTTAGTGGGAGTCTTAAAAGATATTAAGATAGTTTCAAGAACTAATCAAGAGTATTGTTAATCACTAGCTCACGACTTGAGGTTTGTAACCTATCGTGTTGACATATTCCTATTTCTATGCCTATTCTAGTTAAAGTTGACTATGCTTGTGAGTTCTATGAGTTCTCAATTGTTTTCTTAACAACGTGGAAGCAATGGTAGGCCCTTGAGCTGCCAAGTGGCAAGAAATTAAGATTGAACAAGTTCAGTCCATATGAATTTGGATTTGTCACTAACCTTGTCGTGTGATTATGGTTTTGACAAATTCACATGGATAGGAACACATGCACCATAAAAAACTAAGTGTCATAAGGTTTCTTTCCGATTCATGAAAATGATGGTGAGGAAACGCTTTCACTAAGTAGATTTTAAGTAGATAGCAATTGTGATATTTGCATTCTCATGTCGTTAGTGGAGCGCGTGTGGTTAACCGACACACTAACTAGTAAGAATGGAAATAGGTCTAGACAAACATGTGAGCTATCTAAGGAATGGTGTATGATTTTGATAAAGTCTTATCCAAGCAATCTTGTATCAGAAATCTGAACTTTGGCAAAAAAGTCAATAAAGTATTGATTTCTAGAAGTCCAGCTGATTTCTGGGTACATGTCAGAGCTAGTAGGAGCATAAGTGTTATGCTAGAAAGATGATAATCATTATGCTAGTGGGAGCATGATTATTATGTTAAATGTTGCAATGTTAATTATAGAAAACAAATGTTTCAGTTCGCTTTGAAAAGTTGTTTTGCTATAATTAAGGGATAGGAATTTATACTTCATTCTAATTCTACAAGCTTAGATTGAGATTTTAATCAACTTTAGTCAAGGATATATATGAATGTTATGTTGGAATGGTTCAACATAAGGAAATTCTATATATGTTGCATTCTGAAAATTCGTTTATGATTACGGCATCCCTCTTCATAGTTCAAATTGTGAGAACATGGAAAATAAAAATTTTATAGCATGAATCGTGTCCCATATGTTTCGGGTATAGGATCGATTGCATGTGCTATAATATTTTTCCATTCTAAATTTTCCAAATGCCTGGGGGCATTAAGAGGAGAAAAGATCTAGTATTGGATATGACAAAAATGATTAAGAAATTGTCAAGGACAATCTGAGGTTTACCAAAGATTGGTTGCTCATGGACAATTGGAAGTATATAGTTAGGACCATATTGACATATTCTGAAAAGAGGCAACTCTTGTTCAGAAGTGATAGTCAAAATGGAAATATGGAATTGTTTCCATAGGTGGAAGTTATTCTTTGAATCTGTGTAAGGTTAGAAAACTTAATGCAAAGAATAATGTTCAAAGGAATGTACTTTGAATGTGAGACTTTGTTTCCATGGAATTGCTCTCCATCAGTGCATATAAGTTTAAAATCTAACAGATTTCGGTAAATGGCAGGAATTTGGAATACTTACATTTTTCGATAAGGATTTGGGAGTGTGAAATGAGAATCATTGGAATTATGTTCAATCGATCTATTTCACAAAGTAAGGATCGTAAACAAACATAATGTGCATACTTTGTGTATGACATAACTGGTGTTTAGAAAAACATAGTGTACATGCTTGGAACATGGGACGACTAGTGTTTCTAAATTCAAGTATAAAGTTGATAAAATCGAAACAATGAATAATGAATAATCAATATGGTGCTTAGATAAAAGGGTTTTTTTATTTACACTCAAGAGTTTGGGGCCATATAGGATTAGTATTATTCATGTGTTTCACTTTGCATGTTTTGACTTCCAGGATAACTAGGTCGTTCTTCCTGAATGGCTAAGTTATTCAAACCATCCACAGTCGATAATACGTTAGAAGTAGGTATTAAGGAAAGACTATCATGAAGCTGGTTTGTATATGTCCAAGGCAGTGGACATAGCAAGAGTTGCTGCAACATTCATGAGTGCTCATAAGTTCTGAGTATTGGATTAAACCCACGCTCATTTGAATCACTTCATGGATTTTATCACGAGTGATCATGAGACGATAATATCTTATATTCTTCAAACCTAGAGATATGAGTTGGTTATACATTGATTGCACGAAAACACATTGGTAACTCGATGTTATAAAACGTGCCTTTGTGTATGATTCAACAAGTAGTTAGTACAAGCATACGAGTCAAAGTTTATCCATTTCTTTTACCCTTAAAGGGATAAAAGCGATATATGTGGGCCCCTCGATGATTTAGTGATGAAACCCTAAGTGCTTGGCCAAGCCTGGACTGATTTGATTTGTTCAATTAGTTAGTCGTCATAAATCGGAAATCGGGAAACAACAAATGGACAGAGAGAATGATTATAATCCATGTCTCAGTCCATATGATATCTAGAATGGAGGAATATATGATCACTTATCTAATGGACGCGTCATTGATTTGTTCAGAGTTCGACAACGGTTTTTAAGAGCTACGATTGCTAGTCAGGTTATAAAGTCGTACTTGCAATAATAGTTATTAGACTTATCCAAGTGGGAGACTGTTGGATTAGTGTCTAAGTCCATAACTATAATTGGTATATACTTGACCCGACCCGACATGGTCCATTTGGGTTGCATGGCATCGGGACATTTGGATAGACCTTTTGTGAGAAAAAGATACTTGTGGCATATTAATATATTATAAGTTCTAATATATTAATATGAAATCATATTATTTATTTAGTATTGATCAAGAATTAATTTGGAATTAATTTAGTGATCAAAAGAGACTAATTAAATATATGGGGATTGATTGTGTAAATCATTGATTCTTATATATGTGGGCTTATGATCCATGATTCCTTATGTTGGGCTAAACCCATGGAGTGATCCATGGATACTCCATGGAGGTTAAAACCCATGGAGCATAAGGAATGGGTAAAGTCATGGGTTACATGGTGTAACCCTAATGTGCACACTATATAAAGACCCCATTGCTTGGTGAAATTGGCACTAATGCATACACAAGAGGGAAAGCCAATTTCTATGAGTCAAGTATCCTCTCTCATGGTTATTCCAAGATGTTCATGGTGTTGTGTGAACCATTTGAGGTGTCACACTTGGGGCACTAGGCTCTTAAGCTCTATGGAATCAAGCTACAACAAAGAGGTATGTATTCTATCTAGTTTTATTATCCTAGTACATATGATTGTATGCTAGTTAGGGTAATATCTTGGAAACTTCATATTTGCATGTATAATAGAGAAAACATAGATCCAAGGTATTTAGGGTTTTATGTGCACCACAGGATGTTGTAGTATACTAAAACCCAACATCGAGAACATGCGAAGGGTCCAACTCCTCGGACCGAAAACTCCCTTTTCGGCCGAGAACCCTCAGACCGCAAACCCTCATACCGAAAACGTCTTTCCGGCCTAAAACCCAACCGAGATATATATGTTTCCCAGAAGATTAAATCATTTTCTTACATAAATTAAGTGTTGTTTAACACATTAATTAAATATTTCGCTAATTTAAATACGATTACGTGTTTAAATAATATTAGGATACCGTTATTTCCACGTACGCTAGCCCGAGGATCATCTCTACTGTCCACTATCCAGACTCGAATACACTAGAGGTGAGTTCATACCCCTACATTTTCACTACTTTTCAAAGTTTTAGGGGGGGGGGGGGTGGGAATACAGGTTAAAAACAAGGACTCTTGTGTTAACATACAAACGATTTCAAAACATTTCAAACCATTTGCAATTGTTCAAAACGAATTATCACTGCTTTTATCAAAATATATTTATATATATTTTAACCCTTTTGTAATATGTTGAGCAAACGGGTGATTTCATAATTCTTGTATTTCCGAATTATACACACTATTAAATTGCAAAGGTTTTCAATTCATTACAGAACATACATACAAACTACAATAGGTATAGTTTGGGGATCACTACATTATTTTGCCAAGTACAACACATGATACAAGAACATACATTTAAACTATAATAGGTATAGTTTGGGAAACACTAAACTATTTTGAAAACTCAAGAACACTATACAGAAAAAAGTATATAAACAATAATAGGTATAGTTTATGGAACACTACTCGATTTCAATACTTCAAGGATTCACTACTAAATAATTATTTAAGTATAATTATTTTACATTACAATGTACAATACTATGAGTTGATACATACAATTTCCAAGTACAAGAGAACACTACAACACTGCACGTAAACTAGTTAATACAGGGTTGTGAGACACTACTTCAATTGTACCCATCAGAGTACAGGTTCAAAATCCTATAAAGTATAACCAAAGTCCACTGGAGGGAGAGCGTGAGTTTGTGTATAGATCTATACGGGATTAACAACCCCGCACCTAAACTTTTAGCTACAGTTTGTCCGGCAGGCCTGGGGTGACAAACGTCATAACATTCTGACACCTGAAGAACGTCGTAGAGGTCACTAGGTCATATCAAGTATGGTTATATGAAATTCACAATAGTATTAACTAAAACATTTGTTTACGGGATTATCACTACTTCAATGGTTTTATTTTAATTAATGAAAGTACAGTACACTACTATACATTACAGCTGGTGGTATCTAGGCTTTCATACAAAGGTTTTCATACAGTAGACTACTATACATTACAGCTGGTGGTATCCAAGCATTCATACAAAGGTTTTCATACAGTAACTACTATACATTACTGCTGGTAGTATCCAGGTTTTCATACAAAGGTTTCATAACAAACATTACTACAATACACTACTTTCCTAGTATCGAGTACATTAGTACTACATACAGTTTAGGGAAAACATACATGATATGGTTTTATTCATTAATAAGACTACATATACTATTACAGAGTACTGTAACAAACATACACTTTGGTCTTAAGGCCTAAGACTACTTTTCATTACTAAAGAAAATATTGGATTTTCTGGAGGAACATGTTAACACATTTCAAGGAACAATAACAAGTTTTCCATCACACAAACATACTTATGAACTCACCAACTTAAATGTTGATACGCTTTCAAAACCACTTGTATTCTCAGGGAACCGGTAGACAGGTACCCCCCCCCACATAGGTTTTGAGAAGACGGAGCTTTGCATAGTCACGTCTTTTATACTTTTGTTATACATTTTGATGTCATACAAACTATGTATCGAACAGATTTAAATACTTTACTTTATCAATGTAATGGTTGTGTTTGCTTTGATTCATATTATACATTTGTTGTGATATTGTACATATCGTCCTCCGCCCCCGAACGTTTCCGCTGTTCCTGTTTGGGGGTGTGACAATCTTTGTAGATTCACACTGTGAATATGTGCAGATTCACAGTGTGAATCTGAACAGATAACAAAAGTAATATATATATATATATATATATATATATATATATATATATATATATATATATATATATATATATATATATATATATATATATATATATTGAATTTGATATCAATGAAAGGAGAATAAAAAGTTATGTATTTTGATATTTTTAGATTTTTTATTTCGATAAAGAATAAGATCTAAAACTTAAAAATATAATACTTCATTAGTTCTAAGATTTAAAATGGTTCATTGTTGAACTTTTACGTGTGTGTGTGTATATATATATATATATATATATATATATATATATATATATATATATATATATATAGATTATCATTTGTTTAATTATTTAATTATTTTTTTTATAAATTTTAAAATAACCCTCAACTATGAAAGTTACAGTTGTCCCCCTTAGGATGATTCCATCTTAGGAATCGAGAATTCCAACTAAAGGTGCAAATATCTTCTCTTCATCTCCTCTTTCGTTTCTCGCATAAGATATGGTCCCATCAAAGGTCTACATTTAACAAGAACCAAGTCAATCACTTTCCTCCATGACTTATTGGTCTTCCAATCAATAATTTCATCAGGTTTTTCGATCAACCGTTTGTTTTCATCTATTCAAATCTCATCCAATGACATAAGATCAACCTTATCACGAAGCCATTTACTTATACTTCTTGTATACATAATGGATAGTCCCCAACATACAAAGACACACAAATAATTCTATTACAATATTGATCCCCATCATTAAATATTGATTAAAGTAAAAAACCAAGGTTCTTCATCGAGAAAGTTCATCACACCTCACTTTTGTCGGTCGTCAATATTTAGCATCAAGAAGACGTTGATCAATACATTAATTTATTTTACATCTTGATGATTAATTAATATGGTTTCGCTCTATGGTTTATATTTATGCTAACACATAACTCATGTTCTCAAATTCCTATTTTTCAGTAGCAGTTGCATTTCTTCAGCACCATTTTGTTATTTAAGCATTGTAATTGTTTAATCTTTTTAAATTGAACCAACTTCCTCTCCTCATTCCTGTGAATTTCTTAGGAGGTTGACCCCCTCGAACAAGGTCATGTTAGTTTTACTAATTGTTAACAAAAAAGCTCTTGCAAGAGTTGCTACAGTGGATCTTAAAACACAATTTTTCCATACAGAAAAACAATTACCACATAATTAGAAAGATACTTATAACTATATATGTATCGACGAATATTAGCTAATTCATTGTGATCACCCTGGACTTTTATGTACCACTAGTGTCACAAAGGCTTTGATACTACACAAATAAATAATATAAAGTTAGGATCATTTTTAAACGAATCCAGTAAGACTAGTATTTTTGTACAACATCCTAACATGATGATATGACCTCACCCCCAACAAGATAGAAACGAATCATATGTTATTTCAAACTTTTATTGAATCCATGGGAAAGAATCTAGCAAAATTACACAAACTAAAGAAACATACAAAGAGTTTTGATTCCGGTGGATCTCTCCATTGGAGCAATCCACTTTAGGAGTACTACTACTGCTTTCGTATGTGAAATTATTTTGTTTGTTTTATATCCCAAGTGGGGTAATTGATTTAATTGGGCACCAAATGATGTTGGGGTTAAGTGGCATATGATGTAATTGTAGGGTTAAGTGTGTAGTGTTTGTGAGGAGTACTAATTGTGGGTGGTATTAAGAGTACACAACTTTGCCAAAATAATTGAACCCTACTTTCTGATTTGGATATTCACCTTTCATAATTTTATTGATATTTGTTGTGGTGGGAGTGACGTTTCCTTTGATTAATGACATAACTTGGAACAAACTTTGGGCCATCTACTAACCTAACCTATGTGGTGCACCATATCTAATAAAGTGTTCTTTCTAAAAGCAAAATAGATAAGGTGGTCATCGGATTGTAATGATTATTATGAATGTATCAAATAATTTATAAAGAATATGTTAAGATTTTTGTAACGTTATCGGTTATAGGCATTATTGGTGAGGAGGAAACAACAAATTTGTTTGTTGGGGCTGACGCTACATGGTTCCAGTTGAGATTTAAATTAATAGTTTAAATACAAGAAGAGCTAAATGGCCATTCATACAATTTATGTAGTTTTTTAATAAAATGTGTTTATATTTTACTTTAAGGTTAATTTCATAAAATAGTTTATATATTGGAGTTTCTCGGGGTTAAATGTCAATTATATTTTTTCTTTGAGATATATTTTGTATTTTTTCATTTTTATCGAAAAAATCCTCAAAACTTTTATTTTTTTCCGGAAAAACCTAACCTTTTATTTTTTTCCTAAGAAACTCTAACATTAGACATTATTTTTCAAATTTTTTAAAAAAAAAAAAAAAAAAAAAGAAACTAAAAGACCTATTCGAAAAAAAAAAATGCTAACTCCTTCTCAAGAAAAAAAAAAACTTTTAATCCCAAAAGAACAAAAAATATTAACCCATTATTTCAATACTAAAATATATCAGTTTTAGACACATGTTAAATTGATTAAAAATGTATATATGTATGTCATGCTGCATAAACTCGTAAAACACAAAATAATATTGGGATAATGGCTTAAAAAGGTAATGTATTTTTTGATTTGTACATATTTAATCACTAAATTTGTTATTATTATTTTTTTGTTCACAATTGCCCATTGAACTTGTTTGAACCATTCAAAAAACATCATTATGACCTTCAATCGTAGGTTTATCCGGTTTCCGACGATGCTCTTGTCATCTTCTCCCGCAAGACTCCAACGTTCATGATTTTTCCGATGATGCTCCGGTGTATTGATGTTCTTATGTGTGTGCGTATGTTTGTTTGTGTATGTGTGTGTATTCATTTGATAAAAAAAACCCAAAAGTTCATGTGTGTATATATTCATCTGCAAAAACCCAGAAGTTCATGGATCTGAGTTTGTTTCTTTAAATATTAGATGAACCCTAAATCGGATGCACACACACAATGATCTTCAAGGTTTGTAGATCTTCATCGTGTTCATCTTCTTCCCAAATATGATGTTCGAGCATGTTCATCTTCTTTCCAAAAACAATTTCCAAGAACATAGAAGAAATCGATTTTGTATGAGTTGGTTCAAAGGATAATGCATCGACGAACTTTTACATTGTGATGCATAGTTTTCACTTTGTTGACTTCCAAGAATAAAGAAGATGAACACGGTGAAGACGATGAACATCAGATTTGGAACAACACTCTGATTTCAAAACATGATGGAACAAATTTCGATTTCAAGAACATGATATGTAAAACAAGATGATCCATGACAAATTCGTCATCAGAAACCCAAAAACCCAAAAACCCAAAAACACTTTTCATCGTGTGTGTGTGGAAATCGTTTTATTTATGGGAATCTTTTGATGAACACATACAATATGAAATCGAAATCGGAGTGTTGTTTCTTGAAATTGTTTGATTTCTAGGAAGAAGATGAACACAATATAGAATATTGCATATTTCTTGAATGTTTATCCTCTATAATTTTAGTCATTATCCTCTCCTTTGTTTCCGTTAGTTTTGTTTCCTTTTGTATCTATTTAAGCCTCTCGGCTGTTTAATGAGTAATATAATAACACCATCAATTTCTAGATGGTATCAGAGCGAACTCAAAACCCTCAATAAACCTGTTCTTCCTCTAGGATGACAGGATCCGATCCAAAAGACAAAAGCGGAGAAGGCTCCAGCTCTTCGATTAATCATAACTCTCCATTCTACCTTCACCCTTCCGACGTCCCCAAACAGATTCATGTTAATGAAGTACTCACAGATTCCAACTATATAGATTGGTCACAGGAGATGGAAAACTTCCTCTTCGCCAAGAATAAATTCGAATTTGTCGATGGGACCATTAAGAAGCCAGAAAAGGGAGCCAAGGATTACATGTTATGGATGAGGTGTGACGCCATGGTGAAAGGATGGCTCACCGCATCCATGGAAAAGCATATCCGGGACAGCGTCAAATACGCCAACACTGCGTCTCAGATGTGGGCTGATCTACATGAACGATTTGGCAAGGAAAGCTCTCCTAGAGCTTATGAACTCAAACAGAAAATTGCTTCGACGAGACAGGATGGAACCTCCGTTTCCATTTATTATACGAGCCTTCGTACTCTTTGGGATCAAGTCTCGTCGATTTTACCTTTCCCTAAGTGCTCTTGTGACGGCTGCTCATGCAACGTTGGAAAAGAAATAAACGAGTTCCGGGAGAAAGAACGCTTATTTATACCAATTCCTCATGGGACTCGATGCAGAATTTGTAGTGATCAAAACACAGATCCTCGCAACAAAGCCCACACCATCCTTGGACACTGTCTATCACTTGGTTTCAGAAGATGAAAGACAAAGAACTATCTCCAATGACAGGAGAGCACCACCCAAACCTGCTTCTTTCAAGGCGTTCCAAGGAAAGAGCACCAACTTCAACCCGCCAAAGGAAAAGAATTTTCAGAAAAGCTTCAAGGAGAACAAAGAAAAGAAGGAAGATGAACAATGCACGTTCTGCGGTAGAAACGGGCACAAACGAGATGGATGTTTCAAACTTATCGGTTACCCGGAGTGGTGGCCAGGAAAGAAAGGAGAGTAAAACAAGCCAAGGGCTGCTTGCACAGAGACAGAGGGCAGTCCTATACCGGAATTAACCAACGAACAATATCAGTTGTTCATGAAGCATTTCTCCACCAGCAACGAGTCGGTAGGACCAAAGGCAAACATGGCAGGTAAATGATGTAATGATGACTGGGTTATTGATTCCGGATGCACTGAACACATAACATATCTTTCTGATATACTTGAAAATAAAAAAATTACACCCTTTGAAAGACCTGTTGTCATACCTAATGGTGAGTCCATTCCTGTTAGAGGAAAAGGAGATTGTACACTCACAAGGGAAGTTAAGCTCAATGGGGTCTTGTGGGTACCAAATTTTAAATGCAACCTTCTTTCGGTGACTCGAATAACTAACGACCTGCAGTGTGCTGTAACTTTCTTTCCCAATTTCTGTGTCATGCAGGGACTTCGTATGAAGAACTTGATTGGAGCGGGTAGACGTGAAGGGGGGTTGTACCATATGAGCATGGTCAATGAAAGAAAAGCAATGCTGACATCTACTGACACTTGGCCTAAAAGGTTGGGTCATGCTTCGAAGGGAAAGCTCTCAAAGATTCATTTTATTAAAGGCAATCCAGTTGTTTTTAGTAATATAAATTGTGATTCTTGTGCAAAGGCAAAATTAGCCAGGACACCTTTTCCCATTAGCATCAATAAAACAACTTCAATATTTGATCTTATTCATTGTGACATTTGGGGTGGGTATCGAATACCCTCATATACAAAAGCAAACTACTTTCTCACAATAGTTGATAATTTTAATAGAGTTGTGTGGGTGTTTCTTATTAAACATAAAAGTGATGCAAGTAGGTGTCTCATGGATTTTCACAAGATGATAAAGGTCCAATTTGGAAAATCCATCAAGAAGATTAGATGTGATAATGGTGGAGATTTCACCTCCAACTGTTGGGTTTTGAGCATTTTAACACTCCTAAGGTGTTCATGCAACCCTAAATACCTTGGATCTATGTTTTCACCAATTATACATACAAATGGTTTCCAAGGTATTAAACCTACAACTACCATGCATTTGATATAAACCATATAATATACTAGTTAGGATAACATACCTTTTGATGGAGCTTGAAGTCTTGATGTATCTAGCCTTAAGAGCTTAGCCCCAATAGTGTGGCAGCCTCAAGTGGAATCACAACACATCATGAACAAAGGATGAACTTGAGAGAGAATCTTCATGCACCCAAAACCACCATGATCTCCAAGAATACCCTTTTCGATTTTGGGCAATGAAGTATGTATTTATATGTGGGATTTCTAGGGTCATGGATATAACCCAAATCCATACCCATGGGTCTTATGATCCATGGTTCATGTGACCCAACTCTTTATGTATCCATACATAAACTTGGTCCAACATGGATCATAAGCCCAACACATATAAATATAACTAATTGTCATAATTAGTCCCCATAGATTTAATTAGTCTCTTTTGATCACTAAATTAATTCCAAATTAATTATTGATCAATACTAATTAAAACATATGATTTCATATTAATATATTATAACTTATAATATATTAATAAACCATAAATTACCTTCTCTCAAAAGTCCATCCTAACAAATTGTCCTGATGATATGCAACCCAAATGGACCATGCTACACTCGGGTCGAGTACATACCAATGATAGTTATGGACTTACACATCTAATCCAACAGTCTCCCACTTGGATAAGTCTAAAACTATTATTGCAAGTACGACTTCATAACCCGACTAGCAATCGTAGCTCTTAAAGCCGCTGTCGAACTCTGAACAAATCAATGACGCGTCCATTAGATAATGGATCATATATTCCTCCATTCTAGATATCATATGGACTGAGACATGGATTATAATCATTCTCTCTGTCCATTTGTTGTTTCCCGATTTCCGATTTATGACGACTGACTAATTGAACAAATCAAATCAGTCCAGGCTTGGCCAAGCACTTCGGGGTGTCATCACTAAATCATCGAGGGACCCACAAATATCACTTTTATCCTTATGAGGTAAAAGGAATGGATAAACTTCGACTCATATGCTTGTACTAACTACTTGTTGAATCATACACAAAGGCATGTTTTATAACATCGAGTTACCAATGCGTTTTCATGCAATCAATGTATAACCAACTCATAGTCCACAACTCATATCTCTAGGTTTGAAGAATATAGGATATTATCGTCTCATGATTCACTCGTGATAAAATCCATGAAGTGATTCAAATGAGCGTGGGTTTAATCCAATACTCAGAACTTATGAGTACTCATGAATGTTGCAGCTAAATCTAGCCACCTAGACAGACTACAGACCCATTCATGATAGTCTTGCTTCATACCTACTTCCAACGTATGACCTACTGTGGATGTTTGAATAACCTAGTTATTCGGGAAGTCAAAACATGAAAAGTGAAACACAAGAATAATACTAATCCTATATGGCCCCAACACTTTGAGTGTAAATAAAAACCCTTTAATCTAAGCACCATATTGATTACTCATTATTCATTGTATAATTTTTCGATTTATCAACTTAATACTTGAATTAAAACAATAGTCATGCCATGCTCCAAGCATGCATACTATGTTTACCTACGGTCCTTTATTTTGTGAAATAGATCAATTAAATACGACTCCAATGATGCTCATTTCATAATCCTAATCCTTTTTGTAAATGTAAGAATACCAAAATCTTGCCATTTACTGTAATTTGTTAGATTTTAAACTTATATGCAATGATTCTCTTGTAATGACTATGCACAAGAATCACAAAGATTTGGCAACAGACATTACAAAGTATTCCAATGGAGATCAACTCCATGGAAACGAAATCTCATATTCAAAGTACATTGCTTTGAACATCCTTCTTGCATTAAGTTTTCTAATCTTACACAGGTTGAATAACTTCCACCTATGAGAATATTTCCATATTCTCATTTTGACTATCACTTCTGAACAAGAGTTGCCTCCTTTCAGAATATGTTAATATGGTCCTTCCAAAATTAACACTATACTTCCAACTGTCCCTGAGCAACCAATCTTTGGTAAACCTTAGATTGTCCTCGACAATTGTTTAATCATTTTAGTCATATCCAATTCTAGACCATTTCCCTTCTTAATGCCCCAGGCATTTTGAAAATTTAGAAAGGATAAATATTATAGCACATGTAATCGATCCTATACCCGAAGCATATGGGACACGATTCATGCTATAAAATTTTTATTTGCCATGATCTCAAATTTTGACTATGAGGAAGGATGCCGTAATCATAATCGAATTTTGAGAACGCAATACATAGAATTTTCTTATGTTGAACCATTCCAACATAAAATTCATATATATATATATATATATATATATATATATATATATATATATATATATATATATATCATTGACTAAAGGTGATTAAAATCTCAATCTAAGCTTTTAGAATTGAAATGAAGTATATGATCCCCCTTAATTATAGCAAAACAACTTTTCCAACCCCTGCAACTTCAAGAATTGAAACTTTGTTTTTCTATAATTAACATTGCTAACTTGCAATACTTTTCATAATTATCATGCTCCCACTAACATGATGATTATTAGCATAACATTTATGCTCCCACTAGCTTTGACATGTATCAAAAAACAGCTGGACTTCTAGAAGTCAATACTTTATTGACTTTCTTACTAAAGTTCATATTTATGATACAAGATTGCTTTGACAAGACTTTATCAAAATCATACACCTTTTCTTAGATAGCTCACATGTGTGTCTAAACAATTTCAGAACTATGAAAAGGGATGTCGTAATCATACTCTCAATTGTTTAGACCTTTTTCCATTCTCACAAGTCCATGTTAGTGTGTTGGTTAACCACACGCGCTCCACTAATGACTTTGAGAATGCAAATATCACAATTGCTATCTACTTAAAATCTACTTAGTGAAAGCGTTTCCTCACCATCATTTTCATGAATCGGAGAGAAACCTTATGACACTTAGATTTTTTATGGTGCATGTGTTCCTATCCATGTGAATTTGTCAAAACCGTAATCACACGACAAGGTTAGCGACAAATCCAAACTCATATGGACTGAACTTGTTCAATCTTAATTTCTTGACACCCGACAGCACAAGGGTCTACCATTGCTTCCAGGTTGTTATGCAACCAATTGAGAAATCATAGAACTCATATGAAAAGTCAACTTTTAACTGGAATAGACACATAAATAAGAATATGTCAACATGATAGGTTACAAACCTCAAGTCATGGGCAAGTGATTAACAATACTCTTGATTAGTTCTTGAAACTATCTCAATATATTTTAAGACTCCCACTGACCTCTTGACATATAAGATTCCCTTTGTCAAGAGTCAGTGCAGATTCTTATCAAGTTAAACACTTCTCACAATTGGTCTTAGTTGGTCTTTGTTTTATCCAAAACATCACAACTTACCAATTTCAGATGTACAAGAGTAAGAAACATGTTAATCTTCATTTGATAGGTGTTATAAACCTTTATTAGAATTATGTCACTCAAGTTACAATCTTAGAGTATGACTCTAAGATTTGATTTTGGAACAAAGTACAATTTATCTTTTGATTTAACCATTTCAACAATTCATGATTCCTCTCCTTAATCAAACAAATGCACTAAGGTGTCTTTAGAGAATCAATTGTGATATGGTTTCACAATCACTAAGATAGTCATAAAACAAGATACTTAAGTACTCTCCCATCTCTTCAGATTGGAGAAACTTTTATCTTTCTGCCTTATTTGATTCTTCTCATCCGTTCCGCCATACATTGAAACTTTTCCAATGTTTCAGAATTACACTTAAACTTGTAAGCATAAACCATATTTACTAAACTTTAGTAAATCATAACGAATAATCGTATTGACCTTTGTGGTTAACCTGATCAGCGCACAACCAATTGTACCCAATCCTTTAGTCCTTCACTCGACTCACACATACATGTGAACAAGGTCTTAGTCTTAATTTCCCAAAGATGAAAATTCTCATTCATCACACAATACAACTTGCATGATTCCAAGTTTCTATCAAACTGAAACTTAGGTGATGAGAATCTTTCCTTATTTGGTAAATTATGACACTACCATAAATGAAACAATCAAATTTTATTTTCCAATATTGCTTTCAATGGAAACATATAAACAACAATTTTTCACAAATGCCATTGTAAGGATACTTAAAATAAATAAATCAAAACCTTTTTTTAAACTTGCGGAAAAATATTATCCATACAATGCAAATACATATGAAAACTATGTTGATATCTATTCCTAAGCAATTTATTGTAACTCTTAAGCAGTTGCTCAAAATTCTGATCACCGAACCATTTTCGCGATCTGAATCAGCATACTCTTTCTTTAAGCTTTCTTTGATTTTCTAAAACATAAAAATGTAATTAGATTACATTATGTATTAAGAATCTCCAAAAGATACTTAATAGAGTTAGATAATGGACTCTACCTAAACTTTTGACTTTACCAGATCTTTCAGGTAAATCTGGCAGCTTCGTAACCAATGCCTCTTCTTTTGGCAAAAGAAACATATGGACTCTTTGGAAATGGTACATGAGACTATCTCAGACTTATCCTTTCTCTTTACCATTAGGTCAAATGACTTGACCATGGCCGATCCCTTTCCATTGGGAAGAGAAAGCTTTTCTGGACTTCTAATGTTACCATTGTCAATGTCCATGGAAGTTTGGGAAGTTGATCTTCCAATAAAATTTTACTTTACCAGTGCCGCAAGTCATTGCTGATTTAGCAGCATCAAGCAAATATGTAAGATCATTAAGGGTCATGTCTTGATCTGTCATCAGGGTGTGACTGAAGAACCAAGTCAACAGCCAGCTACCTCGAGACTTCGACACCTGACTCTCCCGGCTTGTCAATAGGGATTGAGTGACCTTGAATCTTTCAAGTATTTGAACTTGTGGGATAGGGAGAATAATTGGAGGAGGTGGAGGAAGTGAAGCATGATTTCCATTCCCATTAATGCACAACAAAGGGATTAATCTTTCACCTTGATTGCCATGTGGGATATCATCTTCAATAGGAAAGCTTGTTCCTAAAGATTTGGGAAGACCATAGTTGTCTTAACTAGACATCTATAATGGGAGAAATTCAAGTTTAGTTGATTTAAAGTCCTTAATATAACACCCAATATGAAATATTAAGGCTAGGATGCAACAACCTATTTATAACCGGAAGAGGGATGCCGTAATCCAAGCTATAAAATAGTTGAAGGTAGGTAAATGACGATTTACCAATTTCCACCATGAAAACGAAATATAATTAAGTTTTAATTGGATTTGAAACTCCTAGATCTTTTAAGATACATTGAACTTTCAATGGCATGTTTGAATCTCGATTGTGCCCTCTCAAGTTTGTGATTGGGATGCCGAGGATCATAAACAAGGTGTGAAGAACCATGCAAATTGACTTGGTACCCTCAACTTTATCACCTAATTGATGTGCCGGTTAACCACATGCGCTCCACCAATCTATGATAAACTTAAGTTACCCTTCGCCACACATTGTCAGTCCCATGTTAGTGTGTCGGTTAACCACACACGCTCCACTAACGACTTAACAAAGGTGCAAAGTGTAATTTCATGGGTTAGCACTGTTTCACATTTTCCTAAGTAACTAAGATTGAGAATTTATAAGTGTTTAGTTACTTAGTATTTATCATTATACTTTTAATGAAAGGAGAATTAGAGTCTTATCCTACCCGTTCGGCTAACGACCCTCCACCAGTCAAGGAAGCGGTGGGTGAGAGTGGACACCCATTAAACTGCCATTTTATAGGCAGTAACCTTATACCCCCCCCCCCTTATAGACCGGCTTCGTGAATAAGGCCTACTAACGGTAAGATTGACTTTATCTTATACATATCTATATAATTAAAAATTATAATAATAGTATAAGGGTTGAATTTTAAACTTTTAAAATTCTAGGGTTTGATTTGGAATTAAAGTATACATGGGGAGGTAACTTTGCAAATTCCAAAACTTGAGGGCAAGTACTGAAACTTTTCAAAACGCTTGGATTTTCATAACTTATGAGTTTAATTAATGTTTTAAAGACTTTAATGAAAAGACTCTTGAACATCCATAACTTGATGACAAGTTATGGAGTCATAAAACAATTTAATGAGGAAAAGACTCTTCATTTTGTAACCTATGGCACTTTTATGAGTTTTAAGATTCATAAATGTGAATTTTCTTGTAACTTGAGGACAAGTTACAAAAACACATTTTATGAACTACTTTTAGATCAATTTGGATTGAAAACAACTAACACATAGTTTTTTTCATTAATCTAAATTAACTCATAAAACAAGGTGACACAAAAAACTTGGTAATCCATAACTTGAGGACAAGTTATGGAGTCCATACAATGTCATTAAGATCAAGAATTACACTAACAAACAATTTGTACATAATTCCTATGATCTACCAAAACTCATAAGCATGAACAATCCATATCAACAATTTTCAAGAATCATATAAACATATATAAAACTTGAAACTTTGATAATAATTTTGAAATTAGTTTACCATAATCATTACCACATTAAAAACAGGTTTTATAAGTCCAAAACAGTTTAAGGTAATGATTCTAGACCATTTCCAGCCTTAATAGTCGAAAATATGTTGTCTGGGGGTCCAACTCGTCGAGTGCAAGAACCAACTCGACGAGTTGGATGAATTTGTGCATGGACTCGGTAAGTCCATCAATGGACTCGGCGAGTCCACTGTCCAGAACAGCAGAAAATCGATTTTTTCATCATTTTTCAGCAATTTGCATCAAGTATAATTGAAAACAAGCCTAGGCTCTGATACCACTGTTGGGTTTTGAGCATTCTAACACTCCTAAGGTCTTCATGCAACCCCAAATACCTTGGATCTATGTTTTCACTAATTATACATACAAATGGTTTCCAAGGTATTAAACGTACAACTAACATGCATTTGATATATACCATATACTATACTAGTTAGGATAACATACCTTTTGATGGAGCTTGAAGTCTTGATGTATCTAGCCTTAAGAGCTTAGCCCCAATAGTGTGGAAGCCTCAAGTGGAATCACAACACATCATGAACAAAGGATGAACTTGAGAGAGAATCTCCATGCACCCAAAACCACCATGAACTCCAAGAATACCCTTTTTGATTTTGGGCAATGAAGTATGTAATTATATGTGGGATTTCTAGGGTCATGGATATAACCCAAATCCATACCTATGGGTCTTATGATCCATGGTTCATGTGACCCAACTCTTTATGTATCCATACATAAACTTGGTCCAACATGAATCATAAGCCCAACACATATAAATATAACTAATTGTCATAATTAGTCCCCATAGATTTAATTAGTCTATTTTGATCACTAAATCAATACCAAATTAATTATTGATCAATACTAATTAAAACATATGATTTCATATTAATATATTATAACTTATAATATATTAATAAACCATAAATTACCTTATCTCAAAAGTCCATCCTAACAAATTGTCATGATGATATGCAACCCAAATGGACCATGCTACACTCGGGTCGACTACATACCAATGATAGTTATGGACTTAGACATCTAATCCAACACCAACTCCATGCATCAATTTTACAGCCAAGAAGGAATTCTCCTTGAGAAAACTTGCCCCCACACTCCACAACAAAACGGAGTCGTGGAAAGAAAACATCGGCACCTCCTTGAAACGTCTCGTGCAATCCGTTTTGAGGCTAACATACCTAAAAGGTTTTGGGGTGAGTGTATTATTACCGCTGCATACATAATTAACCGTCTTCCATAGAAGGTTATCAAGAATAAAACACCTTATGAGCTTGTCTGGAATCAAAAACCACAGTATGACCACATGAAGGTTTTTGGCTGTTTAATGTATTACAAGAACATGAACACAAAGGGCGACAAGTTTGAAGAAAAGGGAAAACCTGGAATATTTTTGGGTTACCCTCAAGGTGTCAAAGGCTACAAAGTGTATGACGTCGAAAAATAAAAATTATGGTTAGTAGAGACATTTTATTTAATGAAGTTGTTTTTCCTTTAAAAGGAATTAATATCCAAACATGCGATGATGATGCGCAGCCGGTGAAGTGTAGATATGATAGTTCGAACATGCACCAGCCCTGACATGACCCATATAGCCAGAAGATGGAGTTAAACCTAAAAACGAAAATGAGACTATTCCTTTTGAACAGGAGCATGACAATCAGACAAGAGACACGGCCCAATCCAGCCATAACGACGGTACCAGCCCAGGTGAAACGATGGATCATGTAGATGAGGCTGGGCCAGAAACTCAGCCAGAGTCCAACGATGCTTTGGATCAGCACAGTCATGACATAGAAGCTGATGGTCGAATCAGGAGTACTCGAGTGAAAACCCAGCCACGGAAATTCAAAGATTATTTGGTGAAGCTTCCCCCTTCCGTCGTACACCAACAACCCGCTCCATATCAAGAATCCTCTACGGTATACCCAATCTCTAATTGTGTCTCTTATGAAGGTTTTTCTAATTCACATAAAGCTTACTTGTCGGCCATTACTTTAAATGATGAGCCAAAAACTTTTAAGCAAGCATCACAGGATCCACGATGGCAATAAGCAATGAAAAACGAGGTACAAGCTCTTGAACAAAACGACACTTGGTTCTTAACTAACCTACCTCCAGGAAAGCGAGCTATTGACTCAAAATGGGTTTACAAGATCAAATATAAAGCTAACGGAGAAGTGGAGCGATACAAGGCCCGATTAGTTGCTAAAGGCTCACCCAAATGGAAGGAGTGGACTATCACGATACTTTTGCACCAGTGGCGAAGCTGGTGATAGTTCGAACCCTTTTGGCAGTCGCTGCAAAGAAAAACTGGATTGTTCATCAACTCGATCTGAACAATGCCTTTTTGCATGGGGAGTTAGAGGAGGAAGTGTACATGAAAATTCCACAAGGCTTTTCAAGGGAGAATGAGACACGTGTTTGCCGCCTACAAAAATCTCTTTACGGTTTAAAGCAAGCCTCAAGAAACTGGTATCACAAATTCACTAAGTTCCTTTTAACGTTGAACTTTCAACAGTCAAAGGCAGATCACTAATTTTTTCTGCAAAATAAGAATGAGAATTACATGGCCATTCTTATCTATGTGGATGATGTCATTATAGTCGGCAACAATTTCGAGCTAATCCAACAAACAAAGAAACAACTAAATGTAGCATTTAGCATCAAAGACCTAGGAAAGTTGAAATATTTTCTTGGTATGGAAGTTGCACACACTCAAGATGGTTTAGTTCTGAGTCAAAGGAAATATGTCATGGACATTCTTACAGACAGCGGAATGTTAGGATGCAAACCTAGCTCTTTTCCTATTGAGCAAAACCTAAAGCTTAGCCAAGGAGAAGATGAACCAAAGGTTGATGCGAGTCAGTATTGACGTCTCATAGGTCGCATGCTTTACCTACAGGCTACTCGACCTGATGTCACATATGCCGTCAATGCATTGAGTCATTTTGTTGCTGATCCGAGACAAAGTCATATGGAGGCTGCGAATCGTGTCTTACGGTATCTGAAAGGAACATCAGGTCAAGGGATTTTACTTCCTAAAGATGGCGACTTGGTTTTGACTGCCTTTTGTGATTCAGACTGGCTTGGGTGTCCGTACACATGACGGTCTCGAACCGGTTAATTACTAATGCTCGGTGGTGCTCCAATCTCGTGGAAGACTAAGAAGCAAACTGTCGTTTCACGATCCTCTGCTGAAGCTGAATATCGGGCCATGGCTTCTACTGTTAGTGAAATCTTGTGGGTTCGATGGCTCCTTAAAGATTTGCAAGTTCACATTGATACGCCGACAACGCTTTTCTGTGACAACCAAGTAGCTAGACATATAGCTAATAATCCTGTTTTTCACGAGCGAACGAAACATGTGGAGATGGACTGTTTCTTCGTCAGTGAAAGAGTTGTTTCCAAGGAGATTCTTCTGATGCGTATTGACAGTAAGATGCAGGTTGCTGACTTGTTGACGAAGGGATTTAATACCATGGTTGCAGATATCGGGATTAATCGGCGATTAATCGTGGATTAATCGCTTGGCGTTCTCCAACTATCGAGGATTAAGGCATTAATCGGAAATTTATGATTAATCGGGTTTGGCGGGATTAATCGGTCAACAAAAGTCAACAAAAGTAAAAAAAAAGTCAAAAAAGGTCAAAAAAAATTTCAAAAAAAAATTAAAAAAATTTAAAAAAACCAACTTTTTTTTTACTACAAAATTTTCAAATTTTCAAAATTTCGAATATTATACCAAAATGTTCATATTTTCCTATTTCCAAATTCCAAATTACAATTTTTCTTATTTTCTAATTTTGAAGTACTTGTTTTTCTTAAGATATATTAATATTTAATTAATTTTAATATTTTATTAATAATCTATGGTCCCCGATTAATCCCCGTCAAACCGATTAATCCCTTAACACCAGTCGACCGTCTAGCTACCGTCGAGTGATGTTTACAACCTTGATTAATACTAACCAGCTCAGGTTCTTACTTGGCAAGATGGGCATTGTCAATTACATGCTCCATCTTGAGGGGAAGTATAGAATATTGCATATTTCTTGAATGTTTATCCTCTGTAATTTTAGTCATTATCCTCTCCTTTGTTTCCGTTAGTTTTGTTTCCTTTTTCTATTTAAGCCTCTCGGCTGTTTAATAAGTAATATAATAACACCATCAATTTCTAGACACAATGAAGATCTACAAATCTTGAAGATCATTTGATTTCTGGAAAGAAGATGAACACACACATCAATTTTTGTTCAAGAACACTCACTACAATTTCTGTTCAAGAACTCAGACATACTTTCAAAACTTAAACAAGAAAAAGATGCTCTGATTAATTTCAAATACCCAGATCTAATGTGTGTGTTCTTGTGTTTTTTATTTGAAAATCAGAATCTGGTGTGATGTGTATGTGTTCTTGAGTTGTTGATCTGAAAATCGAAACCTTACTTGTATGTGTTATAATTTGCCAAAAAAATCATGTTGGGTGGAGACTCGTCGGAGAAGTGACTGAAATCTCGCCGGATAGATGCAAAGACCGTCGGAAACCGGCTAAACCCACACAAACTGATAATAAGGGTAAGAAATAGACAAAAAAAACAAGTTTAATGGGCAAATATGGACAAAAAAAATGACTAAATGTATACAAATTGAAAAATCCGTTACCCTTTTAAGTTATTATCCCAATAATATTGCATGATGAATATTTTATATACTATTACATAATTTGGTAAAATAAAACATAATTACATAAATTGATAATTTCTATTTTGCACAAGTATATGTTTGAACATACCTAATTCTAGGTTACGATATATATTTAGATAATATAAAATATCGTTGAATACTTTGTTTAAAACTATATTATTGTATATATTGATAAAAAGATACGTTATTATATAAAAAAATATTTAAACCGAAAAGTAGAATTGAACATTAAATTAAGATGCAAATACAAAATAAATATTTTAAAACTTATACAAAATGTTGTCATTCTTAAACAAATGGTATTAACAAAAGTTTTCTAACTTTTAGGTCTAAGGATAAGAAAATAATATCCAAAACATATTTTTAACCTTTCCATTTACAAAATAATATTCTTTAAAATAGAACAATATTAAACCTATCTTTCTTTTAATAACAAACAAAGAAATTTTATTAAAACAAAAACTAGCAATAAGCTAGAGTTATTAAACCTATCTAGTTTGATTCATCACCAATTTCAAATTTTTTGATTTTAAGTTTCAAACATGACATTTTAATAAATATTCTTTAAAATGGTATTAAATTTTATAGCTCTTTTACCTTTTTTTTTCTAGGTAAAAAGTAAAAGAGTGTTTAAGTATTTCAAAAGTATTTAAATACCCTAACTAAAACTACTATAAAACATAAACAATATGTAATAGCGTTTTATATAAACTTAATCACAAAGCAAACTAATTAATAACAACGTGTAGTTTATTTAATCATTGGATTTGTTAGTCAAAGCTTCACGAGATTTAAAGTGATTGGTCAAAAAGAATTTATGAAGTGAAAGGTGAAAGTGCAACTATTGCAAAGTTGTTGCAATTTGAGCATTTATAATAGAGATCTCTTTATAATACGAGTTTTTTTTAATGTTTTTAAAATACTTTTGAAAATTGTAAAAAATATAAGACAAGTTTTTTTAAATGGTTAATGACCTAGAAAGGTAACGAATATTGGTTTTTGTCCACATTATGTAACCATGTTTTTTCGTGTACATTTGACCATTAAACTTATTTGATCTGTTCAAAATAGGATAATATGACTGTTAATTACGGTAATATTACCCAATTATGAAGAGGTGAAACAAGTTTATTGGTCAAATATGTACGAAAAAAACATAGTTATCTAAATATGAACAAAAACTAAAGTGCTTACCCATTTTAAAAATATTGGGTTCTTTATGTTAAGTGCAACTAGTCATAAGACTTATTGATGTGACATGGAATCGGACTATTGAGTCTTTTTGTCAGATCTAGAGTAGGTGTCGTTAGCAGATTCCTGATTTGATTCCTAGGTGTCATCATACAACAAAACTGTTAGAACCGTTTCAAGGATTATGTCTTGGGATCAGGCTCCGATAGTTAAGTTAGATCGATGTGTATAAAGAGATAGTTTCTTCTGGATGTAGAACCATCTTAGTAGGAAGCGTATACATATACAGTGGAGTCTCATGTCTGAGCATGAGAGATCCGCCTCATGAAGAAGGAGGTGTTCTATTTATAGATTTATGTCAATGGACATTTAGTTTAGGCTTGGGAAAGCCCAACTAGTCATGGGCTAAGATGTGTTGCCAAGTCTCTAAAACGCACACAACATAACTCCTAACTAGCTGGGCCTAAAATGGACTGATCCAATACCTAACCATCTCTTAATATACAAAGACCAGATAGCTCGATTCCATGTCATATTAGTGGGTCTTATGAGTACTTGTCACATCAAAATTTTTAAGTTGTTTTCTAACTAACAAGTTTTTTTATTGGTTTTTTCAATGATTGTACGAGTTTATATTTTTTTTAATCATTTATAACTAAACAATATATAGAAACATCTTAAAAAATCAGTTTAGAAAAAAATCAGTTTCAACAAAAACCATACGATATAATTTAGATATTTGATATTTATAATATAATTCTATAAATGTATATAAAATATAATTATTACATACTACCAAATCAATCATAGTCATATTATATATATATATATATATATATATATATATATATATATATATATATATATATATATATATATATATATATATATATATATATATAAAAGTTAAAATTCTCTTATGTGGTTGTGATTTTTTGGTTATTTGGACAAACTTTTTTTATGAATTCGTATGACATTTTAATTTATGTTTTGAATAAATGAATTAAATATTTTAATTTGAATTTTTAAGTTTTAATATTGAAATTATAATAATAAATGAATTTAATGTATTAATGAAAAAATAAGTTGAAAAGTTTTGAAACTTTCGATTGCATGTTGTTAAAGCAAAATGATATTCATAATCTAATTCGTTTTTAATATGTTTTTTTTATTTTAATTCAAATTTATTCTAAGAGATTTCATATATGATGTTCAAAGTAAAAATGTGAATTCTTTTTTAAATTTGTTTACGTCATTTAAAAAAAATCACATATAGCTTTGTTGAAATAATTGACTTCTTAAACTAGTGTATAAGTAATAGATTATCATCATTATTATTTATAACATTGTATAAGACTATAAGTAATAGGACTTTTTTTTTGTTGATTTAGCATTTCCATTTAGATTTTATATTTTAATATTATATTAATTTTTTTAAACTATTTTTAAAAGTAGTATTTTAACAAACTTTTTCAAGTTCATTTGATATTTTAATTCATATTGCGATTTTACAATTGTATTAGATATTATATATATATATATATATATATATATATATATATATATATATATATATATATATATATATATATATATATATATATATATATATATTAAAGTTATCAAAGATTTTAACAGTAAAGTGACACATTTTTTTGTCAATTTTGGTCCTTCAACTTACAACATTGACCCTTCATCTTTATGCTTTTGTTCACAAACAACCTTTCACTTTAGTTTGAATTTTTCATAACCCTCGCCTTTTATTACATATTATTAGTATTTAGTCTTTTGGCAGAAATGATCCCTCATCATTATTATTATTATTGTTAGACAAAATTACACGATTGGTCCCTGTGGTTTACCAGATTTAACATTCTCTTTTTGGTTTTAAATTAATGTTTTATTTATTATAAAATACTCACCCAATACCATAAACCCACCCACCATCTGTCATCACCACCACCACCACCACCGCCAAAATTACATAAATGGTCCATATGGTTTACCCATGGTGACAAATTCAGTCCCTACTACCTGAAAAGACCAAATTACCCTCATATTAACTGACAAAAAGCAACAAACATGCTACTTTACTTTACAAAGCAATACCTTCCGACTCCGGCAACGCCGGGGAATCTTTTCTAGTATATATATTAAAGTTATGAAAAGTTTTAACAGTAAAGTGACATTTTTTTTTATCAATTTTGGTCCTCCAACTTACAACATTGACCCTTCATCTTTATGCTTTTGTTCACAAACAACCCTTTCACTTTGGTTTAAATTTTTCATAACCTCGCCTTTTATTACATATTATTAGTATTTAGTCTTTTGGCAGAAATGGTCCCTCATCATTATTATTATTATTGTTAGACAAAATTACACGATTGGTCCCTGTGGTTTACCAGATTTAACATTCTCTTTTTGGTTTTAAATTAATGTTTTATTTATTAGAAAATACCCACCCAATACCATAAACCCACCCACCATCTGCCATCACCACCACCACCACCACCGCCAAAATTACATAAATGGTCCATATGGTTTACCCATGGTGACAAATTCAGTCCCTACTACCTGAAAAGACCAAATTACCCTCACATTAACGGACAAAAAGCAACCAACATTTCTAGTATATATATTAAAGATGTTCAAAGTTAGGAATAACATGTTTTTTTGTTATTTTTGCCTTTTATTCTTTAGTAATTTTGACACTTTTGGTCATTGTAATCAAAATTTTTACATTTTTTTGGAACTTTTAATATTCAAAGTTTGGCCACAAAACTTTAAAGAATTGACAACTTTGGTCTCTTTTCTAAAAACTTGCTAATTCCAACCCCTTTAACTCTTTAGCCATTTTGACACTTTTTGTCATTGCAGTCAAAACTTTTACATCATGTTTTTTGTCAATTTTGCCCCTCATTGTTTAGCCATTTTGACACTTTTGGTCCTTGCAATCAAAATTTTTACATTTTTTTGGAACCTTTTAATATTCAAAGTTTGGCCACAAAACTTTAAGAAATTGAAAACTTTGGTTCCTTTTCTAAAAACTTGTTAAGTCCAACCCCTTTAATTCTTTAGCCATTTTGACACTTTTGATCCTTATAGTTAAAACTTTTACAATTTTTCATAAAAAACACAAAAAATGGCTCGGGGTAAAGCCCGGGTTTTTTCGCTAAAAGAGTCAACAACGAGTTAGGAATAGTGAAACTCACGTTTTTTTACTGTTTTCATCCTTGCACTTTCTGTGTCCGCCGTTTTCTTCTTTTGTATATTTTTTGTATATTGGTCCTCATATTTAACTTTTTTTTCCTGCCCTATATCTATCCATCTCCGACTGTTTATCCGTATGAAAATAATCCAAAGTCAACTAAAAGAATCAACAACGACGCCTATTAATCTATAAACAAAAACAACACTCAAATCAGATGCACACGACCCACGCAGAGCATGGACAACATATCTAGTTTAAATTAACAAAGTATATTATATTCTAGCATTAAAAATAAAATATATTAGATTCATTTTAAATAAATAAATTAAGTATTTTAATTTGAATATTTAAGTTTTAATATTGAAATTAGAATAAATGAGTTTAATGTATTAATGAAAAATAAGTTGAAAATATTGGGAAGTTTCGAATGAATATTGTTAAAGCAAAATTAATCTACTTCGCTTTTTATATGTTTCATTTTTCTCTAATTCTAGTTCAAATTTATTCTACAGATCTCGGATATTCAAAGTAAAATTGTAAATCCTTTTTTAATATTATTTTGGATATGATATTCAAAGTAAAATTGTAAATCCTTTTTTAATATTTTTTACGTTACTTTTAAAGAATAAAGATAACTTTCTCCAAGAAATCGACTTCTTAAATATTGTATAAGTAATACATTAATCATCATTATTATTTTTTATAACGTCAAAAATACTATATAACGTCAAAAATACTACCAAATGCAAATGTAACAAATGTATAAGAAAAACATATTTTTTGACATATTTTATACATATTTCATTTACTTATGAAATAAAACTAAAGAATGCACATAAACAAAATTACAATTTTTTGTTAGAAAAAAACAAACTTAAGGGTTTAAAAACAATATTTATTTATTCATTAGGTAAAGTTTATGTATAATGTCGAACAATTTAATAAAAAAAACATATTAGTATAATATTTACAAATAAAAATATAAATATGTAACTAAGTTACAACTGATTGGAAGTCCTATAACTTACATAAAAAGTAACATATGCTTAACCTAAGCGTGTTCATGTCATTTAATAACAATGTAAATATTTGTTAGGGATGTTAAACCCAACAAATAATAGGGGTACAATAGACTCCAAATACATTGTTATAATGCACTAAAAATGTAGTACAAGACAAGCAGGGTCGATCCTTAGAGACACGAAACAAAGGTCTATACCTCTTTGTACAATGTACTTTGGTCATAAAAAAGGGGGTTTTCTTTGCAAAATGTTAACTAATGTAAATAACAATCTACTTTGAAAACATATAAAAACTGAAATATACTATTGTAAACAATGAATTAAACAATTCTATTTCCAGTTCTAAATGTTGTCATTTAACATGATTATTCTTTGATGTGATTCATGATTACTATTCTAAGTTGGTATTGAAAGATACTAACACGCTTTAATACCTCTCTCTCTTGTTAAATTATCTAATCAAAACACTCTCTTTGACTAGACCTAAATTTACTAATTCAACCCAAACACGCGCTTAGATTATATTGAAAAAATGCATTAAGTTTTGTACAATCTTCCCAACAATGTTCATTTCTTCTCATATGCTCAGAAGTGTGAAAACATGTGGTGTATGTTCTAAAATAAGAAAATATATTGTTTGTTATCTATCATTAACTTCACAATGCGATTAGGTGCCAAAAAAAAGTTAGTTAACAACACAAGAATTCAATTCATATGAGTGACCAATCAAACAGAAATCAAATTTAAGGATTCTAGTTTAAAAAAGAACATAATCACTAGAATAGAATCATAAACCAAACATCAAGCCATATGTATCAAATCAAACAATCAACATGTTTTGAACAGTAACTAGAAACTTGGGTTTTTAGCCACACATAGCTAAAAAAATCAAACAAAAATATGGAATTGGAAATTTTTAATGCTTACAAATTGAAGTTAGAGATGTTTGCAATGATTAGAAGCCTTCAAAATTTTCTTATAAACAACCAAAATTGCCCACACAAGCTCTAGAAATAGTTCGCCTGATGAATGAGCCAAATTCCTCCTTTTTAGCACAAAAAGTAACTACTCTTTGGTGAAACACACGGTCAGACTCAGAATGTACGTTTTTATGTTAGACCATGTGTTTTCATGACAAATCATGTGTTTTCGGTTTGACTATGTGTTTTGAATCAGACCGTGCTTTTTGCTGAAACTTCAATTGGCCCTCAAACTTGACTCCTTCTTCGTTCTAACTTCGACTGTTGCTCAAATATATGATGAAAAGGACAAACACGACCTATGTCAGTGCAACACGGAACGTTTTTAAACATAGTCCTTTGCTATGATGATGTGCAACGACTTTGGCTGTGTCTTTAAGTTTTCTTTCATGACATGCTCGATCCATCTTCTCTCCATGATCCATGATCCATCATCCAAGATCCATGCTCCGTGGTCACCTCCATAGCTCCAATGTTCCACAATGCCTACAAAATAAATCAACAAATAGTGAAGTACCAGGCATTCCGAATAAAACTCGCAAGTTCCCAAATTGTTAACTGAATGCATGACTTAGGAAGTAAAATGCAATGAAGGGACATAAATAAACATGTAAAATAGGTGCATAAAATGCACCTATCGATATTTCATACATATAAATGTTAAAAAAAAAATAGATCCAAGAGAACTCCTAAAATTTTGACGGGGTTCGCGTCTTTCTTTCATTGACTTTTTTATTTATACATTTCTACAAATAAAAAATTAATTATTTTAGTCTAACACTCATCGTGACTTAATACATAAATCCAACCATTTTATAGGGAATAAAAAAATGACAAACAACATTATGAAAATATATCATCATGTTACATCTCCATTACAATTCATATATTATAGAAGACTCGATAAAGTGGAAAGTTCACAAAAATAAACATCATAATTATGTTTGTTAAATGTGACTTGAGATTTTGGATTATTCTCATGGAGCATCTAGTTTTGAATGGAGCATCTTGGATATGATGGCACTCTTGGATATGTTGGCCACCAAGTGAAGAAGAAGTGTCACCAAGTGACAATGTGCCACTCAATGGAACCTAATGTGTTGTCATGGAACCTTGACGAAGTTTCATGCATTGGATTTGCCATTATGTGACAAGGGGTGCCACTCAATGGCACTTGATGTGCCAGTGGTGCATTGTTCGTGCCAATGCAATGTCTCTTGAGAATGAAAGTTCTAGAAGCAGCTGCATGGCAGATTGTGATTGGTTGACATGTTTTATGGGCCTATGGATTAATGGGCTTGGAAATTTAGGGTTTTAGGTCTAATCCTTAGTCTATAAATAGGGATGCATGCTAGTCATTTAAAATGTCTTCAGTGTCTTTGTATCCTTTGTGAGTATGTCGAATCTTTGTTGGTTGTACTTTTTACTCCTATTTGAGAAATTTGTGAATAAGAATACTCCCATCTTGTTTGTGGACATAGGTCACCTTGACCGCATCATGTAAATATTGTGTCTTGTATGCTTGTGGTTTAATGTTTTATCCGCTTTACTTCCTAACAAGTGGTATTAGAGTCGCGGTTGGTGTTCAGTTAATTGAAGATGACATCTCACAAATTTGATTCGGAGAAATTCCATGGTTCAAATGATTTCACGTTGTAGAAGGTAAAGATAAAGGCTCTTCTAGTTCAACAAGAATGTATGGCATCATTGGAAGTAAAAGAGAAATTGCATAAATACATGGCATCTAACAAGAAGGTGGATATTCTAGCAAGAGCGCATAATGCTTCAGTTTGAAAAACGAAGTATTAAGAGAGGCCGTGGATCAAAAAAGTACATATAGGATTTGGAAGAAATTATGTGGCAAGTATCATAACAGTTCTTTGATGAATAGGTTGTATTAGAAGCAACGTTTGTATCCTCTTAGGATGTATGAAATGTACCCAAGTGAAGGATCATCTAGATAGCTTCAATAGGATAATCTTGGATTTACAAGATGTGGAAGTAAAGATTGAAGATGAAGATCAAGCACTTATCCTTTTATGTTCACTACTGAATTCCTATGAGAATTTCGTTGATACCATGTTGTATGGTTGGACAACAATCACTGCGAATGATGTAAAGGATTACTTGATGTCTAAGGAACTACAAAGAAAGTTTTCAGTTAGTGAAGAAGTCTCTAATTCTGGTTTGTTCGCAAGTAGACGAAGAATATTAAATAGAGGTAGAGGTAACAGAGGGAAGTCAAGTTCCGAATCTATCACCAACATTAGATGTTATAACTACAAGGAAAAATGGAAATTTAGAAGAGATTGTCCATTGCTGAAGAAAGGGATTCATGGGGTTGAATCAAGAAACACCAACAATGTTGTTGTGGTTTAATGAAATTTTTATGAAATAGATGATGGTGAAGTTTTGATTGTATGTAAAACTAGTTATTATGAGGCTTGGATCTTGGACTCATGAGCATCATATCGTATAACTTACAATTACGAATGGTTCGAGTCATTTAAAGAATGTAATGACACAATCAAGATGGGTGATGATGGGATGCATAGGATCAAGGGCAGTGACACAATGCAGATCAAGATGCACGATGGTATGGTCAAGGAACTAGATTGTTGGTTTGTCCTAAATTTTCAAAATAACTCGATCTCTCTTGGAACTTTATCAAAGGATGGACTAAAGTATTCTGGAAAGAGTGATTGGGTCAGGGTCTCCAAGGGTGCTCTTGTAGTTATGAAGGGAAAGACAAATCATGGCATTTATTTCCTAGAAGGTTTCACGGTGAGATGAATGGTGACTATATCCCACTCCTTGGATTAGTATAATGATAAAATAGAGTTTTTGCATTATAGAATGCTGACACCTTTCACGAGCCTATGGATTAATGGGTTTGGCCCATTAGGGTTTTAGGTATGATCTCTAGTCTATAAATAGGGATGCATACTAGTCATTTAAAATGTCTTTGGTTTCTTTGTATCCTTAGTAAGTTGTTCGAATCTCTGTTGATTGTACTGTTGGGTTTTGATACAAACTAAAAGTTTGTTTTTCACATAAACCGGCAACGGAAGACTTTAAAAATAACGAGTTTATTTTTAGTTCATAACAAAACCAAACCATCATGGATCCATTTATAGAGGTTAGAATGAAATAAAACCAACCATAGGATGTTTTAGAGATAACATTTGAAGCCTTTGAACCCACTTGGTTTTGGGGTGTTGATGAAGATAACAAAAGATCAAAGTGTATGATCTTCTCTACAAGTATCCACCATCAAGAGTAAGGCACTTGGAATGCTAGTTCCTTCTTGTATTCTTGAGTTTCTAAGGCTTTAAGTGCTTAACTCAATTAAGCACTAAAGGGAACAACTCAAGAGGTCTTCTAATCACCAAACTTCAAAAGAAAATAGCTTCTTCATGCTTACAAATTTAGAGAGAAAGAAGGGAAGAAAGAAGAGCTTCACTCTTGCAAAAATGTAAGCCTCATGCATCTCTTATATAGTCCATGAAAATTAAGGCTAACATATTAAAATAATCTAAAGTAATGGTAGCCTTTAGAAGCATGGGAGACAAAAGGTGGAAGGTTAAAAAAGTAACCTCCTACACCATCATTACGCCTTTTAAAAAGTAAGATTCTTTATTTTTTATAAACTCCAAGTTTATAAAATATAAAATTTGTCTTTAGGTAAAAGACAAAAGAATCCAACTAGTCCAAAATATTGTGCATGACTTATTATTTCATACCATATGAAATAATAACTAGTAATACTCTCTTATAATTATTATTTTCACAAAAACAATAATTATCCCTAATTAAAATACAAGAATCGATATTATTTATTAATAATAAATATACAAAATGTGTGAACTTGATAAAGGTGTGACCCTATAGGATCATATATTATTAGCAATATCACTCCATAATGATTCTTAGGCATATAGATCCAACAATCTCCCACTTGCACAAGATTCATTATAGACTGACATAGACAATAGTTGACGTCTAGCAACGGGCTACTGCTCCTAACAACATATGAAGGGTGCCATCTCATCAACAGCCAATTCTAGGAGCTCTAAGTTGCAATTGTTACTAAAGGTGTGGTATCTATTATTCCTTTGTCTCAGACATCATGTCGAACATGAGATATGGATCGCGATAAATCTCATTTAGTGCTCAATTTTAACTAAGGCCTTAGATGTCATGCTCTCAACGAATAAGAGGGACAAATCCCATCTTGACTACATACGCCTATCAATGCAGTTCATGTCATACCCAACGATGGTCTTTATGACTGCCTTTTACGAAACAACGTTGAACCATGTCTAAGCACAACAATCCCTACACTTCAAGTCCCAAATATGCATCTTAGGTCTAAGAATACAAAGATCATCTAGACTACATACGCCTATCAATGCAGTTCATGTCATACCCAACGATGGCCTTTATGACTGCCCCTTTACGAAACAGCTTTGAACCATGTCTATGCACAACAATCACTACACCTCAAGTCCCAAATATGTATCTCAGGTCTAAGATTAAAAAGATACAACCTTGATCAAAACATCACTCTTGACTACGATCCATAAAGTGGTTTTGATGCGGGTCAAGTCCAATACTTATTCTCCTAATCAAGTATCTATGAAGTTGGTAGCATATCTTTGCCATTCTCATCTCCATGAGAATCCACCAATCCACTCATATTAGTCTTACCTCATTGATGCTCCCACAACTATGAACGACTATGGACAATTAGAATAACCTAGTATTCAAGGATTTAAACATGCTAATATAGAACACAAAAATTATTTAATGAAAGACTCATATCCAATATATCATTCATTACAATATATGTTGCTTTATTGTTCCAATATCCAAATACTAAATTTCAACCAAATACATTTACTTGTATCAACAATGCCCTACAGCACTAGCTTGACTTTTATGCTTTAGCTAATGAAGCAGCTTTGTTAAATAGATTTGACAAATTTGATTTGTATAAACTTTGCGAATACAATCATTTTCAGTTTTATATATAACTTATATATAAAGAAAAACTATTGATAATGAATTAGATGCTTGAATATGACTTAGATACCAATACTTGCGTAATGGGATTACTCATAGTCATAATGAACTATACATTAAGCATCTTAGTACGTGGTTCCCCAAACCACGAGTTACTCTAACTCTAATGTGTAACTATAATTAAAATCTACATGTAACCACTATCCATATAACTATCTCTTCATTCATAATGAGGACACCCCCGATTGTGACTGAGAGTCATCTCAATTTATTTGAAAATTTAGCACATGTGTAACAACTTTAAACATACCTTTCTTCAAATACTCCGTAGACTTGGAATATTTCTTTAGTTTTCGCAAGTACTTTAGAATGTTCCTAAAGTCACACAATGACTTGTTCTCAGATTATACTGGTATCATTCGACATGCTCTAAGCATACGACTTATTTGGTCATTATGCATAATCATGACATATATGATTTCTCCAATTGCATCAGCATACAGAATACAATCATATTATCTAGCTCAAATACATTTGCACTAGGATTTTGCTCAAAATTATGTCATGTGGTTCTTGACATGATGACTTAAGCTCTTTAAGATCCTTGATAATCAATGCAATTTTACTTAATCCTTTAAGTTGCCATGATCTATCTATATAGATCCTTATTCCAAGAATTGGTATGTCGACTACATATAAGGCTATGAATATTACTGCGCTCCCACTAGCTTTGTAGAAAAACACTAGAGTCATCGTGATTCATAATTAAATCACACTATGTAATTAACTTATAAGAAAGAAGATTCTTACTTTGAGATGTTAGCTTAAATCTTGGAAAGATTTTCATTCATGTATGTTTTCTCCCTTGAAAATTCACTTACTCTTTATAGTCAAACTATATCGAGGAATATTAATCAAGCCCATACTTGATAATCATACATGAATGCATCTCTATGTTTTTTATTAGTTTCTGGTCAACCATTGAGCAGATTCAACAACAATTGAAATTTGCTAGTTCCAAACTATGATGCATTTAGTTTATGGTTCTTAAGCTCTTAAAGTTACATATAGCTCCCACTTAGAAAAAGCACTTTCTAATTACTTGTCTTATGGAATGACAATTAGTGGGATTAGTAGAAAATTCATCCTAAACAATCATTTAGGATATTCTACATAAATGCAATTAGTAGATACCAGAGTGGTTGAGCTTATTGTTTAACATAAGCTCTATAAATCTATTTCTTTTTAGATAAGGATAAACCATTTCATCCTTAACCTAATATAAGTATCTAATCCAATTGTTTGGTTGAAAATATATATTCAATATATATTTGTTGCAGTGAGCATAATTCCAAAATTTTATAAAGTAATTAGTTCTCTTGAAACATCATATAATAGACTTAACGGTCTATCCTTATCCTCTTCAAAAACTTGTACTATCGAAATTCAACCAGTGGCCAGGTGACCCTATCCCACTAGAGAATTCGAAGGCTACCTTGAATATCAAAAGATAGATTCAAGTGACCAGGTGATCCTGTGCCACAATAAACATACTAATGACAAGTGAGTGTCTTTGTCGGAATGAGTTGTGAATCAATTCCACAACTCCTAAGATGTTCCAAGAAAACTTGGTTTACAAAACTCATTTTCTTTATCATAACGAAAGGTTAATGATGATCTCATTAAGTCGTATTTCAATCTTCACTATGAAAAATTTGATCAAATCAAAAGGTTTCATCAACGACAAATAAAAGTCGTCGGTGAAATTGAATAAGTATTTATCACCAAATCTATTCATGTATTGAAAAAGATTACATACATCACTTATGTATAACTCTTTGTCAAGCCTTTTGGTCTTTAACTACTAATAGACAAAGACACTTGTAAATCATCTTCCCATATAAATAAGATTCACATATATCAAATGAATCAAGCTCATTTGCCTTCAAAAATTCCATCATTTTGAAGTTGGTATATGTATTTCTTATTTATATTGTCATGATGATTATGATATAGATAAGTTCCAATCAAATATCATTTGATTATATAGGTGTTATGATTAGAACTATTAATTTAATGAAAGATTATAGATTTACTTCATAAATAACATTATGAGAAAATATTCTTTAACACATAATACATTGTTTCAGAACATGAATATAAACATCCATTAAACGGTAAGTAAATCTAGATTTATTCATAAACTACAACTGTTACATGTCCCTATAAGGATAGGTACAATACATCTATTGTTTAAATAAAAGACTATAACAACCGTTGTTATATCTTCAAAACGAAATACCATTCGTTTATAATCAGTTGATTATTTATTCTAATCAACAACATATAATATCAATTATTAGTGTCACCTGAAGTATAACATACTCAAGTGAATGATGGAACAATAAATAGTTCTATCATATAGATATCTGAAGTCTTGTCCAAGTCAGACTTCTTCAGCTCGATGAGATGAGAGGAGCAATTCCTCCTTTAGTGTCCAGTTTCTTCCACAATAGAAACAACACTAATGATTTGGTCCTTTTTTGATTTATGGGTTTATGCTGTATTTCCCTTAACTGAACTATAAGTCTATATGAGTGCAGAATCTCTTAGACTTCCTTTTATTCAATACTTGAACATACTTGAAGCTATTTCTAGTGTTCAGATTGAATATCTGCTTTATTTGATGAGACATCTGATATGTTTAATAATTATCCAAGACTTTCTGCAAGTCAAGGTTAATTTTTCAGTATGATGTGACACACATCAATATTATCACAAGAATACTTCCCCAAAGTATCATGATCAGACTAATTGGTTGCAGATGTTATTCAGGTATGGGATCTTTCAGTATATATAATTTCTATTTTATCTTAAAGGTAGAACCTCAAGATATTATACCAATTATATAAATTATAACCATCAAATGTTACTGTCTCTTGAAACTCAAAAAGAGAGAGGTTTTTCAGGGCGTAAAATTATTAACAGTTATCAACAGAATTTAACAAAATTTCATTTAGTATTTTCAATATTTAGTCTTTAAAAACTAATACATTATATTGTTTCTTAAAACATTAATTTATTAAAGTCTAGGATCTAAGTAACGAAACAAGTAAATGGTTAGGCGACCTTTATCCCATAACTTAATCAAACTCGGTAGGTAGCGATTACCAATTGCATACGATATGTAACTCCTAGATTATGGGATCCTAAACAACTATTGTTTAGCTTGGCATGTTTATCTCATCTATGCCTCAAAACTCTTATGCTTAGGCGACCTTTATCACATAAGAAATTGATCAAATCATCCATTTAAAAAACATGTGTGTCTTATTCCACAAATGGTTAGGTGACCTTTTTCCCACAAGCAAATACGAAAGCACCTTGACTATTTTTGACAACCCAAATGAATATGGTGACCCAAAAACCCATATGAACCGCACAAAAATCTCAAGTGAATTTTAAGTGGATTGCATAGATTTGAAGTTTTGTAAATAAGGGTTTATATATGTTTTACGATTATAGTTTATAAAAACATTGTCTCATGAATATTGCATGCATCCAACAATTCATGTACCCTTTTGTAAAATTCATGTCACTTGTTATGAGGTTCTTAAGGTGCCAAATATAACTTTATTTTATTTGCCATTAACCGCGATCAATTATAAACTAAAATCCGGTATTTTAAAGTTTAGTCGTAGATCGGTTTTAAGAACCGGCAACAGTCTTAATGAAACTATATTTTATACTTAAGACTTGGAGTTTTGGGATGAGTTATAAAATCACTATTTTAAATCTCCTTTTAACAATAAAAAACTTATGACTCCATGAATTTATAGAATAAACTCATTTTATTTTATAAACTCAATTTTATGCATCTTATGATAAAAGTCATATTTTGATAAACCAAAACTTGGGTGATGATACATATGTTTTAAACCTCATTTAGCATGAATAAAACGTAATATCAACAAGTTGTGTTATGTTTAAAACACCAATATCATATATTAAGTTTCGACGCAAAAAATAATCACTAGTTTTATTATTTGTCGTTATAACGCTATAAACCGATTTTAGTCTTATTAACAAAAACTCCCTATTTATTATAAATACATGGAGTTTATATAAAGTTTAAACATCTTTTAAACCATTTCAAATATTTTAAAGTTGGGTATTTATAAGTTTTACAATAAAACTATTTTCAACAAAAATTGAGTTTTAACCGGTAACCGGTAAAACATTTTTATAAATATCCATTTATAAACATCTTATGTTATCTTTTAAATATTTTTTACTCAAACTCCACGTGATATTATCTTATGAAAAAATGTTAATTGACATGTAAAAACTATTTTCATACATAAAACATAACATACATTTAACATAAAATAAACATCACAAGCATGCATTATAATGTGTATAAACAAAACCATGTCTAGTAATAATTTTTGTGAGCCATCAAAAGAATTATTAATTATTTCCTAAAGGACTTAAGGGACACTTCAAAAGGTCTTCAAGGTGGTAGTTTCTTCATCTTGTTACATTTAAAGTAAATACAACTAGTCTAACTAATTTATTACATCAAATCAACAAATGAAAAATATCTATTTATCTATTACATCTAAAGAATAAATAAATATAAACCAAACACAACACAAAGGTCCAAATGGCTTGTTTATATACAACAATATATCAAATGTTATAACAAACAACTCTTTGCTTTTTCTAAGGAAACTTTTATATAACCAAAATGCATGAAAAATGATTATATATAAAAATAAACAATTTTAACCAAGAAGTTGCCAAAGAAGACAAATATGGATTTTTCTTAACCAAAACAAATTCATGCTTGTTTTCCAAAAACCAAAGATTATCAAACATAAAAAATCATTCTAATATATTAAAGATGGCTCTGATACCACTGTTGGGTTTTGATACGAAATAAAACTTTGTTTTTCACAAAAACCGGCAACGAAAGACTTTAAAAATAACGAGTTTATTTTTAGTTCATAACAAAACCGAACCATCATGGATCCATTTATAGAGGTTAGAATGAAATAAAACCAACCATAGGATGTTTTAGAGATAAACTTTGAAGCCTTTGAACCCACTTGGTTTTGGGGTGTCGATGAAGATAACAAAAGATCAAAGTGTATGATCTTCTCTACAAGTATCCACCATCAAGAGTAAGACACTTGGAATGCTAGTTCCTTCTTGTATTATTGAGTGTCTAAAGCCTTTAAGTGCTTAACTCAATTAAGCACTGAAGGGAACAACTCAAGAGGTCTTCTAATCACCAAAGCAAAGCACCAAACTTCAAAAGAAAAGAGCTTCTTCATGCTTACGGATTTAGAGAGAAAGAAGGGAAGAAAGAAGAGCTTCACTCTTGCAAAAAATGCAAGCCTCATGCATCTCTTATATAGCCCATGAAAAGTAAGGCTAACCATTAAAATAATCTAAAGTAATGGTAGCCTTTAGAAGCATGAGAGACAAAAGGTGGAAGGTTGAAAAAGTAACCTCCTATACCATCATTACGCCTTTTAAAAAGTAAGATTCTTTATTTTTTATAAACTCCAAGTTTATAAAATATAAACTTTGTCTTTAGGTAAAAGACAAAAGAATCCAACTAGTCCAAAATATTGTGCATGACTTATTAATTCATACCATATGAAATAATAACTTGTAATACTCTCTTATAATTATTATTTTCACAAAAACAATAATTATTCCCTAATTAAAATACAAGAATCGATATTATTTATTAATAATCATATTAATAATAAATATAGAAAATGTGCCAACTTGATAAATGTGTGACCCTATAGGATCATATATTATTAGCAATATCACTCCATAATGATTCTTGGGCATATAGATCCAACATCTACTTGTAACCTTTGTTTGAGAACTCCATGAATAAGAATATTCCCCTCCTATCCGTGGACGTAGGTCATCTTGACCGAACCACGTAAATATTGTGTCTTGTGTGCTTGTGGTTTCATGTTTTTATCCGCTTTACTTCCTAACAATGTCAATAAAATAATAATAATAACAATATAATTATAGAAAACTCCAGTAGAAAACTTGAAAATAATTGTATCGTATCCCTTCATATGATTTATCCACATTCAATCTTTTTGTTTGCAGGATTTAATATGCCATATAACCACCCATAATTCTCAAAACTCTACTAACATAATATACCAATATTACCTATATATATCTCAATAGTAATCAATTGGTGTCAATAGTACAGTAAGAACCGAGATTTTTGGAAATTTGTAAAGTAATTGTTATTTTGATGTCAATGGAATTTTGGTCCTTTTGGTGATATTTGGATTTGTAGAATTTTATTAGATGTATTATAAGCGTTAATCTTATGTCTTAGAGTTATGAGAATGTGTTATAATATTCTGAGAATGGAATGGAATTGATGGATATAAGTTTGGAGTTGAATGACATTGCAAAGGAAATGGAATGGTTGTTTCCAGCCTCACCATGGTGCGGTGAAGAGTGTACGACACCATGGTGGAGAAGCAGTGATTTGATTTGATTTCCATCGTAAGTCGTAGGCAACATAATTTGCTCCGAAACATGGTGTATGGGTAAAACGGCGTGGTGGGATTCCTGCCCACAACGTGGGAAAAGTAGGTTGCTATGGAGGAATGGTCATCATAACATGAAGAAGAGAAGACCATAGTCTTTAAGTCATTTGCTCAAAAACATTCCCCATTTCTTAGGGAGAAAAGGTCTGACGGTTTCAAGGAAGAGGAAGGTTCAAGTGGCGATTTAGCTTGCTAGAGGCAAGGTTTAAGTATCTCAAGCCCATAAGGTAGTCTTCTTCTTCATCTTCTAGCTATTTGGAGCTTTAATGGTGGTTTGTGAGATTGAGCTTCTTATACAAGATTGCTATTTATTATCTTATTATTAATGTATGATTAAGTGTTTGGAAGCTTAATCCATGGTTTTTACGGAGTTTTAACGGTTAAAATCCAAGTTTTGATTCTAGGGTTTGAAACCCTAGAAATAGAAAATCTTGACGTGGTGTTTATGTGTTATAAGCTAGTTAAAGGGTGTGTTATGAAGCTTAATTAGAGTAGTTGACAAGGTTTTGAAGAAAGATTGGTCAAGATCACGTTTTCCCCAAATTATGAGTTTTAGGCTAAAATATGCATTAACGTCTTAATGGATTAAGACTTATTTAAAGGGTTTCATGTGTATGAATGTCATAGGTGGTGGCAAGGAAGGAGTTGGATTCATCCGAGAGAGGATTTGGAGAAGCTGGAAGTAGGTTGTTGTTACACTTCAAAGAGTTTAGTTATATTATCCCTTAGAGTATGTTTGAGTATGATAGTTTGGTTATCAAGTATGTATGTAGGAATGCATGAAAGCAAGGTATGATATTGCCTGATAACCTCATGTTGATGAAATGTTTATATGTAGTGTTATGATCAAATATAATGATTTGATAATTTGTTGATTTATGTGATTGTGTTCACATATATGTTGAAGAGTATGAAAGTAGAATGAGAAATAGTAATGTTTCTATTATGAGTGATCTGTGGTGGATCCAAAGAAAGATTATTTTTAGATGTTACATGGAAAGTGTAAAGATGTTAGAGCCCTGTCCTTTGAGAACCAGTGAGATTAGAAATATATGATCATTGTAGTCACTTATGTGACGAGTGATGGACATGAAGAATGTGGGACAAAAATTTATTTATTGTATGATATGTTAATGTTGGATTGTAACACTTGGTTGATTATACTTTCCAGTTTAGACCTTTGGGGTATAATGGTTTGTAGAATCGGTCCCTAGGGAGCAGAATTGTCAACTTCAGGAAAGATAGAGCACGTTGAGCGTACTCCTTGTACGCTGGACGTACTAGCAGATGGTGGTCGCGGAGCTCATCCATGTATGTCGGGCGTACATGGAGTACGCTTAGCGTACGTAAGCAATTTGGAAACCCTAATTTTTGTGGCTTTTACCCTATAAGCCATAAGATAATCTCATTTGGCCATGTTTAACCAGCCTCCATACCTTTAAAAACCCTAATTCATCCCTTACCCTTTGTGTGGTGCTTTTGAGCTCTTGTGAAGCTTTTGTGGTGTATTTTGTGCATCTTGAAGGGGAAGGAGAAGGTTGAAGACTCATCCTTTGGAGGGGAGATTAGAGATCCAACTTTAGCACCTTAATTTCATGGCTTTTGAGGTATAAAGTTCAAAGCTTATCATCTCATTTCATAGATCTACTCTTTGGCTTGTTTTTGACTATTTTGGTTCCTTTTTGGTTGGTTTTGTGAGCTAAGGAAGTTTATGGAGCTTATCCTTTTAGATCGGGGCATATTAAGGGTTTCTTAAGCATAAAGGTGAAAATTTTATGGTGGGATTGGTCTCATGCATGTGTTAAGTCATTTATTAAGTTCTTTTGAGCTCTAGAGCCCCATTAAGCCATGCATGCACGTAAAGTTGACAACTTTACATGATAAACCACCTTAAGGAAGTCAGATCTGAGTTTGGGTTGAAGTCATAATCGATTAAGGTATGAATTTTGGAAGTTGGCCAAGTTGGTGTAGTACAATGGGTGCAGAAGCCCTTAAGCGCATACACTAAGCGTACAAGCTGAGTACGCCCTGCGTACTCAGCAGATTGGGCTTCAAACTTTTGGGATCTTGGTTTTTGGCCATGTTAGACTTTAATTGTCGTGGGCCTTGTTGGGTCATCAAAATTTTATTGTTGGGTTGTTGATATTTTATCGGACTCTCTTGGTTGAAGGCCCATGAATGGGATTAGGCCCAATATGGAAAATTAGGCCATATTTGGGCTTTGGGTGATTATTTTGGAATTTGGGCCCTTTACACAATTGGATTGGGCCTTGGCCTTGGGCCAAGTTGGGTAAAGGGTAAAAAGGTCTTTTACCCTAGTTTGGACTCTTAGTGTGAGTCGGGATCCAATTATTAATCAGATGCTATTTTGTGGTTGATAGTGCGGGGATTTTAGCGGACCAGTAGCCAGAGATTTATCTGTGGGATTCAGCAGTGTGAGGTGAGTTTCCTCACCATTTTTAACGGGTCTAAGGCACCAATGTCGGCCCAGGATCAGTTATGCTAGAATACTAGATGTCTGTGTGACTCTTGTATGTGTATCTGCGTGTATGCTTACTGGGTGGAGCCCGATGATTATTCAGAATGATATTATCTTGTTATGCTTATATGATTTGTATGTGGGCGGGGCCCATTATGTGAGTTTGGGTAGGGCCCGTTATACTCAGTGGGTGGGGCTCGTTATGTGATTTTGGGCGGGGCCCGTTATATTCAGTGGGCGGGGCGCGTTATGCGAGTGTCGGCGGGGCTCGTTACACTCATTGGGTGGGGCCCATTATATGCTTGATGTGTGTGGTATGTGGTATCTTGGGGAACTCACTAAGCTTTGTGCTTACGGTTTTCAGTGTATGTTTCAGGTATTTTTGGTTTCAAAGGAAAGAGCTTGGGATGATTGCAGAGCACACACCACTCAATTCCACATTATGTGATTTACTCTGACAATGATGATGTATTGATAAAATTTGATTACCATGGTTTTATGACAATGACATGGTTTACTGTTTTTTATGATTGTAAAAATGAAAAATTTTCGTTTCTTATTTTTGGGACGTTACAAGTTGGTATCAGAGCCTTGGTTTGAGGGATTCAGACATACTCTCGGGCCTGTCTGAACTTAAACTGAGGATTTGGTAAAGTTTTGTTTTTCAAAAAGAAATGTTTTTAAGGAAAAAGGGTTTTCTAATACAAGAAAGGGTGTGGTGCATGCAATCGATCGAGCTCAAGTAATTTTTTCCCAAAATACCCATACATGTTATCTGATATGATTTTATTTATGAATCTATGAATCACATGCTAGTTAGGGCTAAGGATTTGCTCAGTGTTTGCATGATAGAATGCTAGGAGAGATTCCTTGTATGCATATTATATGAGCTTGTAGACTTGCATGCTAGTTTTGATCAGTCAGTGATAGATTGGCTTGATATGTGATGCCTTGTAGCCTAGGAAGCATGGGATGCTAGATTGGGTATAATTTGTATGCGTGTGACAATTGGCAGCGAGAGTGGAAGTTTCTAGTCTGAGTTGTTGTGACATCCCCAATTTCTCGGCCAGAAAAAACCGATTTAATTTATGCTTTTAAAATAAAATCAGAGTAATCTTTTAAAAGATGTTGCAGAATGTGTTCCCAAAAAAACATGATAAATATATTATCAAATCATTTCCGAGGAAATGTATTTTATTCATTTTAAAACTTTGGGATGTCATAGTCAATATAGAAACATAAGCATAAACAGAACTTACATTCATTTACACTAGTGATCTTACATCTCCTTTAATCGCTCATTGTAACGTAGCTTCATATCGACACCTGTGATACAAATAACTTGAGTGGGTCAGGTTAGGAAACCTGGCGAGTATATAGGGTTTTCAACCCACAATAATAAAGTTATTGTGTTTTATCATCAGATAATTAATCCAATTACCCATCCCCATTATCTTCTTTATTTCTTAAGGATTTACCCTAAGAACCATCTATCACTCATTCCTAAGGATTCATCCTAAGGAATAGGCACGAAGTACATCGTTGCCAGGGTTTATACAAAAGGCACTAAGTCCATAGCTGCCAAGGTTTATACATCAGGTACTAAGTCCATAGCTGCCAAGGTGTATTCAACATGTGCTAAGTCAATAGCGCTCATTTAACGACAGTATTATTCACGGGAATCCACCTGCAATACATGTCAATGGGTTTTTAGAGTACATCTGATGAACATATAGTTCACAACACGTACAGGTTGCGAGCCTGCTAGTGTTCCACGGACCATCTAGAATAGTCCATGGTTGTCATCCATACTCTTCTGAATGACGGGGGCCAACGTTTGGGTAAGGGCTTCTCTCATATTTCACCCCTCACCCTCATCTCATGATCTATATCACCAATCATCTCATTTATCCAACTCATCCTTCATCGCATACCAATTATTTCATCTACCCATGTTTTACCCAACATTTTTGTAGATATAAAAATACATATACAGTTTAAAACTTGTATAAAACATCTATTCAACACCCATCTCAAATAAACAAACAATATAATTACACATATCACGTATTTTATAGAAAATACTTCATATCTATATGTAAGATTAAAGTGACTACACGCTCACTTGATTTAAGGATAATCGGGTAGCACTCGTTTCTTAAAACGATCGTTTCCAATGAAACCGGGAGCTTTAATGAACAATTGGGCGTTGCAAGGGTTGAGCTTCAAACCAAAAAGATAAATTTCTCGGGGTCTTCGGACACTACGGGACGTTCTTCAGGTGTTGGATATGATATCGGGGCTTCGGGGGGTTGTAAGGAAGTTTAGGGAGGTGAAAGAAGTGAAAAAGGATGAAAAATGGTGTAAAAGTGGTGTAGGAACCGGGAGGGTTCGCACCTCCTTTTATACCCTGCGAGGGTTCGGATCCGAGGGAAGAAGAAGCCACGAGTCGGACAGGTGGCGAGGCCGAGACACGCGTCAGCAGCGAAGGCGAGGACATGCATCAGCTTTGGACTAGACCTCGCTTCGGTCGAATCAGCAAGCGGACACGGGGCAGGCTCGTATGCGAGGCGACGTGGCTGATTCTGAGCCATGCATGCGAAATTTCTCGGATTTTGTGCCCCGAAATTCAAAAATTCATAATTTTCGTATACGAGCTCTGTTTTCAACGTTCTTTATATACACGCGTAGGTGAGATTATACTCTACGACTTTCGTTTAGACTCCGTCGGCTAATTTTGACTTTATTTTTAATATTATTATTTTTAACAGACCGGGACAGGAAAATCCATTAAAAAATCATAACTTCTTCATCCAACGTCCGTTTTTGTCTGTCTTTTTACCGTTGTACTACTATTGATGAGATCTTCGATTCTCGTTTAGGTTGTGTCGGCTAAAAATCACTCGATCTAAAATTCGAGTTTTTAGTTGTCTACTGCTAAGCTGAAACTTAAAAAAAATCATAACTTCCTCATACAAAGTCAGATTTGGGCATTCTTTTTTTGCACGCTCTTGGTTTAACGAACACTACGACTTTCATTTAGATTGCTAAGGCTAAAAATCATTTTATCGTAAATTCACTTTTTACATCACACAGCCTCATGTCGGTTCTGTCGCGAAACTTCGACATGTCATAACTTTTTCGTTATAACTCGGATTTCAGTATTTTTATATCTCCAGAATCCTTATTTCAACCACTACAAATTTCTTCATAGATATCAGGTTTGTCTAACATTTATTTTCGACGCTTATTTTTACCCATAATTCATTAAATTATAATAATTAAGCATAAAATACATAATAATCAAATAATACATCTTATTATTTCAAAACAAGTTACAAAGGTTGGCCTAGACTATTACATCATCATTAGTGCCTAGCCTAGAAACACGGGTGTTACGGTTGTAGTATGTGAGATTGGATGTTGTTGGTTATTCTATGGATTGGAATGTTACTGCACGAATGCTACTTGCTTTGTGCTTTGTAGAACTCTTAAGTGATGTAAGTTAGATATTAAGTGAATATGTCAATTCACATGTGACAAAGGTTGGATAATCTCAGAGTGTCAGATTTGACCCTATTGCGCAACTCTCGTTTGAGTCTAACCGTTGTAGGGACGAGTCTTTTACTCGAAGGATTATCTAAGCTTTGTTGCACATGATTGTATTCATGAAGTGGGTAACTGACATTATGGGGAGTTCTTCACCAACTGATGGCAGGGTGAGGATGGAAACCTAGGAAGGCCTAGGAAGTGCTTCGGTGGGTTTAGTTGCGCTGTTTAGCGATCATTGTAGTATCGGTTGAGGAGGTGACTTAGAGGA